>NC_091287.1:387319757-387642484 GCF_032444005.1 Ranitomeya imitator
GCTCACAGTAGTAGGGATCTCTATATATACATGAGGGCAATTGGCTTCGGCACTTTAATGGTCTTAGATTGAAACTACCACACTGTGAGGTGCTGCCTATGCCCTATGGACCACCAGAGTCCACTCAGATGGGTGTACATATCTATAAACCTAGTGCATTGAAATAATAGGAAGCATAACCTTTGGTCTTTCCTGTATTTAATTATACTACACAGCCGGGCATTTCTGTTATGATTAATGTATATTGCTTAGTGTTGAGCGATACCGTCCGATACTTGAAAGTATCGGTATCGGATAGTATCGGCCGATGCCCGAAAAATATCGGATATCGCCGATACCGATATCCGATACCAATACAAGTCAATGGGACACCAAGTATCAGAAGGTATTCTGATGGTTCCCAGGGTCTGAAGGAGAGGAAACTCTCCTTCAGGCCCTGGGATCCATATTAAGGTGTAAAATAAAGAATTAAAATAAAAAATATTGATATATTCACCTCTCCGGCGGCCCCTGGACTTCACGCTGGTAACAGGCAGGCTTCTTAGTTTAAAATGAGCGCCTTTAGGACCTGTGAATGACGTCGCGGGTTCTGATTGGTCGCGTGCCGCCCATGTGACCGCCACGTGACCAATCAGAAGCCGCGACGTCATTCGCAGGTCCTTAATTCCTAGAATTAGGAGTTTAGTGAATGAGAATGACGTTGTGGCTTCTGATTGGTCGCGTGGCGGTCACATGAGCGGCACGCGACCAATCAGAACCCGCGACGTCATTCGCAGGTCCTAAAGGCGCTCATTTTAAACAAAGAAGCCGGACGGTTACCAGCGTGATGTCCAGGGGCCGCCGGAGAGGTGATCATATCAATATTTTTTGTTTTAATTCTTTATTTTACACATCCCTATGGATCCGATACGATACCCGAAACCACAAAAGTATCGGATCTCGGTATCGGAATGCTCAACACTAATATTGCTATATACTATATGTTATTTGGAGAAAAGAAAAAATTGTTCCAGCTCCAAATAGTAAAATCAAATTCCAACTTTATTAAGCCAATATAAAAACAACGGTGGACATATGCTCTACATGTGTATATCAGGACACGAGCGACGCGTTTCGATCCTACACGGATCTTTATCAAAGCTACATATGAAATGGTCATCAACCAATATATAGACCCTATACACCAATGGCATTCAAATGAACGGTCACATGATCGTATGGGCGGTCCTTCATGAATACACATAATGGAAAAAAAAAAAAACAATGAAAACACACTGTGATAAAACAAATCTGTGATAAACCACATAGCAACAACATATATAAACAAATACTAATAATGAAACATTAATTCGTTACGTCTATTCAAACCTGTGGGAGATCGAGTGCTGAGATGGTAAATCCAAAAGGCCTCACGGGTATGGAGGCAACGAATAGTGTCTCCACCCCGTAGAGGTTTATTAACACGTTCAATCCCGTATGCCCGAAAGAATTTGGTGCTGCGAGCATGAGCAATTACAAAGTGTCTGGAAGCCGCTGATAAGGTACGTGTAGATTCACCTATATAACCTATATCATAAAGATGTTCATTGATACGAATTTTCAACTTTCGTGACGTACAGCCAACATAGGACAACTGACATGCAATACAATCAAGTTTGTAAATAACACATTTAGTATTGCAGTTAATATACTGCTTGATATTAAAACATTGTGTGTTATTATAATTAGAAAATTTTTTGGTGATAACAGCATGTGCGCATGTTCTACAGTTATTAGTACCGCACTTGAAAAAACCATTGCACTCTAGCCATGTTTTATTTCTTTTCTTATCTGTGCAGAAAAAACTCGGTGAGACTCTGTTACCTATGGACGGTGCTTTTCTTGCAACAACATTGACACCAGTTTTCAAAATTTCTGCTAAATTTGCATCCTCATATAATATGGGAAGGAATTTATTTATGATCCCTTTAATTTGGTAAAATTGTTGACTGAATTGGAACCACACATAGGGCTTTCTGTATGTGGGAGATGTCGATGTTAATATTTTCTTCTCTTTCCGTGCAATAAGATCTTCACGATTTTTATTATCAAGAATCTTTTTAGCTCTTTTGAGCGTCCAATCTGGATAGTTGCGACGTTTCAATTTGCTAGAAACCAAATCTATCTCCGCATTTAAATCACCCTGATCGCTACAATTACGTTTAATTCTAACAAATTCACCAACCGGCACAGACCGGATGGTGTGTCTGGGGTGGCCGCTGCTGGCATGTAGTATAGTGTTTCCACTTAACGACTTATGGTATGTGCTAGTAGAAATGAAACAATTATTTATACCTTTTAATTTTAAATCCAAAAATTGAATATGAGCCGGATCTTGCCTGTATGTGAAATGAATGTTGTATTGATTGGAATTCAAATATTCAATAAATTTAGGTACGGCAGATATATCGGACCCCCAAATCATTAGTAGGTCATCAATATATCTGCCATACCATATCAAACACGACAGAAAAGGATTGGATGCTGAAAAAATAAATTTGTACTCCCAAAAGGCCATTACAAGGTTAGCTAGAGATGGTGAGAATTTAGCGCCCATAGCCACGCCTGATTTTTGCAAAAAAAATTCCCATTAAACGAAAAAAAATTATGTGTCATCAGAAAAAGAATTGCCTGTAAAATAAATTTTTTTAAATCAAACGAATAATTACTGAAATGATCCAAATGAAATTGAATAGCACGCATAGCCAATTTGTGTGGGATACACGTGTATAATGAGATGACATCGCAGCATAGCCATGAATAATTAGGCAACCATAATTTGTCAGAGAAGACTTTTAATACCTCTTTGGAATCTCTCAAATAACCAGGAATTCTACGTACCAGAGGCTGCACTACTGAGTTTACCCATTCACACAGGTGCTCATTTGCTGAGCCAATGCCTGACACTATTGGCCTCATGGGTGGAATCACATCGCTCTTATGGACTTTGGGGAGACCATGAAGGATTGGGCACACAGGATTGTCCACAATCATATACTCTTTTTGTTTGACAGATAATACACCAATGCTGTGCCCTTCCTCAATAATTTTGTCCACCTTTTCTTTAAATTTAACCGAAGGGTCACAACTCAGTTTATCATACACTAGTGTGTCAGAAAGCAATTCCATGATTTTAGAGCAATAATCTGTAGAATTTAATACAACCACCAATCCACCCTTATCTGACATCTTTATCACAATATCATCCATTTCTTTGAGTTCATGTAGCGCTTTGCGTTGTCTATAGGAGAAATTGCCAGACTGGTAATTACAATTAACAGAAGTGAGATTGTCACTCAGCTTTTTTAGTTCTCTCTCCACAATCTCCTGAAATCTGTCCATGCAGTCAGATCTAGCATGGACTGGATAAAAATATGGATTTTTCGTTACAAAACCAGGGGAATGATCTATAATAACATTATCAACCCGATTCTCCATATCAAGAGACTGTAAAGAAACCAAAGCGACTTGCTCTGAAAAATTAATACCCAAAAACTCATTAATCAAACCTGTGTCACGGCAGATATGTTCATCAGGATTAATACCATCTGTACTGTCCATATTATTCAAAAAATGTTTTTTCACAGTAAGGTTTCGGACAAACTTGTTGATATCTAAGATTGTAGAAAATAAGTCAAAGTTCTGATTGGGCACAAAATTCAGACCCAAAGACAGAACCTCAAGTTGGTCTTGTGTTAGAGTCCTTGATGATAAATTCAAAACATTGTTATTAGCCGTAGAATTTATTTGAACAGACGTTTCTTCCGACGAGTCACAATTCCATATGCTTCTGTGGTGCTTCCTGCCACCGCGCCTTTTGCGTTTTTTGAGTGACGAAAAAACTTTTTTCTAGCTCCAAATACAGATTCTCCCGATGACACATCTGACATGCTGGGATTATTGTCCGATGACTCAGGATCAGATGGGTTGAAATTAACATGCGGTTTGGCTAGTTGTCTGTGGTTACCTGAGCTGCTTTTCAAAATGGACCTAGGGGTCCTATTGCCGTGCTCCCATTGGCCCCACTCATAGACTTTTTTAGTAGCACAGTCATTGAGATCTCGGGCAAACTTGCGTTTTTTTCTCTCCATAATGTCCTCTTCCACAGCATTCACATTGTCCTGCATTTTATTAACAAGAGAATCAAACTGTGCCATAGTTTTAAATTGAACCAGGGACAAATTAACAGCCTCCATTTCTTGCTGAACTTCCCTCCGTTTAACCTCTTCATGCTTGACAATTAGTCTCATGAGATTCAAAGAGCAATTGCTTAAAAGAGTATTCCATTCATCCATAAATTCCATGGAATAAACGGTGGTGGGTAATTTTTTAATGCGCAGTCCCCTAGGGACCATATCTTTGGAAATATAGTTATTCAACGTTGTTTGATCCCACCAAATCTTAGTCTCTTGCAGTAAAAGTTTTTCCAGACTTTTTAAACCATCATGCAAGTCAGGTGCCACAATACATTCCTCCATATCATTAGAGAACACCTGAGCAGCTTTATGTGATCTATCTCTTGTCAGATTTGTAGCCATTACGAAAAAATGATAAATGAATGATAAAATAAAATATCGGTCCTGAATGCAGCAATGTCAATTTATTTGTCAGCACTATTTGCCATAGAAACAGAAAAATAGAAGCAATCCACAAGGGAGCAACGGCAATCACAAAACTGGAAATAGCAAGGAAGAAAAAAAGCCAGCTCACCGAGTAGCCACCGCAGGAGCACGGAACCCAACGCTGATCCACGCGGTCATCATATGAAGAAAAGAAAAAATCGTTCCAGCTCCAAATAGTAAAATCAAATTCCAACTTTATTAAGCCAATATAAAAACAACGGTGGACATATGCTCTACATGTGCATATCAGGACACGAGCGACGCGTTTCGATCCTACACGGATCTTTATCAAAGCTACATATGAAATGGTCATCAACCAATATATAGACCCTATACACCAATGGCATTCAAATGAACGGTCACATGATCGTATGGGCGGTCCTTCATGAATACACATAATGAAAAAAAAACAAAAAAACAATGAAAAAAGCCGCTGGAAGCCGCTGATAAGGTACGTGTAGATTCACCTGTATAACCTATATCATAAAGATGTTCATTGATACGAATTTTCAATTTTCGTGACGTACAGCCAACATAGGACAACTGACATGCAATACAATCAATTTTGTAAATAACACATTTAGTATTGCAGTTAATATACTGCTTGATATTAAAACATTGTGTGTTATTATAATTAGAAATTTTTTTGGGTGATAACAGCATGTGCGCATGTTCTACAGTTATTAGTACCGCACTTGAAAAAACCATTGCACTCTAGCCATGTTTTATTTCTTTTCTTATCTGTGCAGAAAATATATGTTATTTGGATCTAACTGATTGTTCGATGTGGAACAAGTTTTAAATGTTTTTATTAGTGTGTTCTGTCTGTTTTTTCTTTGGTGTGTCAAATAAAACTTGGTATTTTTTGAATAGTATTTCTTTGTCTTGTGGTTGATCCTACAATTATATGCATGTACCTGTTTCTTCATGGTTTTTGCGCTTTCCCATCTTGGGTGACATCAACACACCTTGACTCGACGACTAGCAGACCAGCTGAAGAAGAAGACAACACAGTTGACTGTCCTTGATGCATGGGAACCAGACACCTCTCATGACTGGGTAAATTCAAACGAAGTATTTTGCAGGAACTCTTGACCAGAGCGGGTGGTAGAGTTCCAGGCTCAGAATGACCCATGGGCATAACAGACAGCATACGGTAGATAAACTTCTTCGTGTATAAGGCTCCAATTTGGAGCTGTAGTTGTCCTTGCAGGACTAGACTGCTCTTGAGTAGGGCTTGACCAACTTCAGACAACGCCCTTACCGGGTTCTGGAGCTGTATGACAGAGACCACACACCGACTCCGAATGGTTGGCGACTTTACCACACCAAAGCTCCCGGAAAACAGAGACACAGTCTTTGATTTTAATGGAGAGGAGGTACTCTCACCTAGGGCAGCATCTCCTGCTGGCCCAGGGTTTTGGAGTTTTAGATCTACAGGGCAGAGACCGTCTGGATGTTCCTTGCAACCGCAGCGATACCGCGTTCCCTTCTTGCGGCTGGATTTGGGCTGCTGCTTTGCCAGCCCACTTTTATCAGCCTCCTGGGGTTTTGCTTGGGTAGCTGCTGGGACAGGTAGAGGAACAGGTGGGTCTTGGACGGACTTGGTCTGACGTGACGATTTCTGGTGAGGGAAGACTTTGCAGGAGGAGCAGGTTTAGGTGCTTTGAAGGCTTTAACAACGGCTTCCAGGAAAGCCCCAAGGTCTGAGAGGATTGGATCCCTTGCTTCCCAGAGAGGGTTCATCCAATTCAATGCATCTCCTGCTAGATAGGACAAGATAAATCCTACCTTGAACTCATCAGAAGAAAATTCGGAAGGATTAGCTTCGATATACATCAGACTACGCTCCAGGAACTCCATGCACTCCTCTGGATCCCCATAGTATCTAGGCGGAAGGAGTTTTTCTCTACTGGCAATGTAATCATACAACTCTCTAGAGATTATGAGTGGACCACCAGGAGTAGGTGTACGCAGATCTTTCAACTGAGTATAAAAACCTTCTGGGGGCCAATACAGGCTAGAAGAGTTCATTTTGCTCCGAGAGCAACGGCTCATGGGACTCAGCAGGGACCATGGCCTGAGCAATCTGTAATGCTCGCGCCGAGACTGGTTGGCGCGGGCACCTGGGGGTGTGGCCCCACTGGACCACAGACCGAACTTCCCTGGAAGGGGCGTAACTAAGTAGCTTCCTAGGTGTTCGCTGGAGCCTCTGATGGTGAGGTCAGACTTGTGCAATAGGAAGCTACCAGGTACCACTCCAGGGTGGAGTCGGACTGTGGATGCTGATCCCACCGGGGACAAGACACGGGCAGGCAGGCACGGCTGTGACACTGGCTGACAGACGGGTATGGCAGAGGCCCTGACGGGCGGACTGGCTTGATGGAGATACAGGAAGGCAGACGGGCGCGGCTGGCACTAGAGCAGACAGGCGGGCACTGGCAGACAGGACTGATACTCTGGTAGGAACTGGTATTCAGATGGATGTGTGGAAACAGGTAAGAACCTGTTCAGACTGGAGAATATAAAGGAACAGGTAGAGACCTGTAGGGAAAGTTGCAGAATTAAGATAGAGCAAGAGTGGAAGAAAAGCTGAATCGCAGGAGGGGGAGTACGAGTAGAAGGTGGAGCTATGAGCAGAGAAGGAGAAGGCAGAGCAGAGAGTAGAGAAGGAGAAGGCAGAGCCAAGGACAGAGCCGCAGGAGGCGGAGCCAAGAGCGGAGGCGCTGGAGGCGGAGCCAAGAGTGGAGGCGCTGGAGGTGGAGCCAAGAGCGGAGGCGCTGGAGGCGGAGCCAAGAGCTGGGACACTGGAGGCGGAGCCAAGAGCGGGGACGCTGGAGGCGGAGCCAAGAGCGGGGATGCTGGAGGCGGAGCCAAGAGCGGGGACGCTGGAGGCGGAGCCAAGAGCGGAGATGCTGGAGGTGGAGCCAAGAGCGGAGACGCTGGAGGCGGAGCCAAGAGCGGAGATGCTGGAGGCGAAGCCAAGAGCTAAAGACGTAGAACCGCAAGGAGTGGTGCCAGGTGGAACCGCAAGGAGCGGAGCTGTAGAGCAATGCCACAGAGAGCGGAGCAAGGTCAGAGAGCAGAGCTGAGAGAAAAGCTGAGAGACACAGAGCCACAGGTTGTGGTAGAACTGAGCAGAGAGAAGCAGAGCCACAGACAGTGGCGAACAGAGCAGAAAGATAAAGGCAGAGGTACACACAGCTGAGTGGGAAATGACTAATGACAAAGAAGGAGCAGGGATGGACATAGACCAGAGTACAGACAGGAACGGACACGGATACACAAACAGAACACAGATGAAGGCCTGCAATAGTGCAGCCCTCAGAGACAGGAAACAAACGACCTGGCAGCTCAGTAGCAAATGCAAACTGAGGGGAATAGTTTGCTCAGACATCCTCCAATGGGTGAGGATGCCTTAAGTATCAAAGGCCTCAAGGCTATTGGCCAGAAGCACCTTAGGGAGGTGCACACAGTCTCAATAAGAATCCGGAGTGGCTGGCGCCGCCCCCCTATGCACACAGCCAGGAAGTGTACACAGAGCAGGCCGCCATGAAGCACATGGCATGGAACCAGCAGCAGACAGATCTCACAGCATGGCACTGGGTGAGTGAGTAGATGTAACAGGCAGGTGGGGATTGGAAGGCCATGCAGTGATGCCGGCAGGGTTGTTACAGTTTCCTTACATTTTTCTACTTTTAAACTGATGTTTGTGCCTTCTGAGTATGGCTGATATAAAAAAATTGGAGGTGTTGCATGGGGTTTCATGTCTCCCAGATAAGAAGGTTACATCACTCCCTTAGCCACCACATCTTAATTGAAACTTCAAGTCTAAAGGCCCCTTCACATTAAGCGACGCTGCAGCGATACCGACAACGATCCGGATCGCTGCAGCGTCGCTGTTTGGTTGCTGGAGAGCTGTCACACAGACATCTCTCCAGCGACCAACGATGCCGGTAACCAGGGTAAACATCGGGTTACTAAGCCCAGGGCCGCGCTTAGTAACCCGATGTTTACCCAGGTTACCAGCGTAAAAGTAAAAAAAAACAAACACTACATACTTACCTACCGCTGTCTGTCCCCGGCGCTCTGCTTCTCTGCACTCCTCCTGTACTGGCTGTGAGCACAGCGGCCGGAAAGCAGAGCGGTGACGTCACCACTCTGCTTTCCGGCTGACCGACGCTCACAGCCAGTACAGGAGGAGTGCAGAGCACAGCGCCGGGGACAGACAGCGGTAGGTAAGTATGTAGTGTTTTTTTTTTTTACTTTTACGCTGGTAACCAGGGTAAACATTGGGTTACTAAGCGCGGCCCTGCGCTTAGTAACCCGATGTTTACCCTGGTTACCAGTGAAAACATTGCTGGATCAGTGTCACACACGCCGATCCAGCGATGTCCACGGGAGATCCAGCGACGAAATAAAGTTCTGGACTTTGTTCAGCGACCAACGATCTCCCAGCAGGGGCCTGATCGTTGGTCGCTGTCACACATAACGATTTCCTTAACGATATCGTTGCTACGTCACAAAAAGCAACGATATCGTTAACGATATCGTTATGTGTGAAGGTACCTTAAGCTGCAAATGCTGGCTCAGACCCTAATACCTCATTCATGGCACATGGCTGACTTCTGCTGTGCCATTATCAAATTTCTAGGGTATAGAAATTGATGCCACATCTCCTGTTGTCTGTCCCAAATTTGGGAAATATTTGCACTCCAAGTTGGGTCTCCTTCAAGTGTGGAGCCCTTTCCAGTCTTGCTCCCTGACCGGCAGGCCTACACTTACTTTTAGTAAACTACCAGTGTTACCATCCTTACATTTTTCTAGCATTAGTGCTCTAATAACGAAGCTGATTTTTGTGCCACCTGAGTCTGGCTGGAAAAAAAAATTGGGCTGTTGCATGAGGAATCAGGGTTCTCAGCACAGCTGACCTACATTGTTCCCTCACTGTCCTTAATTTAAACTTCAATTCAAAGCTCTAAATGCTGGCCCAGACCTTAATACTACATGCATGGCCTATTGCTGACTGCTGCTGTGCCATTATAAAATGTTTTACGGTGGGCCAATTGATCAGTCACCAATTGATAGTAATATCCTTACATTTCTCTACCAATAGTAGCATATAAAACTGAAGTTTGTGCCATCTGAGTGTGGCTAGGAAACTAAATAAAATTGAGCTGTTGCATGAGATTTCTGGGCTCCCGGCAAAAAAGGCTTACACTGCTCCCTTAGCTACCACGTCTTAATTGAAGCTTCAATTCTTTTAAATGCTGGCCCAGACCCTGATGCAACATGTATGACCTATAGCTGACCGCTGCTATTCCATTCTAAAATTTCTACTGTGGGTAAATAGATCAGTCACCTACCTGTGTTACAAGCCTTAAATTTTTCTACCAATAGTCTACCAGGCTGATATTTGTGCCAATTGAGTGTGGCTGAACAAAAAATAAGTTTGAGCTGTTGCATGAGTTATCAGGGCTTCCAGCACAGCCGGCCTTCACTGGTCCCCTCACCTACCTCGTCTTACTGTAAACTTAAATTCAAAGCTCTAAATGCTGGCTCAGACCCTGATACCTCATGCGTGGTACATGGCTGACTGCTGCTGTGCCAGTACTAAATTTCTACTGTGGGTCAATTGATGACACTTTTCATGGTGTCTACTCCTAATTTTAGCTGTTTGGGAAGCTTTTTATGACCCCTTAAGGCTAGGGTCACATTGCGTTAGCAGCAGCCCATACGCTAATGGGCTGCTGCTAACGCAAGTGTCGGCGCTACATCACACTAACGCAGATGGAGCTTCTGCTAGCTCCATCTGCGTTAGCAGTGATGGACCCGGAAACGCTGCAGCCAGCGTCTCGGGTCCATCACTCAATGACTCAATTCAATGGCGGCGTTAACAGAGTACGTGCACCGCGTTATGCCGCGGTGTAAAGTACTCCGTTTAATGTTGCCCCTGAATGCAATGTGAACCAAGCCTTAGTTGTTGTGTAGGAACAGGTGAACCCGAACTATAAAGTTCGGGACCGTACCGTACACGGTCCTGAACATGGGTTTCCATGGAAACCCGTGTTACAGTTCGGGTCCAGTTCTGGCTGTAAAAAAATCCCAGAAAATTAATAATAAATATTATAACTATACTTACCTGTCCAGCGACGCGTCCTCCTGTCCCACTGTCTCCCTGCCGCATCGGCTTCTGGGGCCGCTCATTACCTTCTGCCTGTATTCGCTGCACTCGGCAGGCTTCGTCTTTTTCCGGAAGTGTTTGTGTGGTGATGTCAACGCACGGACACTGCCAGTAAAAGCCGAAGACTGCCGAGTGCAGTGAATATTGGTGGTAGTTAATGAGCGGCCCCGAAAGCAGATGTGGCCAGGAGACAGCGAGACGGGAGGTTGCGTCGCTGGACAGGTAAGTCTAATTCTAATGTTTATTATTAATTTTCTGCTTTTTTTACAGCTCCCCCCGCCCCATTCCATATACCGTATGTAAAGTCCGAGTTCGGTGTCCGAATGCAAGTTCGTGTCATGTCTGGCCCCGAACTCGAACTTTACAAAAAACTTAGGCAAACCCGCCGATTCCAAACATCGGGGGGTTCGCCCATTTCTAGTGTTGTGTATAAGTTTAGTTGGGCCTCCTATTTAGTTTAATGGGGTGTCTAAACTTTCAGCAAATGGAACCAAACCGAACCTTGAAAGGTTCACTCATCTCTAATGAAGATGCATGCACCTCTTTATGAATCAGGAGTCTCTGACTCCACCACACTCCTTTATCAAGATAGGTGCAAAAATCGACAGTTTTGATTAATCGTGGCCAATATTATTTCTGTACATGCATTTGCACGAAATAAAGACTTCTAACCAATGTGTCCTATTGTCTTTTTTAGTTTGGCTTTAGTCTAGGGATACACTTTAAACTCAGAATAATAAATATCCTCATCTTCCATATAGAAAAATGTCATATCACCAGCTATATACATTTTTTTCTTTTACTTGTGGTTAAATTGAGGTGCTCTTTACATCCCACCAACCTAATCAGAAACCCTATAGACAAGCGATATAGGTTACAAAGCCAACATTTTACTTGGCTCAAGCTGTGAAAAGATTTTTTAAGCCAGGCAGCGATCTGATCTTCAAAACAAGTATGCAGCTGATGACATTACAATCATGTAAAGTGTTGATGTAAATTGAAGTATTTCAATTCATATTATATAATTTTATTGATGTAGAGAAAATGTTTTTCTTCATCTGAACATTATAATCAAGCTTATCAAAGTGCATATTAAATCAGAAGTGGATATGAGAAGACTGATGCATTACACTTAGCAAACGAATTAGCAAGTTACTGTTTAAAAAGAATGATAAAAAATGAGGTGCAAAGTATACTTCACACATATTGATCTTCAATATAAAAGCAAACGTGTTTAAAGAAAGCACCAAGGGGATGCTTGTGTAACGCCAGGTGTCATTACAGCAGTCTTCATACTCAATAAAGATTAGTAGCATGGCTGATGATTTATTCAAAGTTGAGAAATTTAACAAGAGATTCGGGCTTAAGAACATTGACATTTTCAATAGCTGAGGTACACTTACAGAGTATAACATTTTGTAATAAATGTGCCATATAAGTGTACATGCTGAAGGTACGGGAGCACATCTGCATGCACGTAAGCATGTTTTCCAAATTGTTACTGCTAACAAGTGCACAACTTTTTTAGCAGTTGAAACTGCAAATCCAGATCATAACAATTTCCATGGCTGTCTGTTTTAGTTGGTTGACACACTATTTACCTGCAACATCATGGACTCATTCTGCCACTGCTATCTATGATCACATCTAGTGATGAGCGAACGTGCTCAGTGATACTAAGTAGCTTTGTGCTCGGAAGTGCTCGGCACTCACTGAGGATTGGCTTGTACTCTGATTTCAAGCTCGAATCCCCACCCCACTTGTTTGTTGCCTGTTACCCAATCCATAAACAAGCAGGGATTGTCACTGTAATGTCATAGCCATCTAGGTAGTAGGATTACTGTGATTAGCTGGCCGCACTACCTCATCAGTGTCACGATAGAACTGGCGAGTAAACTAGGACCAGGGGCACATTTCCTGGCCCTAGCACTAGGGGGCGCCTTAGCTCGCTCTGTTCCCCGGGGTACCTCAGATGGCGATGATGTTGGGGCCTCCACCCTTGCAATGTCTCCTAGCTGCAGCCCTGCATCTGTCCCCTTCCCCCACTCGGGGAAGAAAGGTTCTACCATGTACCGCAGTACACCAACCCGACAGACAGGGAAGCAAAGACAAGGGTAAAAGAAAATGCCACTCACACAAATATACTCTCATAAATAACAGAGGTATTCACCAGGGTGTGAAGGACAGGGGAAGAAAATAAGGCAGGTAAGGATGAGGAATTTCCAAGCGTACAAACCAAGCAACTGTCACACAATAAACTCCTCCAGCTCTCCAGACACCAGCTCCTCACTCTCCAGGTCTATCTAGCAAGTGCTAACTCAGACAAGGATCTGGCCAGAAGGCCTAGCTTTTATAGGAGAGAGGAGTGGTTAACTGAACACAGCTGAATTCAGGGAATTCCACATGGACGATTAACCCCTGTCCTGCAGAAAGAAAACAAACACATTTAATACACCAGAGAAGTGCTTCTTCTCAGCGGTGTAGCGGGAGCCATCAGACGTTGTGGTCTTCTGGCACTGCTCTGTTGCTGTAACTCCATGACAATCAAAGGTTATAAAAGGATAGGCGCCGCCGCACTCGGCACATTGACTCCATTGCACAGCTCAGGGCCATTTATGATTGGAGGGAGAGAGCAGTTATTCAGGCTGGTATGTGCACAGTTTATCTAACCAGAATCCTCTAATGGTGATAGTGGTGCTGATGCTGAATCATCATACCTGCAGTCCTTCTTTGGGCTAATCCTGTGCTTTGCTGTTTACATTTAGCCTAGGGACAGTTGCAGTAGCATGGAGAATGGCAGAATACACCTTCTAGGCAGGGCTTAGGGCTTTGCAGTCTGTTGCTAAATATATAGCTGCAGCTGCATGTGACCACATTCTTTTTGGGTGGGGTGAAAAATGGACTATATTCTCATTCATACAGATTAACGTGCTTAGTGTTACAACACGGTGGTATATAAAACTGAATAAAAGGTTCAAAAATGTTCTCTAGATTGAACTAGTCATCCATAGCATTTAAAGGGAACCTGTCACCCCCAAAATCGAAGGTGAGCTAAGCCCACCGGCATCAGGGGCTTATCTACAGCATCTATTGAGGCCTATTGGAGTGCAATATGCTATATTGGAGACTATGAGGTACATTATACTGTATGGAGGACATTTTGCTGTATGGTGACATATGGAGAGTACATTATACTATATAGAGGGCCCCCGTAAGAAGCTGGCGGCGAAACACGTGTTTGGGTGAGGGGACGCCAGGAGCACCATTTATACATCTGGTAACTATCAATTTCAAACACTATTTGTCACGGGGCTACCGCGACAGAGAAGTTCCAGAGAACCGCAGCGCTCTCGGCCTCGTTCACACACAGTGAACAGAAGCTCTTCACCTATATTCTGACCTAGCTGCTTTGTGCCAACAGTGCAGGAGTTAACCTTATTGCTAGTTGCTGAGAGCTGGGTCTCTCACCTGAAGTGAATTTTGTAATCTGATCCTCTATATAGACCCAGTCCTGACTTCAGCTATTGTCAGTGATCTGTTCTACTGCCTGCCTTGGAGGTTGAAGGAGAAGAGTGTTGGAGTTGGAGGTTTATTTACAGAGATTGGTTTCTGCTGTTTTGGTTGCATGTTGATCCTGTTTTCCTTCCTAGTTTATTCCCTCTCTTCCCTTCTCTGTTTTTCCTCTGTGGTTGTGTGAGCATTTGGTGAGTTTGAGACTTTTAGTTACCTTGTCTGTATACCTTTTTATTTGTTGTATTGTTACACTGGTACAGTCCACCTCCTTTGGGGGGAGAGGGGGCCACTGATAGGGCCTGCACAGGGGACAGGGATACGCTGGCGGCTCAGGCCTCCTAACCACCATAGGTACCCCTGAGATAAGGGAAAGCCAGGGCCCCATTTGTTGTGAATTCTGTGGCAGAGCTCCCTCTTGTGGTCACAAGTGGTACTTCGGCTGATTCTCTCTGTGAGCTTCCGTTGGTGGAGGAAAGTGGTACTGCGGCTTCTGAGTTTCCTTCCTCAGGTGATATGGTGAAGTCGTTAGGTGCTACCCTATTTAACTCCACCTAGTGCTTTGATCCTGGCTTCCAGTCAATGTTCTAGTATTGGACCTGTTTCCTCCTGGATCGTTCCTGTGGCCTGCTGCTCTGCATAGCTAAGTTCCTCTTTGCTATTTGTTTGCTGTTTTTTTTTCTGTCCAGCTTGTCAATTTGTTTTTTCTGCTTGCTGGAAGCTCTGGGACGCAGAGGGTGTACCTCCGTGCCGTTAGTTCGGTACGGAGGGTCTTTTTGCCCACTTTACATGGTTTTTGTAGGGTTTTGTGTTGACCGCAAAGTTACCTTTCCTATCCTCGCTCTGTTCAGAAAGTTGGGCCTCACTTTGCTAAGTCTATTTCATCTCTACGTTTGTCTTTTCATCTTAACTCACAGTCATTATATGTGGGGGCTGCCTTTTCCTTTGGGGTATTTCTCTGAGGCAAGGTAGGCTTATTTTCTATCTTCAGGCTAGCTAGTTTCTCAGGCCGTGCCGAGTTGCATAGGCAGTATTAGGCGCAATCCACGGCTGCCTCTAGTGTGGTTGGTTAGGATTAGGGATTGCGGTCAACAGAGTTCCCACGTCTCAGAGCTCGTTCTTGTTTTTTGGGTTATTGCCAGGTCACTGTATGTGCACTGACCTCTATGTCCATTGTGGTACTGAATTACCTTTCATAACAGTACTGGAAGCCAAAAGTACTAATGATTCTCAATAGAGGGAAAAAAGAAGTTCTGAGACCATTTTTTTTTCTTTGCACTTTGTTTTGCCTTTTTTTTCCCCTAGACATTTGGGTAGTTCAGGACACAGGTGTGGACATGGATATTCAGGGTCTGTGCTCTTCATTGGATAATCTCGTTATAAATGTACAAAAGAATCAAGATTTGGTGGTTCAGAAGCCTATGTTAGAACCAAGAATTCCTATTCCTGATTTGTTTTATGGTGATAGAGCGAAGTTTGTGAATTTCAAAAATAATTGCAAACTGTTTCTGGCCTTGAAACCTCGCTCCTCTGGTGATCCAGTTCAACAAGTGAGAATTGTTATTTCTTTTTTGCGTGGCAATCCTCAGGACTGGGCATTTTCCCTTGCGCCAGGGGATCCTGCATTGAGTAATGTTGATGCGTTTTTTCTGGCGCTCGGATTGCTGTACGATGAGCCTAATTCAGTGGATCAGGCAGAGAAGAATTTGCTGGCTCTGTGTCAGGGTCAGGATGAAATAGAGGTATATTGTCAGAAATTTAGAAAGTGGTCTGTACTCACTCAGTGGAATGAAGGTGCGCTCGCAGCTATTTTCAGAAGAGGTCTCTCTGAAGCCCTTAAGGATGTCATGGTGGGATTTCCTATGCCTGCTGGTCTGAATGAGTCTATGTCTTTGGCCATTCAGATCGGTCGACGCTTGCACGAGCGTAAATCTGTGCACCATTTGGCGGTATTACCTGAGCTTAAACCTGAGCCTATGCAGTGCGATAGGACTTGGACCAGAGTTGCACGGCAAGAACATAGACGTCTGAATGGGCTGTGTTTCTACTGTGGTGATTCCACTCATGCTATCTCTGATTGTCCTAAGCGCACTAAGCGGTTCGCTAGGTCTGCCACCATTGGTATGGTACAGTCAAAATTTCTTCTGTCCGTTACCTTGATCTGCTCTTTGTCATCGTGTTCTGTCATGGCATTTGTGGACTCAGGCGCTGCTCTGAATTTGATGGACTTGGAGTATGCTAGGCGTTGTGGGTTTTTCTTGGAGCCCTTGCAGTGTCCTATTCCTTTGAGAGGAATTGATGCTACGCCTTTGGCCAAGAATAAGCCTCAGTACTGGACCCAGCTGACCATGTGCATGGCTCCTGCACATCAGGAGGTTATTCGCTTTCTGGTGTTGCATAATTTGCATGATGTGGTCGTGTTGGGGTTGCCATGGCTACAAGTCCATAATCCAGTATTAGATTGGAAATCCATGTCTGTGTCCAGCTGGGGTTGTCAGGGGGTACATGGTGATGTCCCATTTCTGACTATTTCGTCATCCACCCCTTCTGAGGTTCCTGAGTTCTTGTCTGATTACCGGGATATATTTGATGAGCCCAAGTCCGATACCCTACCTCCGCATAGGGATTGTGATTGTGCTATCGATTTGATTCCTGGTAGTAAATTCCCAAAAGGTCGACTGTTTAATTTATCTGTGCCTGAGCACGCCGCTATGCGGAGTTATGTGAAGGAGTCTTTGGAGAAGGGGCATATTCGCCCGTCATCGTCGCCATTAGGAGCAGGGTTCATTTTTGTAGCCAAGAAGGATGGTTCACTGAGACCTTGTATAGATTACCGCCTCCTAAATAAGATTACGGTTAAATTTCAGTACCCTTTGCCATTATTATCTGATTTGTTTGCTCGCATTAAGGGGGCTAGTTGGTTCACCAAGATAGATCTTCGTGGTGCATATAATCTTGTGCGTATTAAGCGAGGCGATGAGTGGAAAACTGCATTTATTACGCCCGAGGGCCATTTTGAGTATCTTGTAATGCCATTCGGACTTGCCAATGCTCCATCTGTGTTTCAGTCCTTTATGCATGACATCTTCCGAGAGTACCTCGCTGAGGATCTGTTTATACCAAGGAAGGTGACGGGCACAAGGGGGCATTCTTTGCGTCTGTAGGAGAGAAGGTTTTTCCACCAACATAGAAGAGGATTCTTTACTGTTAGGGCAGTGAGAATCTGGAATAGCTTGCCTGAGGAGGTGGTGATGGCGAACTCAGTCGAGGGGTTCAAGAGAGGCCTGGATGTCTTCCTGGAGCAGAACAATATTGTATCATACAATTATTAGGTTCTGTAGAAGGACGTAGATCTGGGGATTTATTATGATGGAATATAGGCTGAACTGGATGGACAAATGTCTTTTTTCGGCCTTACTAACTATGTTACTATGTTAGTATGTTACTATGTTACCTGGATAAATTCCTGATTGTGTACTTAGATGACATTTTGATCTTCTCGGATGATTGGGAGTCTCATGTGAAGCAGGTCAGAACGGTGTTTCAGGTCCTGCGTGCTAATTCTTTGTTTGTGAAGGGATCAAAGTGTCTCTTTGGTGTCCAGAAGGTTTCATTTTTGGGGTTCATCTTTTCCCCTTCTACTATCGAGATGGACCCTGTTAAGGTCCAAGCCATCCATAATTGGACTCAGCCGACATCTCTGAAAAGTCTGCAAAAGTTCCTGGGCTTTGCTAATTTTTATCGTCGCTTCATCTGCAATTTTTCTAGTATTGCTAAACCATTGACCGATTTGACCAAGAAAGGTGCTGATGTGGTCAATTGGTCTTCTGCTGCTGTGGAAGCTTTTCAAGAGTTGAAGCGTCGTTTATCTTCTGCCCCTGTGTTGTGTCAACCAGATGTTTCACTTACGTTCCAGGTCGAGGTTGATGCTTCTGAGATTGGAGCAGGGGCCGCTTTGTCGCAGAGAAGTTCTGATTGCTCGGTGATGAAACCATGCGCCTTCTTTTCCAGGAAGTTTTCGCCTGCTGAGCGAAATTATGATGTGGGCAATAGAGAGTTGCTGGCCATGAAGTGGGCATTCGAGGAGTGGCGTCATTGGCTTGAAGGAGCTAAGCATCGCGTTTTGGTCTTGACTGATCATAAGAACTTGACTTATCTCGAATCCGCCAAGTTCTTGAATCCTAGACAAGCTCGTTGGTCGTTGTTTTTTGCCCGTTTTGACTTTGTGATTTCATATCTTTCGGGCTCTAAAAATGTGAAGGCGGATGCTCTGTCTAGGAGTTTTGTGCTCGACTCTCCAGGTGTATCTGAGCCGGTGGGTATCCTCAAAGAGGGAGTAATTGTGTCTGCTTTCTCCCCTGATTTGCGGCGAGTGCTGCAAAAATTTCAGGCTGATAAACCTGATCGTTGCCCAGTGGAGAAACTGTTTGTCCCTGATAGGTGGACGAATAAAGTTATCTCTGAGGTTCATTGTTCGGTGTTGGCTGGTCATCCTGGAATCTTTGGTACCAGAGATTTAGTGGCTAAATCCTTTTGGTGGCCATCTCTGTCGCGGGATGTGCGTACTTTTGTGCAGTCCTGTGGGATTTGTGCTCGGGCTAAGCCCTGCTGTTCTCGTGCCAGTGGGTTGCTTTTGCCCTTGCCGGTCCCGAAGAGACCTTGGACACATATCTCTATGGATTTTATTTCAGATCTTCCCGTCTCTCAAAAGATGTCAGTCATTTGGGTGGTCTGTGATCGCTTCTCTAAGATGGTCCATTTGGTACCCTTGTCTAAATTGCCTTTCTCCTCTGATTTGGTGCCATTGTTTTTCCAGCATGTGGTTCGTTTACATGGCATTCCAGAGAATATCGTTTCTGACAGAGGTTCCCAGTTTGTTTCGAGGTTTTGGCGAGCCTTTTGTGGTAGGATGGGCATTGACTTGTCTTTTTCCTCGGCTTTCCATCCTCAGACTAATGGCCAGACCGAACGAACCAATCAGACCTTGGAAACCTATTTTTCTGCAACTCTGGGTTCCATCCTCGTTTCTCTTCAGGGCAGGTTGAGTCTTCGGACTGTCCTGGTGTGGATACTGTGGTGGACAGGTTGCAGCAGATTTGGACTCATGTAGTGGACAATTTTACCTTGTCCCAGGAGAAGGCTCAACGTATCGCTAATTGCAGACGCTGTGTGGGTCCCCGACTTCGGGTTGGGGACTTGGTTTGGTTATCTTCTCGTCATATTCCTATGAAGGTTTCCTCTCCTAAGTTTAAACCTCGTTTTATTGGTCCGTATAGGATTTCTGAGGTTCTTAATCCTGTGTCTTTTCGTCTGACCCTTCCAGATTCTTTTTCCATACATAACATATTCCATAGGTCATTGTTGCGGAGATACGTGGCACCTGTGATTCCATCTGTTGATCCTCCTGCCCCGGTTTTGGTGGAGGGGGAGTTGGAGTATATTGTGGAGAAGATTTTGGATTCTCGTGTTTCTAGACGGAAACTCCAGTATCTGGTTAAGTGGAAGGGTTATGCTCAGGAAGATAATTCCTGGGTCTTTGCCTCTGATGTCCATGCTCCCGATCTTGTTCGTGCCTTTCATATGGCTCATCCTGGTCGTCCTGGGAGCTCTGGTGAGGGTTCGGTGACCCCTCCTCAAGGGGGGGGGTACTGTTGTGAATTCTGTGTCAGAGCTCCCTCTTGTGGTCACAAGTGGTACTTCGGCTGATTCTCTCTGTGAGCTTCCGTTGGTGGAGGAAAGTGGTACTGCGGCTTCTGAGTTTCCTTCCTCAGGTGATATGGTGAAGTCGTTAGGTGCTACCCTATTTAACTCCACCTAGTGCTTTGATCCTGGCTTCCAGTCAATGTTCTAGTATTGGACCTGTTTCCTCCTGGATCGTTCCTGTGGCCTGCTGCTCTGCATAGCTAAGTTCCTCTTTGCTATTTGTTTGCTGTTTTTTTTCTGTCCAGCTTGTCAATTTGTTTTTTCTGCTTGCTGGAAGCTCTGGGACGCAGAGGGTGTACCTCCGTGCCGTTAGTTCGTTACGGAGGGTCTTTTTGCCCCCTTTGTGTGGTTTTTGTAGGGTTTTGTGTTGACCGCAAAGTTACCTTTCCTATCCTCGCTCTGTTCAGAAAGTTGGGCCTCACTTTGCTAAGTCTATTTCATCTCTACGTTTGTCTTTTCATCTTAACTCACAGTCATTATATGTGGGGGCTGCCTTTTCCTTTGGGGTATTTCTCTGAGGCAAGGTAGGCTTATTTTCTATCTTCAGGCTAGCTAGCTTCTCAGGCCGTGCCGAGTTGCATGGGCAGCGTTAGGCGCAATCCACGGCTGCCTCTAGTGTGGTTGGTTAGGATTAGGGATTGCGGTCAACAGAGTTCCCACGTCTCAGAGCTCGTTCTTGTTTTTTGCGTTATCGCCAGGTCACTGTATGTGCACTGACCTCTATGTCCATTGTGGTACTGAATTACCTTTCATAACACCCATTATAGTGGCAGGGACAGGTTTGGGTCCCAGTATGCCGTCCTGCCCCTTTATCGCCGCTTACGGCGTGACACTATTACTATCTTACACTGGTAGATGAATTTGTTTGGCGTGGATTACAATGGAGACAATGTGATAATTTATAGTGACATGTCTCCTGGGTACCTTGATGTTACCAAACACAGGGTTATTATAATCATCTTTTCTGGTATATTGCCTGGCCATTTTTTACAGGTGTATAGAATAGGATTTATTGTTTTTTCGATTTCTTGTCTTTCAAAGGGGTCTTTACATGCATGATTATGTGCAAATACTAACACTACTGTATATACCATAAAATTGGTTGCTACAATACATCAGAATTGGTTACATTTGGCTTTTACCCTCTTTGTTTTGATGACTTTATCATGATGTACTCTAGCGTCCCCTAGACAGCATTTTGCTTTTTTATTATTGTTGTTTATTGTCTTTATAGCATAATTAATAAAAATGTATTTTTATTATAATGATTGGGATCTCTTCCTTGTCCTATACATTAGTTGATATGGGACATGTTGTTTTATATAGAGGACTGTGGGGTGCATTATACTGTATGGAAGCCTATGGTGAGTGCCTTATACTCTATAGAGGACTATGAGAAGTGAATTATACTATATACAGGACTATGGGGTACAATAAACTATATGGAGGACTATGGGGAGTGCATTATACTATATGGAGGACAATGATGAGTGCATTATACTATATGGAGGATTAATGGGTGCATTATCCTATATGGAGGACAATGGAGAGTGCAGTACACTATATAAAGAACTATGGGGAGTACATTATATCATATGAACAGTGGCGTAGGAAGGGGGATGCGGGGGCCGGCCGGTGCTGCAGGAGAAGAAGAAAAAAAAAAAGACGTCCGCCGCCACGACCAGGGCCAGCTCCCCCCGCCCCCCGCTCTAATACTCACCTCTCCTGGTTCCTGCGGCTTCAGCGTCCTCTGACTCTGCGACGTCTCAGGGCAGAGGGCGCGATGACGTCACTACTGTGCGCGCCGCTCTGCCTCTCTGTCCTGAGCGTCGCAGAGCCGGAGAGACGCTGACTGGCTGCACCGCACCGGACCTGCGCTAGGAACGGGAGAGGTGAGGATTTTACTTTTTTTTTTTTTTCTTTATGTCTGACTGTCTGGGGGCAATGCTGGACACACTGGGGCAATACTGGAGACCATGGGGCAGATTGCTGGACACACTGGGGCAATACTGGAGACCATGGGGCAGATTGCTGGACACACTGCGGCAATACTGGAGACCATGGGGCAGAATGCTGGACACACTGGGGCAATACAGGAGACCATGGGGCAGAATGCTGGACACACTGGGGCAATACAGGAGACCATGGGGCAGATTGCTGGACACACTGGGGCAATACAGGAGACTATGGGGCAGATTGCTGGACACACTGGGGCAATACTGGAGACCATGGGGCAGAATGCTGGACACACTGGGGCAATACAGGAGACCATGTGGCAGAATGCTGGACACACTGGGGCAATACAGGAGACCATGGGGCAGATTGCTGGACACACTGGGGCAATACAGGAGACTATGGGGCAGATTGCTGGACACACTGGGGCAATACTGGAGACCATGGGGCAGAATGCTGGACACACTGGGGCAATACTGGAGACCATGGGGCAGAATGCTGGACACACTGGGGCAATACAGGAGACTATGGGGCAGATTGCTGGACACACTGAATACTGGAGACCATGGGGCAGATTTCAGGACACATTGAGGCAATGCTGGAGACCCTGGGGCAGACTTCTGGACATACTGGGGCATTACTGGAGACCATGGGGCAGATTGCTGGACACACCGGGGCAATACTGGAGACCATGGGGCAGATTGCTGGACACACCGGGGCAATACTGGAGACCATGGGGCAGAATGCTGGACACACTGGGGCAATACAGGAGACCATGGGGCAGATTGCTGGACACACCGGGGCAATACTGGAGACCATGGGGCAGAATGCTGGACACACTGGGGCAATGCTGGAGACCCTGGGGCAGACTTCTGGACACACTGTGCTGGACACTGGGGCAGATTGCTGGACACACTGGGGGTAATATGCTGGACACACTGGGGCAATGCTGGACACTGGGGGTAATATGCTGGACACACTGGGGCAGACTGCTGGACACACTGGGGAAAGGCTGGACACTGGGGCAGATTGCTGGACACACTGGGGGCAGTGCTGGACATACTGGGGCAGATTGCTGGACACACTGGGGGTAATATGCTGGACACACTGGGGCAGATTGCTGGACAACATGGGGGTAATATGCTGGACACACTGGGGGCAGGACTTGAGGCATGGGCAGAATGTAGATATGGGGCATGATTGGAGACACGGGGCAGGATTGGATCATGGGGCAGGACGGATACGATGGAGGCTGGTGGGGCAGGATGGGGAGATCATATGGGGTAGAATGGATACTCATGAGGGCAGGATGCGAGAACATATGGCTGGAGCCAGGAATGAGATAAACGGGGTCAGGGTGGGGAATAGTGTTACCATAGGGGATAATTAAGGGATATTATTACTGCAGTGATGTATTTATTTTATTTTTTGAGTATACTGTTTTAAATGGGGGGGCGGTCCTGTTACTGTGCAGAGTGACACTATATCGCCTTTTTATCTTCATGTGGTGTAATGTAGAAGTTGTGAAAAATTAAGTAATGTGTTCTGCAAGCGGAGCTCGAGATAACTGTGTTATTTCCTGCAAAAACGAGTCCTGGCTGGAAGGAATGATGGCGGTCTGTGCTGGATGAAAGATGAAGGACTTCACCTAGAGACGTCACTGGTGAGTCAGTGTTACCTATACACTGACACTATACACTGTATACTATATAGAGGTCCTGTGTATAATGTCACCAGTGATCTCTGTATTACCTCTACACAGACACTGCATACTAAGTACAGATCTCCTGTGAATACTGGCACTTATGGTGATAGTATTGTGGTTTTTTTTATTATTACTGATCAGTATTGTAGTATTCAGTCACTATGTGGTGGTAATATGTGGTCTGGAAATGGTGTTGTGGTATTTGTCCCTTGTATGTAGTATTATTCGGTCACTATGTGGCCTGGTCATGGTGTGGTGGTATTAAGTCACAGGTGTGGCATGTGGGGGTGACTGTTGTGAGTTCTGTTTTTGGGCTCCCTCTGGTGGTTACTGATGGTACTGGGTGACTTGTGTTCTCTGCGGTCTCTGGTGTCCACCTGTTCCATCAGGTTATGGGAGTTTCCTATTTAACCTGGCTTTTTTGTCATTTCCTCACCGGCTATCAATGTAATCAGCGTGTCTTTTTACCTCTGCTCCCTGCGTCTGTTATCTTCAGGACAAGCTAAGTTTTGATTTTCCTGTTACACGTTTTGCTTTATTTTTGTCTTAGTCCAGCTTGCAGATATGTGATTCCTTGCTGCTGGTTGCTCTAGTGGGCTGAAATTACTCCTCATGTTCCATGAGTTGGCACATGAGTTCAAGTAATTTCAGGATGGTTTTTTGAAGGGTTTTTCGCTGACCGCGCAGTTCACTTTTGTATCCTCTGCTATCTAGCTTTAGCGGGCCTCATTTTTGCTGATTCTATTTTCATAACTATGTATGTGCTTTCCTCTCATTTCACCGTTATTACATGTGGGGGGCTGCTATTTCTGTGGGGTGTTTCTCTGGAGGCAAGTGAGGTCTGTGTTTCTTCTAATAGGGGAAGTTAATCCTTCGGCTGGCGCGAGACGTCTAGGAATCATCGTAGGCACGTTCCCCGGCTACTGCTAGTTGTGTGTTTAGGTTCAGGATCGCGGTCAGCTCAGGTTCCATCACCCTAGAGCTTGTTTGGTTTTTGTGCTTGCCCTTTTGTGATTCCCTGCCATTGGGATCATGACAGTATAGCCGGCCTAAAAAAAAAAAATTGGTCATCGTTTTGGCTGAAGTAGGAGGAAAAGTAGTCTGAGGAAGTTTCTTTTTTTTTTTTTTTTTTCCCCCTCCTCAGTGTTTGCTGCCTAGCCTTAATTGCAGCTTGGCTGCTTCTTTCCTCCTCTTAATCCTTGAATGGCTCTGACCTCAGCTGTTTATCATGGACGTCCAGAGTTTGGCTTCCAGCCTGAATAATCTTGCTGCTAAGGTTCAAAATATACAAGATTTTGTTGTACATACGCCTATGTCTGAACCTAGAATTCCTATCCCAGAGTTTTTTTCTGGAGATAGATCTAGTTTTCTGAATTTTAGGAACAATTGCAAGTTGTTTATTTCCTTGAAATCTCGCTCCTCTGGAGACCCTGCTCAGCAGGTCAAGATTGTTATATCTTTCCTGCGGGGTGACCCTCAGAATTGGGCATTTGCATTGGCACCAGGGGATCCTGCGTTGCTCAATGTGGATGCGTTTTTTCTGGCATTGGGTTTGCTCTATGAGGAACCTAACCTAGAAATTCAGGCTGAAAAAGCTTTATTGGCTCTCTCTCAGGGGCAAGATGAAGCAGAAATATATTGTCAGAAATTTCGGAAATGGTCGGTGCTTACTCAGTGGAATGAGTGCGCTCTGGCTGCAAAATTCAGAGATGGCCTTTCTGAGGCCATTAAAGATGTTATGGTGGGGTTCCCGGCGCCTACAGGTCTGAATGAGTCCATGACTATGGCTATTCAGATTGATCGGCGTTTACGGGAGCGCAAACCTGTGCACCATTTGGCGGTGTCTTTTGAACAGGCACCTGAGATAATGCAATGTGATAGAATTCAGTCCAGAAGTGAACGGCAAAATTATAGGCGGAAAAATGGATTGTGTTTTTATTGTGGCGATTCAGCTCATGTTATATCAGCATGCTCTAAACGCACAAAAAAGGTTGATAAGTCTGTTGCCATTGGTACTTTACAGTCTAAGTTCATTCTGTCTGTGACTCTGATTTGTTCATTATCATCCATTTCCGTCGATGCCTATGTGGATTCAGGCGCTGCCCTGAGTCTTATGGATTGGTCATTTGCCAATCGCTGTGGGTTTAGTCTGGAACCTCTGGAAGTTCCTATTCCTTTGAAAGGAATTGACTCTACACCTTTGGCTATGAATAAACCTCAGTACTGGACACAAGTGACCATGCGTATGACTCCCGTTCATCAGGAGGTGATTCGCTTCCTGGTACTGTATAATTTACATGATGTCTTAGTGCTTGGTCTGCCATGGTTATAAACTCATAACCCAGTCCTGGACTGGAAAACAATGTCTGTGTTAAGCTGGGGATGTCAGGGGGTTCATGATGATGCATCTCCGATTTCTATCGCTTCATCTATTCCTTCTGAGGTTCCGGTATTTTTGTCTGATTATCGGGAGGTTTTTGAGGAGCCTAAGCTCAGTTCGCTTCCTCCTCACAGGGATTGCGATTGTGCTATAGATTTGATTCCTAGCAGTAAATTCCCTAAAGGTCGTTTGTTCAATCTGTCAGTGCCAGAGCATACTGCTATGCGGAATTATGTTAAGGAGTCCTTGGAAAAGGGACATATCCGTCCATCTTCGTCCCCTTTAGGAGCAGATTTTTTTTTCGTGGCCAAAAAAGATGGTTCCTTAAGGCCTTGCATAGATTATCGTCTTTTGAATAAGATTACAGTCAAATATCAGTATCCTTTGCCATTGTTGACTGATTTGTTCGCTCACATTAAGGGGGCTAAATGGTTCATTAAGATTGATCTTCGGGGTGCGTATAATCTTGTGCGGATAAGGCAGGGTGATGAGTGGAAAACCGCATTTAATACGCCTGAGGGCCATTTCGAGTATTTGGTGATGCCTTTTGGACTTTCTAATGCTCCTTCTGTCTTCCAGTCTTTTATGCACGATATTTTCCGTGAATATCTGGATAAATTTATTATCGTGTATTTGGATGATGTTTTGTTTTTTTCTGATGACTGGGAGTCTCATGTTCAGCAGGTCAGGAAGGTGTTTCAGGTCCTGCGGGCCAATTCTTTGTTTGTAAAGGGTTCTAAATGTCTCTTTGGAGTCCAGAAGATTTCTTTTTTGGTGTATATTTTTTCCCCTTCTACTATTGAGATGGATCCCGTCAAGGTTCAGGCTATTTGTGACTGGACGCAGCCTACATCTCTTAAGAGTCTACAGAAGTTCTTGGGCTTTGCTAATTTTTATCGTCGCTTCATAACTAATTTTTCTAGTGTTGTTAAGCCTTTGACGGATTTGACTAAGAAGGGTGCTGATGTTACTGATTGGTCTCCTGCGGCTGTGGAGGCCTTTCAGGAACTTAAGCGCCGGTTTTCTTCTGCTCCTGTGTTGCGTCAGCCAGATACGTCGCTTCCTTTTCAGGTTGAGGTTGATGCTTCCGAGATCGGAGCGGGGGCGGTTTTGTCACAGAGAAGCTCCGATGGCTCAGTGATGAAGCCATGTGCGTTCTTTTCTAGAAAATTTTTGCCCGCTGAACGGAATTATTATGTTGGTAATCGGGAGCTTTTGGCCATGAAGTGGGCATTTGAGGAGTGGCGTCATTGGCTTGAGGGTGCTAGACATCGTGTGGTGGTCTTGACTGATCACAAAAATCTGATGTACCTTGAGTCTGCCAAACGTCTGAATCCTAGACAGGCTCGTTGGTCACTGTTTTTCTCCCGTTTCAATTTTGTGGTTTCATACCTGCCAGGTTCAAAGAATGTGAAAGCGGATGCTCTTTCTAGGAGTTTTGTGCCTGACTCCCCTGGAAATTCTGAGCCCACTGGTATCCTTAGGGATGGGGTGATTTTGTCGGCTGTCTCCCCAGACTTGCGACGTGCTTTGCAGGAGTTTCAGGCGGAGAAACCTGATCGTTGTCCGCCGGAAAGACTGTTTTTTCCGGATAATTGGACCAGTAGAGTCATCTCCGAGGTCCATTCTTCTGTGTTGGCAGGTCATCCTGGAATATTTGGTACTAGAGACTTGGTGGCCAGGTCTTTTTGGTGGCCTTCCTTGTCGAGGGATGTGCGTTCTTTCGTGCAGTCTTGTGGAGTTTGCGCTTGGGCTAAGCCTTGCTGTTCTCGGGCCAGTGGATTGTTGTCACCTTTGCCTATCCCGAAGAGGCCTTGGACGCACATTTCCATGGACTTTATTTCGGATCTCCCTCTCTCTCAAAAAATGTCCGTCATATGGGTTGTGTGTGACCGCTTTTCTAAGATGGTTCATCTGGTACCCTTGCCTAAGTTACCTTCCTCCTCTGAGTTGGTCCCTCTGTTTTTTCAAAACGTGGTCCGTTTGCATGGCATTCCGGAGAACATCGTTTCTGACAGGGGATCCCAGTTTGTGTCTAGATTTTGGCGGACGTTCTGTGCTAAGATGGGCATTGATTTGTCCTTTTCGTCTGCATTCCATCCTCAGACGAATGGCCAGACGGAACGAACTAATCAGACTTTAGAAACTTATTTAAGGTGTTTTGTTTCTGCTGATCAAGATGACTGGGTTTCCTTTTTGCCGCTTGCCGAGTTTGCCCTTAATAATCGGGCTAGTTCTGCTACCATGGTTTCTCCTTTCTTTTGTAATTCGGGATTTCATCCTCGTTTTTCCTCTGGTCAGGTGGAGCCTTCTGATTGTCCTGGAGTGGACATGGTGGTGGATAGGTTGCATCAGATTTGGAGTCATGTGGTGGACAATTTGAAGTTGTCCCAGGAGAGGGCTCAGCAGTTTGCTAATCGCCGTCGCCGCGTGGGTCCTCGACTTCTTGTTGGGGACTTGGTGTGGTTGTCTTCTCGTTTTGTTCCTATGAAGGTCTCTTCTCCTAAGTTCAAGCCTCGGTTCATCGGTCCCTATAGGATCTTGGAAATTCTTAACCCTGTGTCGTTTCGTTTGGATCTCCCGGCATCGTTTGCTATTCATAATGTGTTCCATCGGTCGTTGTTGCGGAAGTATGAGGTACCTGTTGTTCCTTCGCTTGAGCCTCCTGCTCCGGTGCTGGTAGAGGGTGACTTGGAGTATGTTGTGGAGAAGATCTTGGATTCTCGTGTTTCCAGACGGAAACTCCAGTATTTGGTCAAGTGGAAGGGTTATGGTCAGGAGGATAATTCTTGGGTGATTGCCTCTGATGTTCATGCTGCCGATTTGGTCCGTGCTTTTCATAGGGCTCATCCTGGTCGCCCTGGTGGTTCTCGTGAGGGTTCGGTGACCCCTCCTCAAGGGGGGGTACTGTTGTGAGTAATGGTTTTGGGCTCCCTCTGGTGGTTACTGATGGTACTGGGTGACTTGTGTTCTCTGCGGTCTCTGGTGTCCACCTGTTCCATCAGGTTATGGGAGTTTCCTATTTAACCTGGCTTTTTTGTCATTTCCTCGCCGGCTATCAATGTAATCAGCGTGTCTTTTTACCTCTGCTCCCTGCGTCTGTTATCTTCAGGACAAGCTAAGTTTTGATTTTCCTGTTCCACGTTTTGCTTTATTTTTGTCTTAGTCCAGCTTGCAGATATGTGATTCCTTGCTGCTGGTTGCTCTAGTGGGCTGAAATTACTCCTCATGTTCCATGAGTTGGCACATGAGTTCAAGTAATTTCAGGATGGTTTTTTGAAGGGTTTTTCGCTGACCGCGCAGTTCACTTTTGTATCCTCTGCTATCTAGCTTTAGCGGGCCTCATTTTTGCTGATTCTATTTTCATAACTACGTATGTGCTTTCCTCTCATTTCACCGTTATTACATGTGGGGGGCTGCTATTTCTGTGGGGTGTTTCTCTGGAGGCAAGTGAGGTCTGTGTTTCTTCTAATAGGGGAAGTTAATCCTTCGGCTGGCGCGAGACGTCTAGGAATCATCGTAGGCACGTTCCCCGGCTACTGCTAGTTGTGTGTTTAGGTTCAGGATCGCGGTCAGCTCAGGTTCCATCACCCTAGAGCTTGTTTGGTTTTTGTACTTGTCCTTTTGTGATTCCCTGCCATTGGGATCATGACAGGTGACACCATTAGGCCCAGTTTAAGTTCTACAAAACAGGAAAACCATTAGGAGGCTAATGATGTTTGGATGTGACGGTCAGTTTTTTGAAATTTGCATTCATTAGCCTTCTGACTGAGCAGTCCACC
Source organism: Ranitomeya imitator (assembly GCF_032444005.1). Classification (NCBI taxonomy): domain Eukaryota; kingdom Metazoa; phylum Chordata; class Amphibia; order Anura; family Dendrobatidae; genus Ranitomeya; species Ranitomeya imitator. Next base: position 387,349,636 of record NC_091287.1, read on the forward strand.
TCTTAGCCACAGGTGTTTTAATCGCAGTAGGTCCATTACCCCTCCACACAGAGAGAGAAATTTAGTCTAAGAAGAGGTTTCACAGGTACCCATTCAGATCAAGACGTTTATTCTCAGCGAGGAAAGGAAAGTTTAGGACCTGGTATACGAGAGATGCCCTAATATGGCTACCAGGTACACATGAATTGGCCAATTTATGCGCTAAACGCTCTAATTTTTTCATATTTCTAGTGCAGTAATGCAGTTCAATTTTTGTGTTTCATGTTAGCATGTTTTGGCGCTGCAGTGTGCTCACCTCACCTCACGGGGAATTGGGCGCAGATAGAGTGCAAGACTCTGTGAATATGCCTCCTCACCATCATCATTCACAGTGCGTGAAAGATAATCCAAAACCCCAGTGTCCACTTGGCACCTGGAACCGGTGGTGGAATGCTCACTCCTGCACCGACAACGGCGTGGGATAGCTGCAGCCTGAGGTGAAGTATCCAGGGGTACTGTTGGACTACTACTGTGGCCTCAGTCCTCATCTTCTTGATTGGCCTCCTGTCCTGCAGAAGGCCCTGCTGGTGGTGGTGGTTGGTTTGTTGATGTTGCTGCTGAAGATGGTCCAGCCACGTCTTCAGCTTCACTAACAGGGTTGACTTTGACCTCGGAGTCGGAAGCAGTTTCCTGTTCAGTACGATTGGATTTGTTCTGTTTTTTAGCACAAAGACAAAAAAAAGTAACTAAAAATGTGTAAAATGTGGGGTCAGGCATGCACTTAAGGATGTAGATCCATAACAGGAGCCAGAAAATTTAGTCGGTCATAATAGATGTACAGCTCTGGCAAAAATTAAGAGACCACCACATTGTTAAATATTAATTATTCTTATTTTTATTCTGTACCGAGCACATGGTTTCTTGCTGACACTATCTAAAACTATTTCTGTGTATGTAGCTCAGAGTATAAGTTAACTCCATATACAGGGAACACGTGATCTGTAGAAATCATATAAATAACGTCTCTAAGGAGGGTGGGGGGCTTTTGTCACGTGGGACGGTCACCTCCCTTCCTTCACCATCATTCTCCATGGACATGGGACAAGACACGAGGAACAACAGCTGTTAGCTACTCCATGCTATGATGACTTCAGACTTCACACAGACAGATGACTCCTACCATTCAGGACCTTGGAAAGATGAGTAACAAGAAAAGCGCTGATATCTACACATGGACAATCTATTTTTATGTTTTCTGCAATTTGGTTTTTCTGTGGACTAGTCAATAAACCACTATACTTTCTTCAGAAAATCATGACATTTTTCTTTTAAGAATAACGCACCTGGTTAAGTCTTGATTAGATATTTTTGCACAATAACGATTTTTAACATTGGCCTAGCCAGCCAGTTTTGATTTTTTGTGCTATTTTTGCGTGAATTTCCTTCTTCTTGCACACGGGGGAAGACAGAAGAGTTCCGCTAGATTGTGCAAGTATTCAGGAATTCCACTTCAAAATTTCAAGTCACAAAGAACTCATACAAGAACCTACAAATTACGAAGACTTTAACAGGTGTCAGACGGATTGACAGCAAGCACTGGTAGTGCTGAAGACAGATGTGCTAAAAATAGCCGTGCTGAAGTCCGGAGCCCAGCGTTGTAAAAGCAAAGGGATTACAAGCTGAGATTTCAAGGTAAGACAAATGGATTTGATTAATTCATATGCTAAATCAAGTCAGATAGAATTTGTAAGTTTGTACGAATCTAGCTTAGAAATATTTTGGTCTAATTTATTTGCAGAATGCAGAATAGCGAATTCGAATTTGAAATTAGATTCTAAGCTAATGTTTAAGAAAAAAGAAAAAGAGCAACTGAAAAATATTTTACATATGGTTTATGTATTTAACGAGTTTGTGACAGAGAAGTCCAAAAAAGACAGTGTAGAAAGAATTTCTAAGGAAACTAATGATGTTCCCAAGATTGACTGTAATGGGAAGAGTGATGAAGATGTGACACACGTATCTGTAATGACGATGACCACCAAAAGTGACATTGACTTTGTGACACAAGATGAAAAACAAGATGGAGGAAGTGTAGGAGTCATGACAATTGACAAAGATGATCTACGAGGGACAGATGTACAAGGGCCACTAAAAATAGAAGATGACTCAGAGTCCCAAAAACTCCAAACTAAATCTAGAAAAATCTTGCTAAAATTATGCAAAATCAAATCTATGAAGTACGAAGAAAATTACATATTTGTTACAAACCCTATGAAAAGATTCAGGAGTCTATCAAAGAAATTCCTCTGAAAGGGTTAAATGCTGAAGGCTCAGATCTCTCTGAGATGTCGGAAATTGACAGATGGAAGCAGGTGAGTATCTCAGGGGGTGCTCAGCTGAACACTCCATTATCACAGCTCTTCAAAGAGTCCATAGGGTTAAAGTTACATTTTGGGATAGGAATTGGCTAAAAATGTAATTATATATTATGATGAGTTATACAATGTATTATTTATTAATGTAATTATTCTATCTCAATATAATTCTGCAGTTATATATATTAATATAGTATACAGTAAATACTGTAGCATATTTGTATAAGTAGAGATTATATTAACTGTATTTTTATATGTATAGTGAAATAATTAAAATTTACTCCAGTAATAATATTTAGAATTACAATTAAATACATTTATTAAATATATACATATGTATAAGATATCTAAATTATTTTGTTTTGAAATAAATATGAAATTAACCTTTATCTTTCATTTTCCCTTAGAATTTTACTTTCAAAGCGAGGATTGAACAAAAAATACCTGTTTCATGAATTTATGTCTTATTCACACAGGAAGCTATATTAACTGCATGATATATATATATTTAACACTTAAAAATAAATAATATATCTAACAACCTAAAAAAATGTGTGTACTACATGTTTTTCTGTAACATTATGTTTTTTCCACTGCATGGTGCATGACGTGACAGCTGTGAGTTAAGGAATATCATATAGCCTTGTTTTTTAACTTTAGGAATTTCCCTCAGCCTATACATGCAAATGGATTCCTGTACCGAAATAGCGTTGGAACATTCAACTCGGGTTTCTTGTAAATGAGTCCAGTCCTTTCTATAGGTTAAAACATAGTGTTAGATAATATTTGGGGAATATTCAAAGGAATATTAGAATACTAAATTTAATAGATTACAATGCGCATTGATTGATAATTAGGATACAATATTTTGGGTTAATATACATGTTTTTTATTCTTTGTATGTGAAATGTATTGTGAACGTCTATGTGTGTCACAGTTTGAGTGACAGGTAACAGAGAATATGGGCAGCTGCTAAGAGTGAACCTAATGCTAAGTGTGTAATGTAAGAGTGACCAGAGCGTGGTATGTGGAATGTGGAATGTGTATGCACAGTTTGACTGAGGCCTCATGATTTATGGTATGTTTGAAAGAAAAGAAAAAAAAAAAAACAACTTTGTGTTTAATAAATAATAAGATTCAGTTAAATTATTAGAATATTAAGATATATTTAAATATTATTATTCAACATATATTTCTTTAGTGATTATTAGTGAATAAGTACAATAACATTTTCCAAATTATAATTTTTTTCATATTCAGTGTTTTTTTATGGTTACATAGATGAGTACACATCTTCAAACAAATATATGCCACAAGTTGATATGACAGTTATAAAAATAATGATTTTTCACTTGGGTTTTTACAAATTAATTTTTTCATAAAATAATATTTTTTGATATTAAGGGGGAAATGTGTTTTTGATCTTGATCACATCATCACATTTCATCAATACCTCTTCTTCACACATTTTAATAAAGAAATATTAATAAGGTATTATTGGGTATAATAACAATAAATATTATAAATGTCATTTTTTTTCCTCAATTAAGGGTATTATATGCAAAGTTGCATAATTTCAATATTTTGGTAATCCAAGGTTATGACAACATCTACATGGGGAAAATATTAAGGGAATGTGTTACTGAGACATAATCTCAGCATTTGTCATCTACATATAAAGGCCTTATTTTTATTTTTATTTTTTATTCTCATTTTTATTTTTCATTTTTTTCCACTTTTCTTTCAATTTTTATTTTTCATTCTTATTTTTCATCAAGGAAAAATCAATATTTAATAGAGTAATGTCTACAAGCATATTTCTTTATCAAATATAGTGATCATATGGTTTCATTATATAAGAAAATTTCAATTCTGAGTTAAATACAACAATTCTTTCACTCATTCATTCATATATATATTCTTATTTTGGTTCATGGCTATACATACTTACATATTATTGGTCTACTGAACATAAATTAATAAAGTTTTAATACTAAATATCAGCACTTGTTACATAAAAGACATACTGACATCTATGGGTTCAAAAAGAAATTACACCTATGACATAAAAATGTCCAATCACATGAAGAATATGGTAAATAATATATCATTTATTATTATTATTTTATTTTCCAAATATAAATTCCATTTTAATATAATTTAATAATTATGTGGATATTATTGATTGCTATGGTACGCTGTGATATTATAAGTTAGGGAAATTACCAGATTTGGTATAGAATAGGGAATGAAGACTTCAATCAAGATACTAAAGACGTTAATAAAGACTTTACATTTTTCTAAATTCAATTGATTCTTAAAAGTTGCAAGAAGAAAAGCCGTTATCCAGAAGTTCCACAAGGTAACAATGCTCTGATTTCTGAGTAATAATAGACTGTGTCAAATACAATTCATGTCACCATTCACAACTACAGCATCCATCACTGACTATCAGTACAGTATCAAAGATGAACTGTGTTATTACGTTCTTATCACGATCCAGTGGTTTCCTATCACCTATAAGACTTCCATGAAAGCTGGTGAACAATCAGGTAATTGTCAGGACGCTACAACCCTGACATGTGTCCTGTGCACTAAGGACTGGTTATGGTGCTATATTTGGCAAGGAAGAGTCAATGTAACCCTTGCTGTGCTGACCAAAGACGTCACATCTGTTCCAACACCAGCGTGGATGATTTGAGGATTCCAATTGATTTCCAAGGCGAGCCAACGTAAGTCCAGGTCTCTAAAGGTGACACTGCACAGATATTAAAGCTACATTTCATCTATGAACTTTGTTTTCTTATCAACATTTGAATTTATGGACTTTGACACATGACACACGGTCTCTACATATCTACATGCTATCATCTATTTCAAAAGACTTATATTAAAGAAGAAGAACCAAGATGAAGACCAGATGACATCAGATGACATCATGGTGAATGAAAAGACGTGGGCACTGCTACTCAGGTGCTCGGGTAGGTTCCCAAACCGTGTGCATATAGATAAGAAGAACCCGGCACTCAACTTTGAATCAAACTTGTGATATTTATTCTGTAGTACGTACTACAGAATAAATATCACAAGTTTGATTCAAAGTTGAGTGCCGGGTTCTTCTTATCTATCAGATGACATCAGACCTGAGATGCTTCAAGTAGATATAGGGAAGTATAATTATATAATTTTATATGAATATTAGTCACGGCTTACCATAACATGAATTTACATATCATTATATTATTGAGAACATATAACATTATTATTATTGATATTATTTATTACATCATTTTGCCAAAGAAGAAAGAAGATTTTATTAATATTTTAATTTGAGGGTTCCAATCAATGTCTGTCACCCTCAAAAGGGGGAATTGTTAAATATTAATTATTCTTATTTTTATTCTGTACCGAGCACATGGTTTCTTGCTGACACTATCTAAAGCTATTTCTGTGTATGTAGCTCAGAGTATAAGTTAACTCCATATACAGGGAACACGTGATCTGTAGAAATCATATAAATAACGTCTCTAAGGAGGGTGGGGGGCTTTTGTCACGTGGGACGGTCACCTCCCTTCCTTCACCATCATTCTCCATGGACATGGGACAAGACACGAGGAACAACAGCTGTTAGCTACTCCATGCTATGATGACTTCAGACTTCACACAGACAGATGACTTCTACCATTCAGGACCTTGGAAAGATGAGTAACAAGAAAAGCGCTGATATCTACACATGGACAATCTATTTTTATGTTTTCTGCAATTTGGTTTTTCTGTGGACTAGTCAATAAACCACTATACTTTCTTCAGAAAATCATGACATTTTTCTTTTAAGAATAACGCACCTGGTTAAGTCTTGATTAGATCTTTTTGCACAATAACGATTTTTAACACACATCAAAACCCAGTCATGGGCAGCACAATCTACAGACCTGAACCCTATTGAAAACCTCTGGAATGTAATCAAGAGGATGATGGATAGTCACAAGCCATCAAACAAAGGAACTGCTTAATTTTTTTGTGCCAGAAGTGTTGTGATAGGCAATTCAGGATCACAATGGACATAGTGGTCAGAGCACATACAGTGATCTGACAATAACCCAAAATAATAGAGCGAGCTCTGAGACGTGGGAACTCTGCAGACCGCAATCCCTAATCCTCTCCAAACAACACTAGAGGCAGCCGTGGATTGCGCCTAACTCTGCCTATGCAACTCGGCACAGCCTGAGAAACTAACTAGCCTGAAGATAGAAAATAAGCCTACCTTGCCTCAGAGAAATACCCCAAAGGAAAAGGCAGCCCCCCACATATAATGACTGTGAGTTAAGATGAAAAGACAAACGTAGGGATGAAATAGATTCAGCAAAGTGAGGCCCGACTTTCTTAACAGAGCGAGGATAGGAAAGATAACTTTGCGGTCTACACAAAACCCTAAAGAAAACCACGCAAAGGGGGCAAAAAGACCCTCCGCACCGAACTAACGGCACGGAGGTACACCCTTTGCGTCCCAGAGCTTCCAGCAAAACAATTAGACAAGCTGGACAGAAAAAATAGCAAACAAATAGCAAAGAAGAACTTAGCTATGCAGAGCAGCAGGCCACAGGAATGATCCAGGGAAAAACAAGTCCAACACTGGAACATTGACAGGAAGCATGGATCAAAGCATTAGGTGGAGTTAAGTAGAGAAGCACCTAACGACCTCAAGAGGTCACCTGAGGGAGGAAACTCAGAAGCCGCAGTACCACTTTCCTCCACAAACGGAAGCTCCCAGAGAGAATCAGCCGAAGTACCACTTGTGACCACAGGAGGGAGCTCTGCCACAGAATTCACAACAGTACCCCCCCTTGAGGAGGGGTCACCGAACCCTCACCAGAGCCCCCAGGCCGACCAGGATGAGCCACATGAAAGGCACGAACAAGATCGGGAGCATGGACATCAGAGGCAAAAACCCAGGAATTATCTTCCTGAGCATAACCCTTCCATTTAACCAGATACTGGAGTTTCCGTCTTGAAACACGAGAATCCAAAATCTTCTCCACAATATACTCCAATTCCCCCTCCACCAAAACCGGGGCAGGAGGGTCAACAGACGGAACCATAGGTGCCACGTATCTCTGCAACAATGACCTATGGAATACGTTATGTATGGAAAAAGAATCTGGGAGGGTCAGACGAAAAGACACAGGATTAAGAACCTCAGAAATCCTATACGGACCAATGAAACGAGGTTTAAACTTAGGAGAGGAAACCTTCATAGGAATATGACGAGAAGATAACCAACCCAGATCCCCAACACGAAGTCGGGGACCCACACGGCATCTGCGATTAGCGAAACGTTGAGCCTTCTCCTGGGACAAGGTCAAATTGTCCACTACATGAGTCCAAATCTGCTGCAACCTGTCCACCACAGTATCCACACCAGGACAGTCCGAAGACTCAACCTGTCCTGAAGAGAAACGAGGATGGAACCCAGAATTGCAGAAAAATGGCAAAACCAAGGTAGCCGAGCTGGCCCGATTATTAAGGGCGAACTCAGCCAAAGGCAAAAAGGACACCCAGTCATCCTGATCGGCAGAGACAAAGCATCTCAGATAGGTTTCCAAGGTCTGATTGGTTCGTTCGGTCTGGCCATTAGTCTGAGGATGGAAAGCCGAGGAAAAAAACAAGTCAATGCCCATCCTACCACAAAAGGCTCGCCAAAACCTCGAAACAAACTGGGAACTTCTGTCAGAAACGATATTCTCTGGAATGCCATGCAAACGAACCACATGCTGGAAGAACAATGGCACCAAATCAGAGGAGGAAGGCAATTTAGACAAGGGTACCAGATGGACCATCTTAGAAAAGTGATCACAGACCACCCAAATGACTGACATCTTTTGAGAAACGGGAAGATCTGAAATAAAATCCATAGAGATATGTGTCCAAGGCCTCTTCGGGACCGGCAAGGGCAAAAGCAACCCACTGGCACGAGAACAGCAGGGCTTAGCCCGAGCACAAATCCCACAGGACTGCACAAAAGTACGCACATCCCGCGACAGAGATGGCCACCAAAAGGATCTAGCCACTAACTCTCTGGTACCAAAGATTCCAGGATGACCAGCCAACACCGAACAATGAACCTCAGAGATAACTTTATTCGTCCACCTATCAGGGACAAACAGTTTCTCCGCTGGACAACGATCAGGTTTATTAGCCTGAAATTTTTGCAGCACCCACCGCAAATCAGGGGAGATGACAGACACAATTACTCCTTCCTTGAGGATACCCGCCGGCTCAGATAAACCCGGAGAGTCGGGCACAAAACTCCTAGACAGAGCGTCTGCCTTCACATTTTTAGAGCCCGGAAGGTACGAAATCACAAAGTCAAAACGGGCCAAAAACAGCGACCAACGAGCCTGTCTAGGATTCAAACGTTTAGCAGACTCGAGATAAGTCAAGTTCTTATGATCAGTCTATACCACCACGCGATGCTTAGCTCCTTCAAGCCAATGACGCCACTCCTCGAATGCCCATTTCATGGCCAGCAACTCTCGGTTGCCCACATCATAATTTCGCTCAGCAGGCGAAAACTTCCTGGAAAAAAAAGCGCATGGTTTCATCACTGAGCAATCAGAACCTCTCTGCGACAAAACAGCCCCTGCTCCAATCTCAGAAGCATCAACCTCGACCTGGAACGGAAGAGAAACATCTGGTTGACACAACACAGGGGCAGAAGAAAAACGACGCTTCAACTCTTGAAAAGCTTCCACAGCAGCAGAAGACCAATTGACCCAATCAGCACCCTTCTTGGTCAAATCGGTCAATGGTTTGGCAATACTAGAAAAATTGCAGATGAAGCGACGATAAAAATTAGCAAAGCCCAGGAACTTTTGCAGACTTTTCAGAGATGTCGGCTGAGTCCAATCATGGATGGCTTGGACCTTAACAGGATCCATCTCGATAGTAGAAGGGGAAAAGATGAACCCCAAAAATGAAACCTTCTGCACACCAAAGAGACACTTTGATCCCTTCACAAACAAAGAATTAGCACGCAGGACCTGAAAAACCGTTCTGACCTGCTTCACATGAGACTCCCAATCATCCGAGAAGATCAAAATGTCATCCAAGTACACAATCAGGAATTTATCCAGGTACTCTCGGAAGATGTCATGCATAAAGGACTGAAACACTGATGGAGCATTGGCAAGTCCGAATGGCATCACTAGATATTCAAAATGACCCTCGGGCGTATTACATGCAGTTTTCCATTCATCGCCTCGCCTGATTCGCACCAGATTATACGCACCACGAAGATCTATCTTGGTGAACCAACTAGCCCCCTTAATCCGAGCAAACAAATCAGATAACAATGGCAAGGGGTACTGAAATTTAACAGTGATCTTATTAAGAAGGCAGTAATCTATACAAGGTCTCAGCGAACCATAATTCTTGGCTACAAAAAAGAACCCTGCTCCTAATGGCGACGATGACGGGCGAATATGCCCCTTCTCCAGGGATTCCTTCACATAACTGCGCATAGCGGTGTGCTCAGGCACGGATAAATTAAACAGTCGACCTTTTGGGAATTTACTACCAGGAATCAAATTGATAGCACAATCACAATCCCTATGCGGAGGTAGGGCATCGGACTTGGGCTCATCAAATACATCCCGGTAATCAGACAAGAACTCTGGAACCTCAGAAGGGGTGGATGACAAAATTGACAGAAATGGAACATCACCATGTACCCCCTTACAACCCCAGCTGGACACCGACATGGATTTCCAATCCAATACTGGATTATGGGCTTGTAGCCATGGCAACCCCAACACGACCACATCATGCAGATTATGCAACACCAGAAAGCGAATAACCTCCTGATGTGCAGGAGCCATGCACATGGTCAGCTGGGTCCAGTATTGAGGCTTATTCTTGGCCAAAGGCGTAGCATCAATTCCTCTCAATGGAATAGGACACTGCAAGGGCTCCAAGAAAAACCCACAACGCTTAGCATATTACAAGTCCATCAAATTCAGGGCAGCGCCTGAATTTACAAACGCCATGACAGAATACGATGACAAAGAGCAGATCAAGGTAACGGACAGAAGAAATTTTGACTGTACAGTACCAATGGTGGCAGACCTAGCGAACCGCTTAGTGCGCTTAGGACAATCAGAGATAGCATGAGTGGAATCCCCACAGTAGAAACACAGCCCATTCAGATATCTGTGTTCTTGCCGTTCAACTCTGGTCATAGTCCTATCGCACTGCATAGGCTCAGGTTTAATCTCAGGTAATACCGCCAAATGGTGCACAGATTTACGCTCACGCAAGCGTCGACCGATCTGAATGGCCAAAGACATAGACTCATTCAGACCAGCAGGCATAGGAAATCCCACCATGACATCCTTAAGGGCTTCAGAGAGACCCTTTCTGAATATAGCTGCCAGCGCAGATTCATTCCATTGAGTGAGCACGGACCACTTTCTAAATTTCTGGCAATATACCTCTATCTCATCCTGAGCCTGACAAAGAGCCAGCAAATTTTTTTCTGCCTGATTCACTGAATTAAGCTCATCGTACAGCAATCCAAGCGCCAGGAAAAACGCATCGATATTACTTAATGCAGGATCTCCTGACGCAAGAGAAAATGCCCAGTCCTGAGGGTCGCCACGCAAAAAAGAAATGACGATCCTAACCTGTTGAACTGGGTCACCAGAGGAGCGAGGTTTCAAAGCCAGAAATAGTTTACAATTATTTTTGAAACTCAGAAATTTAGTTCTATCTCCAAAAAACAAATCTGGAATAGGAATTCTCGGTTCTAACAAAGAATTCTGAACCACAAAATCTTGAATATTTTGAACTCTTGCCGTGAGCTGATCCACACATGAAGACAGACCTTTAATGTCCATTGCTACACCTGTGTCCTGAACCACCCAAATGTCTAGGGGAAAAAAAGGCAAAACACAGTGCAAAGAAAAAAAAATGGTCTCAGAACTTCTTTTTTCCCTCTATTGAGAATCATTAGCACTTTTGGCTTCCTGTACTGTTGTGATAGGCAATTCAGGATCACAATGGACATAGTGGTCAGACCACATACAGTGATCTGACAATAACCCAAAATAATAGAACGAGCTCTGAGACGTGGGAACTCTGCAGACCGCAATCCCTAATCCTCTCCAAACAACACTAGAGGCAGCCGTGGATTGCGCCTAACTCTGCCTATGCAACTCGGCACAGCCTGAGAAACTAACTAGCCTGAAGATAGAAAATAAGCCTACCTTGCCTCAGAGAAATACCCCAAAGGAAAAGGCAGCCCCCCACATATAATGACTGTGAGTTAAGATGAAAAGACAAACGTAGGGATGAAATAGATTCAGCAAAGTAAGGCCCGACTTTCTTAACAGAGCGAGGATAGGAAAGATAACTTTGCGGTCTACACAAAACCCTAAAGAAAACCACGCAAAGGGGGCAAAAAGACCCTCTGTACCGAACTAATGGCACGGAGGTACACCCTTTGCGTCCCAGAGCTTCCAGCAAAACAATTAGACAAGCTGGACAGAAAAAATAGCAAACAAATAGCAAAGAAGAACTTAGCTATGCAGAGCAGCAGGCCACAGGAATGATCCAGGGAAAAACAAGTCCAACACTGGAACATTGACAGGAAGCATGGATCAAAGCATTAGGTGGAGTTAAGTAGAGAAGCACCAAACGACCTCACCAGATCACCTGAGGGAGGAAACTCAGAAGCCGCAGTACCACTTTCCTCCACAAACGGAAGCTCCCAGAGAGAATCAGCCGAAGTACCACTTGTGACCACAGGAGGGAGCTCTGCCACAGAATTCACAACACAGAAGCAGTGTGAAAGACTGGTGAAAAGCATGCCAAGACACATGAAAGCTGTGTTTAAAAATCATGGTTATTCCACAAAATATTGATTTCTGAACTCTTCTTGAATTAAAACATTAGTATTGTTGTTTTTAAATGATTAGGAACTTGCTTTTTTTGCATTATTTGAAGACATGTTGTCAGAAGTTTATAGAATAAAAAGAACAATTTACATTTTACTCAAAAATATACCTATAAAGAGACAAATTAGACAAACTGAACCTTTTGCAGTGGTCTCTTAATTTTTGCCAGAGCTATATATTTTTTTTGTACCATTAGCACCACTCCTGGCCTGATGCTGGCTCTCATGGCGGTACTGGTCACGGCAGCTGCACCACCGTCTAGTGACATCAGACACTGCAGTAACACAATAAATGTTTTAAATAAATGTTTTAAATTTGGATCAGTGTTTGCATTGCCAAATGTAGGTTACAGTGTAATGTGAAAACTCACACTTATCATAACTAATGGTCTTCTACTACCTTAGAAATAGAGAGATTGCAGCAATACTTTTTATAAAAATTAAAATTTATTGATATACATTGTCATTTTTTCAAATCTATATATCTAAACTGGAGTTTCTTCTTTATTAGCATCCATGATAATTAGACTTAATAGAGAATTGTGCTTTTCTCATTATTACTTATTTGTCTAATTATTTGCTTTCATGTGAACCCTTTTAATACAAGTATGTGCTAGAATTGTTGCTAAAATGTATGAAATTGATGCATTTGCTGCAGAATAAAACCCTATTAAGACGCATGGAACTGATTTCAGTAATTAAAAAATCTGACACAAATCTGCTGTGTGTGAATATTTCCTTGTGAAGTTTTTTTTTAAGCTATATCAAAGCTACAGCTACAATAGTGAGCAGTAATTTCTATTAGCAAATATTATTTTTGTTAAATGAAAGAAAGAACAAAATGATGAAGGAAGGAAAGTTTCAGTCTGTCTCTACGAGGCAAGTGTCTGGTTTATGTACTCTCACAGTGAGCCAAAAGGTAAAGTTTGATCTACAGCAAGGTGTCTATAACAAAGTACTGAGGTATTGATTCACTTCTCTGCTGCTTCATTTAGGTTTTAAAAAGGTCAGTGTTGTCTCTGCGTATGATGCATATTCCATGTCAATGATAGATAAGATTTTGGACTTAGTATCAACTGTATATTGATTTACATAAAAAGTATTCCCTTGAGAACACAACATCAAAATAAAATGTCTCATACATCAGCTAATGTGTAAATGGTTTGACGTGTTTGTTAAGTAAAGCCTGAATTTTGGCCTGTTTAAGACTAGCTAGCCAGTAAATTGTATTTGTAATTTTGTGCATTAGTTGTTATATGACCTATTTAGAAAACACCAGTGATTGTCTTACCGCTGTCTCTAACATCATGTCCTCCCTCTATCTGAAACTGAACCTGTCAAAAACTGAACTCCTCGTGTTTTCTCCCTCTACTAACCTACCTTTGCCTGACATTGCCATCTCCGTGTGCGGTTCCACCATTACTCCAAAGCAACATGCCCGCTGCCTTGGGGTCATCCTTGATTCCGAGCTTTCATTCACCCCCCACATCCGATCACTGGCTCGCTCTTCTTATCTGCACCTCAAAAACATTTCTAGAATTCGCCCTTTTCTTACTTTCGACTCTGCAAAAACTCTTACTGTTTCACTTATTCATTCTCGTCTGGACTATTGTAACTCTCTACTAATCGGCCTCCCTCTTACCAAACTCTCCCCGCTCCAATATGTGCTGAATGCTGCAGCCAGGGTCATATTCCTCACCAACCGTTACACCAATGCCTCTACCTTGTGTCAGTCATTACACTGGTTACCCATCCACTCCAGAATCCAGTACAAAACTACTATCCTCATCCACAAAGCACTCTATTGCTCAGCACCACCCTACATCTCCTCTCTGGTCTCAGTCTACCACCCTACCCGTGCCCTCCGCTCCGCTAATGACCTCAGGTTAGCATCCTCAATAATCAGAACCTCCCACTCCCGTCTCCAAGACTTTACACGTGCTGCGCCAATTCTTTGGAATGCACTACCTAGGTTAATACGATTAATCCCCAATCCCCACAGTTTTAAGCGTGCCCTAAAAACTCATTTGTTCAGATTGGCCTACCACCTCAACACATTAATCTAACAATCCCTGTGTGGCCTATCAGAAAAAAAAAATAAAAAAAACCATAATCAGGTTCCTAATATCATGTTCTCATACACTTTATGCAGTTAATAGCCCTCTCTGTCTGTACTGCTACATACTTAGGCAGTTAACTGGTTCATTCAGCTTTTCATGAACACCTGAGCCTTACACTATGGCTGGTCCGAATAACTAAAGCAATTGTTACCATCCACCTCTCGTGTCTCCCTTTTTCTCATAGTTTGTAAGCTTGCGAGCAGGGCCCTCACTCCTCTTGGTATCTATTTTGAACTGTGATTTCTGTTATGCTGTAATGTCTATTGTCTGTACAAATCCCCTCTATAATTTGTAAAGCGCTGCGGAATATGTTGGCGCTATATAAATAAAATTATTATTATTATTATGTTATCCCCCTTTGCTTTGAAAATTCTCACATCCATGCTTATAGTGACATACTATATATATATATATATATATATATATATATATATGTAAACCGGTATATAGTATGTCACTATAAGTATGGATATGAGAATTTTCAAAGCAAAGGAGGATAACATAATAATAATAATAATTATTATTATTTTATTTATATAGCGCCAACATATTCCGCAGCGCTTAAATACATATATATATATATATATATACAGTACAGACCAAAAGTTTGGACACACCCTCTCATTTAAAGATTTTTCTGTATTTTCATGACTATGAAAAGTGTACATTCACACTGAAGGCATCAAAACTATGAATTAGCACATGTGGAATTATATACTTAACAAAAAAGTGTGAAACAACTGAAATTATGTCTTATAGTCTAGGTTCTTCAAAGTAGCCACCTTTTGCTTTGATGACTGCTTTGCACACTCTTGGCATTCTCTTGATGAGCTTTAAGAGGTAGTCACCGGGATGGTCTTCCAACAATCTTGAAGGAGTTCCCAGAGATGCTTAGCACTTGTTGGCCTCTTTGCCTTCACTCTGTGGTCCAGCTCACCCCAAACCGGATGGAATAGCATGCCCCTGCAAGATGCTGTGGTAGCCATGCTGGTTCAGTATGCCTTCAATTTTGGATAAATCAACAACAGTGTCACCAGCAAAGCACCCCCACACCATCACACCTCCTCCTCCATGTTTCAAGGTGGGAACCAAGCATGTAGAGTCCATCTGTTCACCTTTTCTGCGTCGCGCAAAGACACGGTGGTTGGAACCAAAGATCTTAAATTTGGACTCATCAGAACAAAGCACAGATTTCCACTGGTCTAATGTCCATTCCTTGTGTTCTTTAGCCCAAACAAGTCTCTTCTGCTTGTTGCCTGTCCTTAGCAGTGGTTTCCTAGCAGCTATTTTACTATGAAAGCCTGCTGCACAAAGGCTCCTCTTAACAGATGTGTTAGATGTGCCTGCTGCTAGAACTCTGTGTGGCATTGACCTGGTCTCTAATCTGAGCTGCTTTTAACCTGCGATTTCTGAGGCTGGTGACTCATATAAACTTATCCTCAGAAGCAGAGGTGACTCTTGGTCTTCTGTTGTGAATTCCGCTCTTGGGCTCCCTCCGGTGGTTGTAAGTGGCACTTTTGTGAGTTCTGCTCTTGGGCTCCCTCCGGTGGTTTTAAGTGGAATGGCTGCTCCTCGGATTTAGCAGTCAGCAGCTGCTTCCACTGATTGTCTTTTCTGCTCGGCTATTTAGCCTGGATCTTTCCTTCAGCTTGTGCCACTTGTCAATGGTTCCTGGTTGGATTCACATTTCTGCTTGGATATCCCTGATATCCTGACCAGTTCAGCAAAGATAAGTCCTTGCTTTGCTCTTTTCTGTCCACATGTAGTGGACTTAATTGTTCTGTACATTCTATGTTTTTGTCCAGCTTGTCAGTATGGATTTATTCAGTTAAGCTGGAAGCTCTGGGAAGCAGATTTACCCTCCACACCTTTAGTCAGGTGTGGAGATTTTTGTAAACTCTGTGTGGATTTTTGTAGTTTTTAATACTGACCACACAGTATTCCGTCCTGTCCTATCTATCTAACTGGACTGGCCTCCTTTGCTACATCCTGGTTTCATTCTACGTATGTCTTTTCCCTCTTCACTCACAGTCATTATTTGTGGGGGGCTATCTGTCCTTTGGGGATTTTCTCTGAGGCAAGATAGCTTTCCTGTTTCTATCTTTAGGGGTAGTCAGTTCTCAGGCTGTGACGAGGTGTCTAGGGAGTGACAGGAACATCCCACGGCTACTTCTAGTGTTGTGTTGAGCTTAGGAACTGCGGTCAGTACAGGTACCACCTCCTTCAGAGATCGTCCCATGTTGCTCCTAAACCACCAGTTCATAACAGTCTTCCTTTCCTGGGTCGGTCCTTGTTATGACCTGGTGGTTAGGACAATAATGGACCTGGTGGTTAAGAGCACACGGAATGACCTGATAGTTACTAATAATACAGGACGAGCTCTGAGACGTGGGAACTCTGCTGACCGCAATCCCTAATCCTATCACACACACTAGAAATAGCCGTGGATTGCTCCTAACGCTCCCTATGCAACTCATCACAGCCTAAGGAACTAGCTAGCCCTAAAGATAGAAAAATAAAGCCTACCTTGCCTCAGAGAAATTCCCCAAAGGAAAAGGCAGCCCCCCACATATAATGACTGAGTAAAGATGAAAATTACAAACACAGAGATGAAATAGATTTAGCAAAGTGAGGCCCGACTTACTGAACAGACTGAGGATAGGAAAGGTAACTTTGCGGTCAGCACAAAAAACTACAAAAAGACCACGCAGAGGGCGCAAAAAGACCCTCCGCACCGACTCACGGTGCGGAGGCGCTCCCTCTGCGTCCCAGAGCTTCCAGCAAGCAAGACAAAAATCAAAATAGCAAGCTGGACAGAAAAATAGCAAACAAAAGAAAAACAAGCAGGAACTTAGCTTCTCCTGGGAAGACAGGTCACAAGAACGATCCAGGAGCGAACTAGACCAATACTGGAACATTGACAGGTGGCATGGAGCAATGATCTAAGTGGAGTTAAATAGAGCAGCCAGCTAACGAATTAACCTCGTCACCTGTGGAAGGAAACTCAGAAGCCGCAGCCCCACTCACAACCACCAGAGGAAGCCCATGGACAGAACCAGCCGAAGTACCATTCATGACCACAGGAGGGAGCTTGACAACAGAATTCACAACAGGTCTTCATGTGAGCCAGTTTCTTTGTAGCGCTTGGTTTTTGCCACTGCACTTGGGGACACTTTCAATGTTTGCCCAATTTTTCGGACTGACTGACCTTCATTTCTTAAAGTAATGATGGCCACTCATTTTCCTTTACTTAGAATTTGTATTATGGCAAGAAAAAAGCAGCTAACAGTCTATTCAGTAGGACTAATCCAAGTAAGAAAAAACGAAAGTGCACTCACTGGTCTTGAAAACCACGTTCCTTTAATTAGAACATGTGCAGGTGACAACAGGGAGAACGTTGACAGAAAGGACGACGGCCGTTTCGTGCTGCCGTGCTTCTACGGGTCCTGATGACGGGACCCATAGAAGCGCGGCAGTGCGAAACGGCCGTCGTCCTTTCTGCCCGCGCTCTCCCTGTTGTCACCTGCACATGTTCTAAGTAAAGGACCATGGTTTTCAAGACCGGTGAGTGCACTTTCGTTTTTTCTTACTTGGATTATTTCATTGCAGGTACTATGCTCAATGCATTCTTAGGAATAGAGGCTGCCGCTTGCAACGCTGAGAGCCAGGGGCCGTCAGAGGGTGAGTATATCCATATTTTTTATTTTTATTATTTATTTTTTACATGAATATGGATCCCCGAGCCTGAAGGAGAGTCTCCTCTCCTTCAGACCCTGGGAACCATCCAGGATCGCACCCTGCACACGCCGTACCCGGCGTATAAGACGACCCCTGACTTTTGAGACGATTTTCAGGGGTTAAAAAGTCATCTTATATGCCGGAAAATACGGTATATATATATATATATATATATATATATATACACACACACATTTGTATTGCACATTGCTACAGGTCTTCTGTTCAACTTGGCTGTGGCTGTCATTTCTGGCATACCCCATGTGAAGGCTGCAGTCAATCACTGGCCTCAGTGGTATATGTCACATGACTATGTACAGTGATTTGCTAAAAGTATTGCATGGGTATTTGGAATGTCATCACTATGGCCATGGTAAACAGTGGAGCGAAAAAAACTATTTTTCTCAGGTTAATTACACAGTAATCCAGCATTGCTTGAGGTGTTCATAAATAATCATAGAATCTGCAGCCTTGGTGGGATATCACACAGTTTAGTGAAAAAGTCACATAATGCAATCCAGCACTTCCTTACAATAAAATGGCATAGAGACACACATTAGAGTGGAGTGGGAAAAACTTGTATTTTGAACTTAACCAGCTTTTATTCATGGTGTCATACCAACCGCAAAAAACGCTGCATGTTGCTCATGCTACTGTGAGCATCCTGAATGGCCATAACATTCTACCATGGCCTACAGTGTCTCCGGACTTGTCTGTCATCAAGCTAATCTTGGGCACCATTGGTTGACAATCCCAATGGAGCTGCCAGCAGCGGATCTTGATGATTCACATGCCCACATGTATTTAGTGTGACAGAATATTCCACAAGCAACCATTAATATCCTCATTATTATCAGCCAAAGTGTGTAAGTGCATGTATTTCTCCCCATAACATTTAGTTTCAATAATGAGAAAATCTAGATGTAATAAAAATCTTGTTTCCATGTTTTCATCATTTACATATCATTAAAATGTTTATCGATCCTGTGATCTCCATAATTCCGCAACTTTTGCAAGTTCAGTGTTGAGAGGTGTGTATATAAATTTGCATTCAAAATGTTTATCTCATTTGTTAATATTATTTTACATTGATTTCTCAATATTAATATTAGACAAATCTTCAAGTGAAAGCAAAAATAAGAACATAATCCTTTTATTTATTAAAACAGTAAATAGAGCCCGAATACTGTAATTGCCACATGTTCTTGATGCAGGATAACTGCTTTCTAAATGACTCTATAGATTGTCTGTGAAAATTATACCTGAGTGCTGCAAGCTCCAGGATGAAGTCAGATTCTTTGTCTTTTATAATTGGAAGACCTCCAGTTGAGAGAAATAAGCATCCGGAGTTTGAGGTTATAAATAGAACAAATTGGAGAGTTGGCATTTTCTCGGCAGTTTTGATGAATCTCGTTTCAGGTTCCAGGCAGTCTATTCAAATATAGATTGGGGATTATATAGAAATGCTTTTTCTGTTTCACTTAGCACTACCAGATTTCCACAGTAGTTAAAATGACCATCTTCAAAACACATTTTAAACTCAAGTTTTGCAAAATCAATGCTCAAGTAGCTATTCACTGCTGGTCGGCTATGCCCTACGATAATTATAATTTTGACATTGCTGCTTCTGATTTTCTGTTATCACTTGTGGCATCAAAATGATTTTACAGTCCTGACTAACAAAAAGGGTCTAATGCCAAGTGTGAAGTATGTCTGTTTCAATGGTAGCATGTGTAGCTCAGCATGACTTGATGATGGGTTAAGACAGTGCGTAGTTTTTTGGAAAATAATATGTTCTGTGATCTTCAGAACATTGTGTTTTGAATTTAATAGTCTTTAAAATGTTGCATGGTGATATTTTTGACTCAATTAAAACCAATGCTAGGTTTTAATCTTTTGCAGTAGCAAATTTCTTGATTCTATTTTTTCTGTACTTTGCAAAAAGTTCTACCTAATTGTATTTTTAGAAAAGGATTTTATTACTGGCTAATGTTAGGGAAGTGTCAGATGGCCGTATAACTTGGACGGGGATCACAACACAATGCTCGGACTGGCCAGCGGCTCTCCTGACCCAAGCATGTATTTCTGTGCAGTTGGCTCAGGTTGGGAGAGCCGTTGGCCAGTCCGGGCACATTGCGGCGTTGTGATCCCAGTCTGAGTTACACAGCCGGCTGACTCTTTCCTAATGTGTAAATAAGGTCTCAGGGTGGGGCAGATGAATCAATATTCTAACGTTTCTAAACTGAATCAAAGAGTAGAAAAAAACAAATGTGTGCCAAGTGTTTTTGTTGTGGGCCGTACCACATTATTAACAATATGTACAATTTATATCTACTTTGGTGGCAAAATTTGTGACTTACTACAGCAGAAAATTTTTCTAAAGCCTTTTTTTTAAGTTTGACCCTTTGAATTTAAATTTCAGTTCTCTGTATGAGGACTATTAGGCCGGAGTCACACTACAGCGAGACACGGCCAAGTCTCGCAGGTTAAAACCAAGCTCTGGCACCAGCACTCCGGAGCGGAGCATGCAGCTCCATGTATTGCTATGGGCCCGCACGCTTCGCTCCGGAGGGCAGGTGCCAGAGCTGGGATTTAACCTGTGAGACTCGGCCGTATCTCGCTGTGTGTGATCCCGGCCTTAGGATATGTGCACACATTAAACATTTGTTGCAGATATTTCTGTATCAAAAATGTGTCACTTGACAGCAAAAACACTACATAAAAATCAGCTGCCCTTTTTGACTCAGTTTTTTTTCTTATGCAATTTTCCCTAGGCATTAGAAAATGCTGCAAAAATGCTTAAAAATTGTTAAAATTCTCATTCACTTTGCCGGTACAGTAAAATGCTGCATTTTTGTTGCAGATATTTCCGCAGCAAAGTGTCATTTGGCAGGAAAAATGCTACATTAAAAAGTGTCATTTTTTACATGTTTTTTGTGGCATCAAAGTGATTTTACTGTCCTGACTAACAAAAAGGATCTGATGCCAAGTCTGAAGTATGTCTGATTTTTATTAATTTTTAAGGAATTTTTCCCCAGTTGTTAGAATGGGTGGAAAATGCTGCAAAAACTCTGGAAGAATTGTCAAATTCTCGTTCACTTTGCTAGGACAGTGAAATGCTGCATTATTTCACTGCAAAAACGTGAAAAATGCAGGAAAAAAAGGCAACATGTGCACATACCCTTAATCTGTAGAGCAGCATACCTCAAGAGTTGGAATCGTCAATGGTCTGAAAAAAGGCTTCTATGCTTTTTATTTAGAATAAGTACATAATACATAAATATATGTATTTACTTATGTGAATACTTAAATTCATTGTTCTGAATATTGATTCAGTCAAGCAACCCTTGGGATCAGGAAACATAATGGAATATATTTGCCTTTTTGGACAGATTGGTTCATGTGTCATGGTTGTACATATACCATGCTTTATTTTATGTCCCATCCTTTGAATGAACTTGATGGACATGTCTTTTTTCATATTGTGTAGGAGGGCTATGGGTGCCATGATAGCATATTGGGGCTGTAGGTGTATCCTACTGTATGGGGAGATGAGGAGGCAATTTATTATGTGGGAGGTGCTATGAGGTCTTCTTATTTTGTGTGTGAGGATCATACTGTGGGTTCATTACACTGTGTTGGTGGTCAGAGGTTATTATATGTATTTGATGCTGTGGGTACATAATACTGTGTGAGAAAGTTGTGGAGGCAATAAAGTGTGTGGAGAGATCATACTGTGTTGGGTGTCAATAGAGAGAAATAATATATGTGTGAAGGGTCCATCATACTGTGTTTCTGATGCTGTAAGACGATGGTACTGTGTGTGGGCTGTGGGGCCATGTTACCTTGTGGGGGCTATGGAGGCATCAAACTATGTGGTGAGCTATAGGGAAATAACACTAACTTAATGGTTACATAGTAACATAGTTAGTAAGGCCGAAAAAAAGACATTTGTCCATCCAGTTCAGCCTATATTCCATCATAATAAATCCCCAGATCTACGTCCTTCTACAGAACCTAATAATTGTATGATACAATATTGTTCTGCTCCAGGAAGACATCCAGGCCTCTCTTGAACCCCTCGACTGAGTTCGCCATCACCACCTCCTCAGGCAAGCAATTCCAGATTCTCTCTGCCCTAACAGTAAAGAATCCTCCTCTATGTTGGTGGAAAAACCTTCTCTCGTCCAGACGCAAAGAATGCCCCCTTGTGCCCGTCACCTGTCTTGGTATAAACAGTTCCTCAGCAAGATATTTGTGTTGTCCCCTTATATACTTATACATGGTTATTAGATCGACCCTCAGTCGTCTTTTTTCTAGACTAAATAATCCTAATTTCGCTAATCTATCTGGGTATTGTAGTTCTCCTATCCCCTTTATTAATTTTGTTGCCCTCCTTTGTACTCTTCCTAGTTCCATTATATCCTTCCTGAGCACCGGTGCCCAAAACTGGACAATAGTAACATAGAAACTGGACAATAGTAACATTTTTGTGCACTTTTAGAGGCTGAAATATTCTAGGTACATGAAAATTCTTAACCTGTTATTACTATATGACCTACAGTTACATCATATGCTGGCTCCCTGACTTTGATGAGGTTTCAGGACCTTTCTTGGCAGATGATTGCTGTGATAATTAGTCATTATCTGTCTCTAATAGCCATGCATATCATACCCCTTTAGTGCTCCCCACATATTTTGTTGACCTTACAGAGACCCTATCCCATAAAGTTTGATTCTCCCACAATGAGCCCCCAAAGTATGATTTCCCCATATAGTTCTCACAAACACATTGTGAGGCCCACATAGTGACCCATACACAATATGATGTGCCCATACTGACCCACCACTCATTACAATGGCCTCACGACACCCTAACAAAGTATTATTCCCCTAAAGCCCCTTACATGGTATGATGCTCCCACAGTCAATTACACACATTGAGACCCCCCATAGTTACCTCAAACACAGAATAATGCCTCCACAGTTTCTCCCACTCAGTAAGATGTCGCCAACAACTCCTAACACGGTAGGATACCCTGAGAGCACCACACACAGTATAATGACCCAACAGTTTGATGCCCAACAGCCTCCTCACATTGTATAGCACTCCGACAGTAACTTACACACAATATGATATCTCCTCAGCCACCAACACACTATGAAGCCTTCCCACACACTATAATGTTACCACAGTTTAACACGCAGTATGATTTTCCATAGAGCTAACCCCACTGTATAATGTCCCCCACAGCTCCTTATTCACATTATAATGACACCACAGTCCCTCATAAAGTTTTATAACCACTGGAGCTCCCTACATGGTGTGATGGTCCTCATAACCTACCCACAAAGTATGATGGACCCCTACACACCCCTCACATGATTACTCCATAGTCTACCTCTCTCCCATCCCACCGCAAGTACTAAATGATAAAATAATAAAGGAAAAAATACCCACCTAGCCCCAACCCCTGATGCATTGATACATTCTGTAAAATGTGTGCATTGAAGCTTCGAACAGCAAATGAGATCTAGTGATGCCATTATGCCTGGGGTACTGAGACTCCAGTGCACAATTGCAGGTACCTGGGGTGGTATGCTATTCTCAATCAGCCCCCAATTTATGTGCCCTATAGCAGCCATGTGTTCTGATGATATTAGTGGTATGCTACTGCATTTCACACAGGAAGTTGATGTTTTTTTCCATTTGTTGGTAAACACACACATCATCGATTAGCTCTGTCTTGACATATTACATATTTCAGTTCTCTCATGTAAACTTACATTTCTTGTGACTATCCATAGTCAACAATTCCGGTTACAACTACAACTTACCATTGTTATTTATGTAAAAATATCATAACTTTTTAAATTTAATTTTATATTATCTTAACTTAGCTTAAGATCAGTATCATTTTTTTAAATCAACAGTCCAAACAGTGGTAAGGAAGCATACAAGTAGCATGTAAATGATTGGACATCCCTGGTCAAAATTATTGATTGTGATCAGTTAAGCAAGTTGAAGATCAAATGATCTCTAAAAGGGCTAAAGGTAACAATGACTCATTTCCTTTGTATTTTAGGCAAAAAATATATGTTGTCATTTTTTTACATTTTAAAAACATTTTGAAAACCTTTTACTATCTTTGTATAGTCTGTTCCTGCTTTGTAGGCCGCCACCATTTTCATTTTCAGAGTGCTAGACAGCTGCTTAGAAGAACCCATGGCTGCTGTTTTTTGGCACAAGGTAAGAGAAGGTTGGGTTTTTATAAAGCAGGGAATTTTGCATCACCTGGCCTTTCCTAATGATGAAAGCGATCAAGCCATAACCCCAACAAGCTAATTAAGGTCTGAAACCTTGGTCAAAGTTATCTGAGCACACAAATCTCCAAGGATGCCCAAACTTTTACAATGGCCCATTTCCCTTTTCTTCATTTTAAAAATGAAAAAAGGACATTATTTTTTGGCCTAAAATACAAAATGTGTCATCTTTACAGTTAGGCCTTTTAGAGATCATTTCATCTTCAAATTGATTAACAGTTCACAATAACAGTAATTTTGACCAGGGGTGCCCAAACTTTTACATGCCACTGTAAATCAAACGTCAGCATGCCATGAAAAACACAAACCCTTGACATGCAAAAAAAAAACATACAGCTCTGTCAACATAAGAATAAAATTATTACATGTTTGGGAAAATGGAAACACAAGCAATTTTTTTCCAAATCTGTATACTCATATTATCATAACTGACTTATTTTCCCCCTTGGCCAGAAGCTGTGGTATGTGTCGACCATGAACTGGAGCAGCTCTGCAGCCATTACACGGTAATCAGTAGGGGCACATATATAAGTATATCTCAGTACAGGATAAATTTTTTTAACACATCCAATTGTGGACTTTATTATTGTTTCAAGACCTATTGATTACAATATACTTTGTTTGTGGGACAACCCTTTTAAGTGTTACAAAATACTTGATGGTTTCTTTTTCATTTGAAGGGTGACTACTCTGTCTTGACCAAATGAACAGTAGCAGAAATATAAAAAGTCCCTCGCTGGGACCTAAATACCTATATACAACATGGAAAGACTTGACTAAAACGCAGCCCTGGTAGAGAAACTCTGCCAGTCCACAGACAATATCCTCTAATCAAGAATCATTTTGTTCAGCTGTCACAAGTTACTGATCTGGACAATAGACCGGAGTCTTGCAAAATGATTCTCCCATCTCTACCAGAGATCATTAGGCTTGATTTTCACAGACAGAACACATACCCATTAGAGTCTATGGGGATGTTCACATGTCTTTTTCTGGACCATGTATCCATGCAACAATTATGGTGGCATGTACGTTTTTTACCGGTGATGCATGCATGTTTACTTACTGCCGGTTCTGCTCTGAATGACACAACCAGGACACACAGGCGGATGTAGAGTTCTTCCAGCCCATGAGCAATACCGAGGAGGCTTGTGCTATAACACTTCCAGAGGATGCGGCACCTTTCACTTCACAGGTCCCATGCCCCTTCTGTTCTTTAACAGCTTTTCCAGCAGGAATTCCCTTGCATCCGGACAGGTTCGGATTCTGGTTCAGTTCAGCTTCAATCTACCGCCGTTCTTTACTCAGTCAGGTGCTGTCATGAGGGGATGTCACCCCATCCCTCTCCAGCACAGCCTCATACACTCCTCATTCCTGCAGACTCTGCCCAAGATGGTCACTCTTCCTCTTCCTGTCTTTCACTTTTATGAGAAACCCTCCCTTTCACACCTTACAGACATATTACAGGCTCTTAACCATGGTCAAACAACAGCAACATTGTGTGGCCAGTAAACAACATTTACTATAAAGAAACAAATCTATTGACAATTACAAAGATTCAGGAGTGAGAACAATTACATTTATCTTCAATTACACTGCCCCGGTGAGCCGACACACATCTCACACTTTTATACAAACTGAAACCAGATACTGATACATACACTATCGTTCAAAATTTTAGGGTCACTTAGAAATTTTGTTATTTTTGAAAGAAAAGCACAGTTTTTTCCAATGAAGCTAACATTAAATGATTCAGAAATACACTTTATACATTGTTAATGTCGTAAATGACTATTTTAGCTGCAAACATCTAGTTTGTAATGCAATATCTTCATAGGTGTATAGAGGCCCATTTCCAACAACCATCACTCCCGTGTTCTTATGGTACTTTGTGTTTGCTAACTGTGTAAGAAGGCTAATGGATGGTTAGAATACCCTTGAAAACCCTTGTGCAAGTATCTTAGCACAGCTGAAAACAGTTTGGCTGGTTAGAGAACCTATAAACCTGACCTTCCTTTTAGAAGTTGAGAATTTGGAGCATTACATTTGTTGGTTCCATTAAACTCTCAAAATGGCCAGATAAAAAATAACTTCCATGTGAAACCCAACAGCATATTCTTGTTCTTAGAAATGAAAACTATTCCATGCTAGAAATTGCCAAGAAACTGAAGATTTCCTACAACGGTGTGTACTACTCCCTTCAGAGGAGAGCAGAAACAGGATCTAACCAGAGTAGAAAGAGAAGTGAGAAGCCTCACTGCACAACTGAGCAACGAGACAAGTACATTAGAGTCTGTAGTTTGACAAATCAAGTTGAGGTCCTCAACTGGCAGCTTCATTAAATAGTACACGCAAAATGCCAGTGTCAACGTCTACAGTGAAGAGGCGACTCCGGGATGCTGGCCTTCAGGGCAGAGTGGCAAAGAAAAAGCCATATCTGAGACTGGCTAATAAAAGGAAAAGATTAATATGGGCAAAAGAACACAGACCTTGGACAGAGGAAGATTGGAAAAAAGTGTTATGGACAGACGAATCCAAGTTTGAGGTGTTTGGATTACACAGAAGAACCTTTGTGAGATGCAGAACAACTGAAAAGATGCCGGAAGAGTGCCTGACGCATCGTCAAGCATGGTGGAGGTAATGTGATGGTCTGGGGTTGCTTTGGTGCTGGTAAAGTGGGAGATTTGTACAAGGTAAAATGGATTTTGCATAAGGAAGGCAATCGCTCCATTTTGCAGCGCCATGCCATACCCTGTAGACAGCGCTTGATTGGAGCCAATTTCATCCTACAACAGGACAAAACTACAACAAAGCACACCTCCAAATTATGCAAGAACTATTTAGGGAAGAAGCAGGCAGCTGGTATTCTATCTGTAATGGAGTGGCCAGCGCAGTCACCAGATCTCAACCCCATTGAGCTGTTGTGGGAGCAACTTGACCGTATTGTACGCAAAAAGTGCCCATCAAGCCAAACCAACTTGTGGGAGGGGCTTCTGGAAGCATGGGGTGAAATTTCTCCAGTTTACCTCAGCAAATTAACTGCTAGAATGCCAAAGGTCTGCAATGCTGTAATTGCTGCAAAGGGAGCATTCTTTGACAAAAGCAAAATTTGAAGGAGAAAATTATTATTTCAAATAAAAATCTTTTTTAAGTATGAGTTTTTAAGTATAATTTTTCACAGAAAACACAAAATTGTCTGGGTGACCCTAAACTTTTGAACGGTAGTGTATTTATTTCAGATTGTAATTTGTTTTTATTGTCTGATTGTATATTTCTGGATTCAATTCTATGTACATGATTATGGAGTCACCTGTCATTCTTGCACTGCTGTTAAAGAAGCACTCCCATCAAAACTTTCATCCTCTTAATATAGTGCAATTTTCATATTATATAACACATTATCAGGGGCCTGCTGCACCCTGCGAGTGCATTTGTCATTTGACAAGGTTTTGGTGAGTCTGCCCTTCATGTTGTGTTTTATATAACACATTGCTCATTTTTCCTTTCTACTGTCACGGGTTTACTGTGACAGAGAGGAGCCAGAAGACCACAGCATCTGATTTCTAATTCCCCTGCACTGATTACAAGCACTTCACCTTCATATTTAATGGCGCAGGTTTAGCAGTGCAGGGATTAATCTGCTCAGTTGAGAGCTCTTGGAAGCTTTCCTGCATTAAGGCTCTCAGCGGTTCACTGTTAGCCACTCCCATTTGGCTCAGCTGCTCCGCCCCTACCAGTGCCATTGACTTTTGCAGTGACTGATGAGTCATGCAGAGAAAATTGACCTCCTGTTTCTACACAAAGCTTTGAAGGATTCAGCTAGTCAGTTTTTAATAATGTGATGTCACAGACATAATGGAATACAGAAGAATAAGGTGGGTAGAAGTGTAAAATAAGCAATTTTAAGTACACAGTGCCATATAATATATTAAGAGGATACAAATTTTGATGGGATTGCTTCTTTTAC
Organism: Ranitomeya imitator; assembly: GCF_032444005.1. NCBI lineage: Eukaryota > Metazoa > Chordata > Amphibia > Anura > Dendrobatidae > Ranitomeya > Ranitomeya imitator. The sequence goes on from NC_091287.1 coordinate 387,378,091, forward strand.
TGCATTCAGAAATGGAGATGGTGCTTTGACTTTATATGAAGTTTTTGTCTGCATACTATATTTGACAGCAATAGACAGGATCTGTCTCATTGATTTGTATAAGAGAGTTTTCTGTGCATGCTCTGTGACCTTTACAGAGGTCATTGTACAAGAAGAGGAAGGAGGTGAGCAGTGTCTATAACCTATTGTCAATTGCTGTATAATCCTTTACCATTATAACAGAGGTGTCACCTTTCATTGCAATACAGCTTGTAATGATAAGAAGATGATTGTTAATGATCTCTACAGAACCGGAAATATCCCGAAAGTGCAACATTTCTGTAATGTTAATATAGATGTTGTCATGAAAACTAAACAAATGCGTAACATGAAAGTTTCATTTTAAAAGTTTAATTTATTATTTCAATCTACCAATGTTCATATAGTACATTATTTTTACTGGTTAACTAGATAAAAATATTTTGTGTGTGTTCTTATGAACTTTGTGAATATATAAGATCGAAAAGTGTAATGCCGATGATGCTGATGGTTTTGAGTATTTTCTTCCACCTTAGTGTCTGACTACATACCGTATTTTTCGGACTATAAGACGCACCGGACTATAAGGCGCACCCAGGTTTTAGAGGTGGAAAATAGGGAAAAAAATATTTGAAGCAAAAAAAATGTGGTAAAATATTTAATAACATACTATTATATATAATAACACCACATATAATAGTATGCTATTATGTTGGAAGCTGCGGGACCAGTGTGGTGTCTGTGAAGTACTATATGAAGATGCTGGAGGGTGAGTATAAGAATGGGGGCACAGGGCTTATATTTAAAGCACCACTCCAGCACTGCAAAATAACACTGGGGTGCTGCTTTAAAATCCAATGGGAGAACTATAACTCCCAGCATGTCCTGCAGATCCTATGACATGCTGGGAGTTATAGTTCACTAAAGAAGTGGCAGAGTGCTTTATTGTGGTTTGGAAAGACTAACCTCTCAATTGTGGCAGCCAGCCACACTGTGGTGAGGTAAAAGCATCCCATGACTGCACACAGAGCCTTCCCTCTTGTTGCCTTTCCACAGCACAGGTAATGGAAGCCAGCAGATTCTAGTGTTGGAGTCTGAAGGACCTGTGATGATGTCAAGAAGAGGGAGGGCTCTGTGCTGCCATGTGACGCTCCAGTCCACCCACTTCTGACATCATCACAGGTCCTCCTTGTGCACACTGCACAGCACTCAGCTCCAGCCCAGGAAGGTACAGCGATCTCCTCTCCCCCGGACCCGGCTGCTGCTGCCTCCTCCTGCCACGGACACACAGATCTCCCCAGCTCCTGCAGGAATCAGCGCTGGGGAAGCCATGTGTGTCCCTGCTTAAGTGCAGTATTCATTTGCCTCTCCAGGCTCAGCTGATAGGTGGGCGGGGAGTAGCTAATGAATATTCACTGCACTTAATCATTGGGACCACATGGTTTCTCCAGCACTGATTCCAGGCAGTGGGGACATCCTGAAGTGGGATAACAGTGAGATCCCACTCACTGCTGCTCCCCTCCCCTCATGCTACATCCGTACTATAAGATGCACCCACACTTTCCTCCCAAATTTGGAGGAAAAAAAGTGCGTCTTATGGTCAGAAAAATACGGTATATTATTTCTGTATGGAAGGTGAGATCGATAAAACATTAAACATCTAAGATTTCCAAAAATGTTTCAACTAAAAATATTGTATTGATCTAAGTAATCATCATCTGAATAGTTATTTATCAAGATGCCCTCATATTTTTCGCAATTGAATCAAATCTAATATATAAAGCTGAATGTGTGTGTGTATGTGTGTGTGTGTGTATGTCCGGGATTGGCGTCTGCACCGTTGCAGCTACAGCCACAAACTTTTGCACCGGCACACGTCTGGACCCCGAGAGCATCATAGGCTATGTTGTGAGGTGAAATTTTAACCCCGCGTGTTCCAATTCACCAAACAATTTTGCCCCTATCTACATAATGGGGAAAAGTGAAAGGAAAAGTGTTGGAGGCAAATTGACAGCTGCCAGATGTGAACAAGGGGGATTTAAAGAATGAGAGCAATGGCACCAAAGAGTATATGCCGTACAATTGCTAAGGTGGGGCCCCGACATGGGATACTCACCACACACGGGGATTTGAACACACACAAAATGCGCCACACTACCACGTGCTTGAACACATATACCACCCTCAGCACACATTTCACCACACATACACCAACCTCGCCACATAAAAGTCGCCGCTCAAAACTCGCCACGCGCAACACTCGCCACATGCAAAACTCACCTCATGGAAAACTTGCCACACGCAAAACTTGCACACCCGGAAAAATTGCCACATGCACAAAAGTTGCAACATATGCAAAAGTTGCCTCACGCAAAACTTGCACATACTCAAAATGCACCACACATAAAACTCACCACGCGAAAAACTCGCCATGCGCAAAACTTGCTGCACACAACTTGCTACACTAACCTGTCACATGCAACTCGACACACAAGAAGTTGCTACACGCATGTCGCCACACAAAACTCATCTCACAAAAGTCACAACATGCATGTCACCACACGCAACTCAACACACACAACTTGACTTCTGAAACTCACCCTAAAACACACACAAGTCTGGTATTATCCTTCAAAAATAAAAATCTGATTAATAAGCAGACAAACTACAAGAACAACAAATGTACCATATAGGAAATACGGCAGTTGTCAGTCACATGACCTGTCTATTATGTGTATGTGTGAGCTAATATATCCTGCCAGGGGGGAGGGCTTCCTGTTGGCTGGGGATTTATCAGGCTGCCAATAGCAAGCAATCACAGCTCAGCTTCTATTTTGCTACAGTTAATTAATCTGAGCTCTGATTGGCTAATATAGGCAACAAAGGACATTTCCAGTATAACAAAGCTAATATATGTTGTTAAATGCTTCTATTAGCTTAGTTTTTGCCTTTTAATAATTACATTTCTATTTGTTTTGTGGTTTTTGTGTGCATACAAAATTTTTGTCAACACATTCTATTTTGCTAACAGCAGTTATCAACCCGGGCAAAGGCGGGTAGTACAGCTAGTATATTATATAATTGACCACTGGGAGGAAGGCTTAGTTCTTCATCAGATCTATTTTATATTCTGACCTGATATATTAACCTATAGTTTGTCTTGATATATTGCCCAATATTTTTTAGGGTAAAGAATCAACCGTATTTTTTACGAGCCATCAGTGATTGAGTTAAATATTTGCATGGGTTCATCTTTGTCCCATAAAAGCTCACACTGAGAAAAAGTTTGTTTAAATCATAAAATATATTTTATATCAATGGCAAATAAATATTTATCAAGACTGAAATTAAACTATATAAAAGCAATTCTGTGGATTCACCAATACATGAGAATAGAAATAGGCTATGAAAAAAACTGTTTATACCAAATAACAATTTGGGGTCTGCAATATATTATTCTGTGGTACAGCGTGCAAAAGTAATTTCTGTAATAAAATGAATGTCACAGAGAATTTAGAAATGCAAAATATATTGTTAGAACATTGTATTTAAATTACAGTTGGAAGTTGGACGGTTATGTCACATAGCTTGGAAGGCAGAATAAAAACAATGTTCTGTATTCAGTGATATCAAAAAAGTTAATCTTTCTCTGCCCTCTCATAGTGCAGTTTTGGAAGTCAGACATAAGATTGAATTGAAGGAGGCCTAAAAAACATTACTCGGTTCAATTATGTTTAAAATTATTTATGTCCAAAACCAAATAGACCTTTCCAATATAATTTCACTGTCAAAATGAATGAGTGAAATTACTGAATATTAGCTGCTACTGTTTTTTTCTTTATTATGTGCCCACTTTTATATTTTAGTGGAAATTACATGCAAAGGGTCTTCAGGGAGGTCAGAAGAGTAGCAGATGTTCTGGTCTACTGTCGGCTGCTGACTGTGAGTTCACTGCTGGTCATCATGGACATCTTTTCTCATATTTATGTAATAGTAGTAGTCAAAGGCGCTCCTCAGCTTCCAAATCCTGCAAAAACCATTTGCTGCAGGTATGATGACAAAGGTGTAACTTGCAGCTCCTAGATTCCAGCAAAAAATTTAAAAATTGTGTCTTTAAAACAAAAAAAGTGGAGACAGTACCTTGTGCAATAACATAAATGGACAATATGACTCAGTGGAACTGTAAGGTATGTGTACACTAGAGTTGAGCGAAACGGATCGTTCATTTTCAAAAGTCGCCGACTTTTGGCAGTCGGGTTTCATGAAACCCGGCCCGATCCCTGTGTGGGGTCAGCCATGCGGTACGCGACTTTCGCGCCAAAGTCGCGTTTCGTATGACGCACTTGGCGCCATTTTTTCAGCCAATGAAGGAGCGTGGGCAGAGTGATGACATAGGTGATAGGGGCGTGGACGCCTATCGTCATCTTGTCGATTGTGCGCTGTAGCGATTTGCAATGTGTAACACCAGCTTTTCTGTTCAGGGACGGAGGGGAGAGCGAGAGAGAGAGAGAGAGAGGGAGGGAGGGAGAGGGGGAGGGAGAGAGAGAGAGAGAGAGAGAGAGAGAGAGAGAGAAAAAAAAAATTCCCATTGACTTTGCATTGGGTTTCGTGTTTCGGTCGATCCCCGACTTTTCGCCATAATCGGCCGATTTCACTCGACTCGACTTTAGAGATAGTTGGGTTTCGCGAAACCCGACTCGACCCTAAAAAAGTAAAAGTCGCTCAACCCTAGTGTACACGTTGCAAATTTGCCTGTGGAATTTTCTGCGCAGATTCTGCATCTCTTGGCAGAAAACACAGGTAAAAATCGATGCACTTCTGGTGCATTTTTGATGCGGATTTTCATGCGTTTTTTTCATGCGGACTTGTATGCGTTTTTGCATTCTAATTAAAGATCTATTATTTAACAACCACAAAAAGAATTTTGATGCAATTTCTTGTCCAACCTTCATTTACATAGTCCATTAAAGAATAATGTTTACACACACAGAAAGATAGATTGATAATAGATAGATAACAGATAGATAGATAACACAGGTCTGCAAAAAAAATTTTCAAGAGCTGTTTTGGTTATTCCACATAATCTTTATGTTTTTAAGTGCGCTGAATCCGAAAATTACCTCCGTTTTGTCATAGGACATCACGTTTTCTGACAATTTAAGTAACTATGTTAAATAAGACAATACCTCAAAATAAATGAAAATAGACTCATAAAATTAATTTTTTATTACAAATGTTTCATGAAAATCATTTTTTAACTGGAATGAGCTCACTAACACACTAAAATCGATTCTTCTTCCCTGTGAGGCTTCTCTTGGTACATTTACGCTTGTGAGTCTGGAATGTCTCTCTGAAGCGTCCAACAGTAGTCTGCCTTCATTGTAATGCTCCATCTTCCCTGGTATCTTCCTTCCATCTCTTTAATGTCCTGGTGGAATCGTTCACCTTGCTCTTCACTCACAGCTTCCAAATTTTCAGGAAAGTTGTCAAGGTGGGAATGGAGGAAATGCACTTTTAAACTCATCAGGCAACCTAAAGCTTGAAATGCTTTCAGCATTAGTTCAACGATGTTTTTGTAGTCAAGGTCTTTATTGCCTAAAAATTTCTCTACGACCTGTTTAAATGCAAACCACCCTTCTTTTTGAGGATGCGTCATGGTATTGATAAACTCTTGATCAGCTATAAGCCTTCTAATGTCTGGTCCGACGAACACACCTTCCTTCAATTTTGCCTCCAAGAGGCATGGAAACTTGGTGACCAAGAATTTGAAGCATTTTCCATCTTTTGGAAGTGATTTTACGAATTGCTTCATCAATCAAAAATTGAGAAAAATATACAAAATTTGAAGAGAATTTTGCATTTTGTGGCAAATCCTGACGTCCAGGATTTTTTTCAATATTTTTTTCGTTTTCAGCACACCAAAATACATGGAAATTAGATGAAAATAGTCAAACAGCTTTTTAGTCACAGACCTGTGTAAAAGATAGATGATAGATAGATCTACAGATAGATAGATCTATAGATAGATCTATCTATTTCTTTCTTTCAACTTTCTTTTTATTGAAGATAAAATAATCACAATTGAACAGGAATTGAAAAATAGTTAGAGGAAGTTTCAAACAACATCAGGCATCCAATAGGCCAATAACAAAGTCCAACAAAATGTAAGGGTACATAAAATTTGAAAAACTGGACTAAGAACACGGAACGGACTTTGACAAAGGTTCAAAAAAAAAAAAAAGAAACTAGCAAAGGTGATTAGGGGAAACAGTGGAAACACGAGTAGAATTTTATGGTAGGAATAGAAAGATTGAGAAAGTTGGAGAAAAAGGGGGTTGGAGTAGAGGAAAGAAAAGAAAGGGAGAGGGGGTGTGAAGGGAGCACTTTGAGGAAGGAGGGGGGGAGGGGATAGGAGAGGATCGATGGTGATGATGGACTTAGAAGAAGTGGTCGAGAATGAGGGGGAAGTTCATCATATAGATTCCAATGGGATGAGGTGAACTCAGGTATCATCCGATATTGTTGAAAGGAAGTCAGGGCTGGAGCGGAAAGTAATCCACGGTCCCCAGGTATAATAATCTTTATCTTTTTTATATAGCGCTAACATATTCCGCAGCGCTTTAAAGTTTGCACACATTATCATCGCTGTCCCCATTGGGGCTCACAATCTAGATTCCCTATCAGTATGTCTTTGGAATGTGGGAGGAAACCGGAGAACCCGGAGAAAACCCACGCAAACACGGAGAGAACATACAAACTCTTTGCAGATGTTGTCCTGGGTGGGTGCAGGACCCCAGCGCTGCAAGGCTGCTGTGCTAACCACTGCGCCACCGTGCTGCTACTAACTCAGCGGTGTGGTATAGAAGGTCAATTTTAGCTAGTACTTGTTTTTTGGTGGGTATGAGAGTAGACTTCCAGAAAGTGTGGATTAGATATTTCCCTGCTGCAATTATGTAACTTGCTAGTTTCGAGGCCGGAGAGTTCTCGGGCCATAGAGGTTGGTTAAGGAGAGTAGATTGGGGAAGTAAGAGGGTGTTTTGATCTAACACCTTGGAGATTATGATCGAGACCATTTGCCAAAAGGGGGCAATGTTTGGGCAGGACCACCAGATGTGCAGATAGGAGCCTGAGTCTGAACAGCATCTCCAGCATAGATCAGGAGTGGAGGGGTGCCAATGATGAAGTTGTGTTGGAGTGCGGTACCACCTAGATATCACTTTATATGAGTTTTCTTGTATTTTTACACACTGTGAGGGTCCGTGGGATTTGTTGTAGATGGAGGCAATCTGGTCATCCGTAAAAGAAATATTGAGATCTCTCTCCCAAAGACCTATGAAGGCTCTTTTGATGTTGGCACCGTCCATCAACAAGAGGTTGTAAATTTTTGATAGGACTTTTTTGGGTGGATTTTTATGGGCGCATAATTGTTCGAAGGGAGTTAGTGGGCGTAGCAAATCTAGTTGTCTTTTGTGTTTGTAGCAGTAATCTTTCACTCTTTTGTAGTGGAGAAAAGAAATATTTAATTGTGGGTTTGAGGCCTGGAATTCAGCGAGACTCATAGGGACCCGTCGATAAAAAAAGAATCAAGTGGTATAGGGGGATTAAGCAAGTCACCCAAGGAGCTGGAGAGATCTTTAGGTATTTTAAAGGGGATGGGGCCCGCAATGTCTTGTATCATTAAAATGGGGGAGATAGGAGGGGTCAATTTCAGAAAATCTGTTCTCCAGATTTTGAGAATAGCGGTTGTAATTTCATTAAGCAGCAGTTGGTCTAGTTTCGTGTGATTATATAAAAGGGCCAGTATCCTGAGGGGAATAGGGGCTAGATGTTCCTCAATTGGCAACCACAGTTTTTCCGACGGGTTTCTAATCCAATCAACTGCTCTAGTAAGCATCGCTGCTCGGTAGTATTTGAAGATATCCGGGACACCCATTCCTCCCTTTGATTTCGGCAGGGCAAGAGAATTGGCATTGATTCGAGGGCGTTTGCCATTCCAGATGTAGTTAATGAAAAAGGAGTTTATTCTTGACAGATAGTGCTTTGGGATGCAGATGGGGAGCATCTGGAATAAATATAAGAATTTGGGTAAGATAATACTTTTCAAGAGGTTTTTCCTACCCATCCAAGACAGGAAGGGGGCTCTCCAGGACTGTACGGTGGAGGTAGCTTGTTTCAGCAGGGGGATAATGTTAAGTTCCAGAAGCTCCCCCGTCGACCTCCCTATCTTGATCCCTAGGTTGGTGATGAAATTAGAGGGCCACTTGAAGGGATATAGTTTTTTTAGTTTGTCTATAGCGGGATTGGGGATGTTAATACTGAGTGCTTCCAATTTAGTAATGTTGATTTTGTAATTAGAGAGTTCCCCGTAAAGGTCTAAAATGCGGACGAAGGCAGGGATGCCCACCTCGGGATCTGATAGGAACACCAAGATATCATCAGCAAATGCTGCAGATTTATGGTGAAAACCACCCTCTTGGACTCCCCTGATATCTGGATTTTGTTGGATGCTCTGAATTAGAGGTTCCATGGCCAATACATATAAAATCGGAGAGAGAGGGCATCCCTGCCTCGTGCCATTCTGAATGTAGAAAGGGTCCGATAGTAGATTGTTTATTCTTAGACGGGCAGAGGGGGTAGTATACATTTGGAAAATGGCATCTACAAGTTGAGGGGGGAAGTGGAAAGCAAGAAGTGTTTCACGAAGGAATATCCAGTCCACCCTGTCAAAGGCCTTTTCAGCATCTGTCCCCAGCAGGACGAGTGGAGTTTTCCGTATTTTTGCATATTGAATAAGGTGAAGAATTCTAGCTGTATTGTCCCTTCCCTCACGTCCTATCACGAAGCCTGATTGATTAAGAGAAATTAATTGAGGCATGAGCTCTGCCAATCTCCCCGCAATAAGACTGGCATAAATTTTTAGATCAACGTTTAGTAGGGAGATAGGCCTATAGCTTCCACAGCATTCTGGGTCTTTACCTTCTTTATGAAGAAGAGAGATGTGGGCTTCTAGTGACAGAGGGGAAAGGTTTTCCACCCAAGACTGCGTTACAGACATTCAGGAGGTGTGGGCCTAAGATATCGGCAAAGGTTTTATAATAGATTTTAGGGAGCCCATCTGGGCCAGGGGCCCTCCCCTTACCCCCCCTAGACAGGGTGGACTGGAGATCAGAGAGGTCGAAGGGTCTGAGTAGGCAATCTTGCTGGAGGTTGGTTAGTTTAGGGAGCTGTAAGGAGGATAGGAAAGCTTGGACATGGGATCTCCTCTGATTTTTATCTTCTGTTGTGTCGTTGCGACGGAGTTGGTATAGGTCCTTATAGAAGGACAGAAAGGAGTCGGTGATTTGGTTATATTGCTGGAGGACTTTGCCATCTTTAGATTTGATTCTGTGAATAAATGTTCGGGTTTGGCGTTTTTTGATCAGCGAGATCATGAGTTTGGAGGCTTTGTCTCCGTGGGCAAAGATTTTGTTTTTCCAGGATAGATACTGTTTGGAGGACTGTGTGTTGAGGAGGTCCCTGAGAGATTGGCGTTTATCGGTGAGTTGGGTGAGTGTGGTTTGTGAGAGTTCCTTTTTGTGTTGGGTATCCAGAGCCACGATATCATTGTATAAGGCAAGGATTTTTGATTTCCTTTGTTTGTTTAGGAATGAGGCAATTGAAATAAAAGCCCCCCGGACTGTGGCCTTATGAGCTTCCCACAACACGGGAGGGGCGATGTCTGGAGAGGCGTTAATTTTGAAAAACTCTTGAAGCGACTCACAAATACGTTTTTTGAATTCCTCACTATGTAGTATAGACTCATTGAGCCTCCATGAGTTGAAGCAAGAGTATGGTTTGTGGAATTCTAAATTAGTCATTACCACTGAGTGGTCCGAGTGTATGGCGGTGATTATTTCAGCCTTTAATGTGGAGGGTAGAATAGATCTGGACACCAGGATGTAGTCGAGGCGGTGGTAAGAGTTATGGGGATGCGAGTAATATGTGAAATCAATATCAGAAGGGTGCATATACCTCCAGGCATCGACCAACTCTAATGAATGGATGATTGATTTGAGGCGCCCCAAATCTCTCAGGGAAATAGAGCTTTTTTTTGTAGATGTGTCTAAAGTTGGATCTAGTGCAACATTCAGATCACCCCCCAAGATGACTACACCTTCCTGGAATGTATGTAGGAGAGATAAGGTTTTGCGAAGCCATTTCAGGTGGCGTTTGTTGGGGGCATATAGACTGCCAAGGGTCACCATGTTACCGGCCATAAGCCCCTTGATGAAAACATAACGGCCCTCAGGGTCAATCTTGCTGTCCAGGAGAAGGAAGGGAACACCCCTAGTAAGGGCTATTGAGACGCCTCTAGATCTTTTTGGGGGGGAGCTAGCGTGAAACCATCTGTCAAAAAAACACTTCTCAAAGGAAGGGGTCTTGTCGGGGATGAAATGGGTCTCTTGCAGGAGTAGTATATCATAGCCAGATTTTTTAAAGAAGGCAAGTGTTTGTGATCTTGGAATTGGGGAGTTTAGACCGTGTGCGTTGTGTGAAATAATCTGAAAAGACTTACGGTTTACTGTCATGGTGGAGGTGATTGAAGGCAAATCGGATGAGGGTGAGACTCGACCATCGGATCCAGAGAGGAGGGAAGAAGGAGAGGGATGGGAGAGACGGATAAGAGAGAGGGGTTAAAATGGTAGATACACAGAAGTAATATAACCATTGAAGTAGTACAAGAGGGTATGTAACCTTAAGTGAGGGAGAAAACATTGCAATTGTAACCTCTGGGGGGGAAGGGGGATCAAGTAAAGGGAGTTATAATTAACATCATGGTATAGGAGGCTAAGACTCCTAAATTAGCGGTGGTAGCGCTGCACAAATGTTTAACTTTGTGGGCTAGTGACAAGTGTCAGAGAGCCCTTGAAACCATAAAGAACGGAGAGAAGTAGGTACACAAAGAAGAAAAACATTAGTGGATCTATGATATTCATCCTCCGGGGTCGTCTTCCTCATCCCTAGGTGGCGTGCCTTTTGAAGAGCGGCGTTTTGATCTTGAGGTTTTCAGAGTAGATGCGTCTTGCCACGGAGGGGGGATGGGGAGAGGTTTCAGACGGTGGGCCTCACGGGTAGTCTCTAGGACAAGCGGTTGGTCGAGTTGAATCTCCAAGGCTTCGCAGACCGATTTAATATCGGCGGTAGATTTAATAATGAATTTCCGATCTTTTGCGGATATGGAGATACCGAAGGGGAAGAGCCAGCGATACGGATAATGCCTTTGTTGGAGAATCGAGGTGAGAGGTCTTAAAAGGCGTCTTTTATAGAGCGTAGAGGCAGAGAGGTCCTGGAAAATTTGGAATGGGGTTCCTCCGAAGGTAATCGAGTCTGCCTCTCTAGCTCTTTTCAGAAGCAGGTCTTTTGTTCTGAAGTCGAGGAAGCGACATAAGATATCCCGAGGGGCTTCATCGGGCTTTGGTTTGGGCCTTAGTGCTCTGTGGATGCTCACCATATCAAGTTCCGATGAGTCTGAGGGAGTAAGAATTGAGTGGAAGATTTCAGTGACAGTGGGAATCAGGGCATCTGGAAGTATGGACTCAGGGACACCTTTGAGTCTCAGATTGTTCCTTCTTTCCCTATTTTCATGGTCCTCCAGTATGGTATATATCTTGTTGATGTGGTCCTCGTGCCGCTTATGGCAAGTTAAATTGGAGTTGGAGCTTTGGATTAATTCCGTATGGAAGGTCTCCACCGCCTCGATTCTGTGGCCCAGTTGGCTGAGGTCTTGCTTGATGGCAGAGAGATCTCTGCCTATGGGTTCTAATGTTTTGCTTAGAATCCTTTTAATAAAAGATCTCGTTACCAGTTCACCCTTATCCTGGTCATCAGTGTCTCAGTCACTCTCTCGTTCAGATTCTGTGTAAGCATCTGGGGCTTTCCCTGCTGAGTGAGTGGATTTAGCAGAGTTGGAAGTGTTGCCTTGCTTTTTCAGGAATTTATCCATGTCTGCAAGTGGTTTGGAGCTGGTGGACTTTAACCCCGATCTCGTCAGCTTTTGTGAGGATTTCACCATTATGCGTGAGGTGTGCAGCAAATAAAGAGAACTCCCAGATCTCCCCCAGTTTCCCCCAACCGTGGGTTTACATCTTATGGGGGTTGGTGAGGAACCAAGGGAGAGGGATTAGTTATGCAAGTGTGGCTTAGAATTAGCTTGTATGATGGGAGGCTGGCTTTCACAGTAGATGAGTGGGGTAGACCCACTTTGCTTGGGCCACTTGCCACCAGTAGCTAGAGCCAAGGCCGAGTCCGAACCTGTGGCCCTGGGGGTTCAGTGGGAGTCTGGGGATAGGTGGCAGAGGGTACAGTACCTTTATGTGTGGGGCGAGCAGCAGCCTAGGTACCGGCACCCAGCTTTCCCAGATTCAGGTGCTTCACAGCAGATTGCATGGCGGCATGTCCAGAAGCAGCAACAGCGCCACCGCCTGGTCAGCAGAACCCCCTGTTAACGTCGGTCCCTCGGAGGCGCCTACTGCGATGCAGCCGGGACTGGAGAGCGCAGCGCCAGGCAGGGGCCACGACCGGGGAGTCTGTCTCGGAAGGCCGGTGGGTAGCCCCGATCTCCCGCGCCACTCTGTGAGAACGTCGCCGCTAGCGGAGCGGCCGCTCACTCACCCGGTCGGTCACAGCGCGTCCCTTCTGGCGCCGGGGCTCCCAGGGGGATCCGCTACCAGAACATCTGGCGACGGTCCCAAGCTGGTAGGAGGCGAGGGTCGGAGCGCTCGTCAGCGTGGGGTCCGTGGATCCGGTGCTCACCAGGCCCAGCTAGGCCCGAGGCCTCAGTAGCAGAGTACCCGGTTTGGGCGTCGGGCTCGGTATGGCCAGGGATCGGCTACTTAGACCCCTGTGACGGACTTATCAGAGGGGCACAGTCCAGGAAGTTCATGAAGGGCGGGGAGGCGCCCAAAGTCTCCCCGCCAGAGATGGGCCCCGCCGACGTCCCCCAGGCCTCACAGGCTTCAGGCCCGGCGGCAGGCCTCAATCCGGCGCCGCAGCTCCGGTCCGCCTCTCTCACCACCACAGCCCGGGTATAGCTTGTTTGGGCCAGGGGCTACGTGCTGCGGCTTTTTGCAGCTTGGATGGGCCTCTAAGGTGCCGATAAATCGGCAGATTGACACCGCAGCCCAGGGAGCTCAGAGAAGCACGTCCTTCCACCTCGGCTGCCGGCCACACCCCTAGGACACTCGATAGATCTATCTATTTATCTATAGATCTATCTATCATCTATCTATTATCTATTTATCTATAGATATATCATCTATCTATGGATATGTCCATCTATAGATATATCCATCTATATATAGATATATCTATCTAGGTATCTATAGATCTATCTTTCTATAGATACAGTATATCTATTATCTAACTATCTATCTATTATCTATCTATTCACCTATCTGTCTATCTATAGATCTATCTATTATCTATCTATCTATCTGTCTGTAGATATATTTATCCATCTATCTATAGATATATCAATCTATAGATAGATATATCTATAGATAGCAAAAGACAAGAGAGACAGCCGGACAGCACTGCAACCAAGGCATATGGTGGAAACCGCTCACCTGTATGTGACGGGCCACTATGTCCGGTCCTGGGTGCGAAGCTCCGCTGGAAACAATCCACGTGTAGATGCCAAAGAACAAAAGAAGTAATGGAGCGCACTCGCTGAAGGTCCGGTGCAGGTAACTTTATTCACACAAGGTAAAAATCATCTTCACGACCGGGGGTGCCGAACAAAGAAAGGTAGCGAGGCTGGACGACGGCCGTTTCGCGCCTGGCTGGCGCTTCGACGGGTCAGCGTCGAAGCGCCAGCCAGGCGCGAAACGGCCGTCGTCCAGCCTCGCTACCTTTCTTTGTTCGGCACCCCCGGTCGTGAAGATGATTTTTACCTTGTGTGAATAAAGTTACCTGCACCGGACCTTCAGCGAGTGCGCTCCATTACTTCTTTTGTTCTTTGATATCTATAGATAGATCGATAAATAGATAATACCAAGCCCGATATTTAGTAACAAACATAATAAAATGGTACATAAAGAGTTAACTAAAGACACACATACACACAAAATCTGCGTTAGGCTAGAGTCACACTTGCGAGAAACTCGCATCAGTCTCGCACCTCAGTAGCTGGCACTGCCGCCAGCACTTGGGACCAGAGCATTCAGCTACATAGAAATACATTCAGCCGCACACTCCGGTCCTGAGTGCAGGTGGCAGTGCCGGGTATTGATGCGAGAGACTCATGCATTAAAGGGAACCTGTCACCTGAATTTGGCGGGACCAGTTTTTGGTCATATGGGTGGAGTTTTTGGGTGTTTGATTCACCCTTTCCTTACCCGCTGGCTGCATGCTGGCCGCAATGTTGGATTGAAGTTCATTCTATGTCCTCCGTAGTACACGCCTGCGCAAGGCACAAGCCGTACTGCAATCTTTAGCAGGCAGAATGAACAAATCAACAGCAATCAGAAATTGTTTTTTTTTTATTGCAGTATAAGTGATACCACATTTATATCTTGTTTTTATGCTTTTCCACATTTGCACAAGTAAAATAATTATTTTTTATAAAATTATTTTTAATCACTACATTCTGAGAGATATAGCATTTTATTTTTCCGCTGATGGAGCAGTATGGAAACTTTTTTTTTGCAGTACAAGATAACATTTTCACCTATATAATTTTTTATTTACTTTTGACTTTTTGGTCACATTTTATTCCCCTTTTTGTTCAGCTGTATGATGAAAAAGCATAAATTTTGCCCCTTTTTTATTTTTCTGATGGTTTTCACTGAAAGGGTTAACTAGTGTAACAGTTTTAGTTTAAGTTTCCACGGGCAGAAACCGGCAGTGCTTTGGACGCAGTACATGTCTGCTCCGTCCAAAGCGCTGCCTGCTTTTGAACACCGGTGATTCCACATGTGTTCATTGAACCGTGCGGAATCACCGCATCCTATACATTGGATGGTGATATTTATCTTGCGGAGATGGAGCGTCTCCGCAAGATAAATTGACATGCTGCGGTCTGGAAAGACGTGCCGCATGTCCGTTTACGCAGGGAAGCCGGAGGTGTCCCTGCACGCATAATGCAGATGGGATTTCATAAAATCCCATCCACTATGCTGTAACATCTGGCTGCTGCAGGTTGGACGCTGCGGCTGCACAATGTGACAATACCAAATATGTTTACTTTATTTATTTTGTTTTTACATAAATATGCAGTGGCTCGTGAAAGTATTTGCCCCCTTGGCTTTTTCCTTTGGCTTTTTACTTATTTTGTTACATTACAACCGTGTTTAAATAATTTTATAATCCTATTGTCACGGCCACTCCTTCTGCGGTCGTGCCTGCTGCCGGGACCACCACCGCTCCCTCCGTTCATACTTACCTGAAGGTGCGTGTCCTCTCCATCATTCTTCTCCGCTCCCTGGTTCTCGTCGGGTGCGTGTATGCACCGCCCACTCCAGCACGTCCTCTTTCTGATTTACAGTCGCTCTGTATCTCCTCTCTGTGATCCTGGAGGACCGTGACCCAGAAGTTCTTCAGCACTCCATGTATTTAAGGCAATTCCTTCCTCTGCTCCTTGCCTGTCTGTCATTTGTGCTTCTGTGACTCAGGTCCACCTTTGTCTTTGCACTGCCTGTTCTGAGTCTCTGCTCTGTCCAGCCAGTTCAGCTTCTCTGCCTTTCCCAGGCTTCCTTGTCTCCTCGTCCAGTCCAGCCCTCCCGGTGTCCGCTCCGTACTCTGTTAGTCTGGTGTCTCTGTCCTGTCCTGCTTCCTTTGTGTCTTCCCCTTCCCAGTGCTCCTTTGGTCTCGCCTGTACTCAGCTCTTACCAAACTGTACTTCATCTTACCCCGCTTTGTCCATCCTATACCCAGCTTCTCTATTTTGTACCTCCTACTACCTGTCTCCGGGTTCCAGCTTCTGCGGCAATAGTCTCCCTTGGGTCTGCCCCTAACGCTCCCTGTATAGGGGGTGGTCTACCTGGTCAGCTCACCCTTGGGAGGTTCGTTGTCGTGGAACTGTAGGTCCACTCCAGGTTTTCCAAAAGATCTCACACCTATTTCTGTATGATTCATCAACACTAAGTAGTCTAAGTTGGTGAAGTGAAAAAATATATGCATAAATTAAATTTATGGGATTAAATAACCAAAAATTTTTGGTGAAGTGAAAAAATATATGCATAAATTAATTTTATGGGATTAAATAACCAAAAATTGTCATGCACATAAAAATTCCCCCCTTTTGATATGAAGCCTTTTCTGAAAGACTGCAGAGGCTGCAATAGCATTACGCAAGAGGCACCACAAACCAAACAACACCATGAAGACAAGACAATGACCCAAAGCATACTGCTAAAGCAACACTCAAGTCGTTTAAGGGGAACTATGTACATTTTTTGGCGTGGCCTAGCTAAAGCCCAGACCTTAATCCAATTTAGAATGTGTGGTACGGCGTGAAGATTCCTGTTTACCAGAGGAAGCCATCTAACTTCAAGTAGCTGGAGCAGTTTTGCCCTGAGAAATAGGCAAAACTCCAAGTGGCAAGATGTAGAAAGCTCATAGAGACTTATCCAAAGTGACTTCCAGCTGTAATTGCGGCAAAAGAAGCCTCTACAAAGTACTGACTTCAGGGGGGATGAATAGTTATGCATACTGAAGTTTTCAGTTATTTTATTCTATTTGTTCTTTGCTTCACGATAAAAAGAAGATCAAATGTTCACACTTGTAGGCATGTTCTTTACAAAAAAAACTGTGAAATTCCAGGCAGTGAGGTCCCAAAACTCAAAAATTGGCAATGGGGTGAATACTTTTGCAAACCATTGGATGCATTTATTGGTATATTTTTCTTTCCTTGTTTTGTTTTTTATTTTTTGTTACCCAGTCCAAGGATCGGACATCAACTTTCCATTGACTGATCTAATACGCTGCATAGCTTTTGCATTGCAAGTTATTATATCCATGTATCGCACAGTATCAGCTACTGCTCTCAGGCCACTGTACCTGTGTGACCCCATGACCATCTTTTGTTCCGGGGTTCACCATGGTGACCATCGGTACAACACGATTGCAATAATGTCATGTCAATCAGAGCAGAGAGGAAGCTACCTCTCTCTGCTATGCCGATCAATGTCGCTGTCACTATTGACAGTGGCATGAGTGGGGTTAAATGCACGAGATCGGTGCCAGCACTGATTGTGGGTGCTGCCACAGGCTGTCAGCTATCATATACTGTAGCGCTGACACCCACTGATGATCACGTCGGTGCTGGGAGTGAGCTCATGCGATTGTCACTGACCTGAGATGTAAGGTGAATAGCTCCTGAACATGAGTGAAAATGCAGCAGCTGTCAGCAGTACAGTATAGTTGGCATCCTGCTGCATCAGCCATGATTGGGGTTGCCACTGACCACAGCAATTTAACTCCTTAGATGCTGCTGTCAATAGTGACTACAACATCTAGATGGTTAACAGAGTATGGGGGCTCCATATTTCATCCCCTGGGCAATTTGAGATCATGATTGTGTGGTCTTGATGGTTGCCATGGCAATTTACCACCAAATAATGGCCTTAATCTGGGAGCTATAGTGGCCTCTTCAGAAATTAGGAACATACAGGTGATAAAAATAACATTTTTCTTTCCTGTCATGCCACTTTGCAAGAATTCCTGAAAAGCACCTGAAGGGTTAATAAACTACTTAAAGCAGCTTTGAATATGTTGAATATGTTTTTAAAATGGTATAACATTTGGGGCTTTTTCAATGTATAGGTTCCCCAAGGTCACATCAAAGCTGAATAGGTCCCTAAAAAATATGGTTTGTAATTTCCTTGAAGAAGATTGAAACATTTCTGCTACAATTTTAAAGCTTTCGGCATCCTGACAAAATAAAATCGCATTTTACAGATGGTGCTGATGTAAAGCAGACATGAAGGAAATGATATTTATTAACCATGCTTTGGTATGACTATCTGGATTAAAAGTATAATAAGTTAAAGTTTGCAAATTGCTAATTTTTAGATTTTAAAATGTCAAATATAAAATTTAAAATATCGCATTTCTGATATTTTTATAAATAAACGCTAAACATATAATTTCCAATTATCATAAATTATAATGTTTCACGAAAAAACAATCTCAAAATCAATGGAATATGTTGAAACATTCCAGAGTTATTGATACATAAAAGGGACATGTGTCAGATTTGAAAAATTTGGTCTGGTTACTAAGGGGTTAAACAATTAATTTGCTTCAACATTTTCTGATGTTGAAGACTTTTCATACCTTCTACTGAAAATATTGAAAAAAGTAGTGCGTTTCAAAATAATACGGTAATTTCCGCAATTTGTAGTATACAAATAGGGTTAATACATAAAGCAAGCACATAAGTAGCAGCACAAACATATTTATAACAACAGTAAATGTTACTGCATCGGCACAACTCCAACTATGGATGCAAAGGGGATTGCAAAGTTTACTGAGCGGTACTAAATAGAAGAGATCGCTTGGACTATGCTTACTGCAAACAATTTTTTATTAAGACCTTAAATGTGTTGGATTAACAATTTTCTTATCTGTCTCCTATATAGACATTTTCAGAATATGTTTCCTTTCAGGAATCCTAGCCAATTCTTCCTTCAATTTCTCTTCACAGATGCCCCCATCAATCCTGTTAATCTAGACGTCTTGTATATAACCTTCTCTAGATCACTCATTTTATTTAGCTGGTGGTAAATTTCATAGACTACACGTTCAGCATCAGGTATTGATTTATTGATGGTTCTAGTCTTTTAGAAGCAGTTTGTGGGCAGCTATTATTGTAGCTGATAAGGACTTGAAATACCTCTATAATTATATTACATTTATAAATCTGGTATTAGACATTCACATTTCATTAAACCAATTACAGCATTAGGTGCTTTATTCTGAGCGTTTCTCCCATACACGTGCATTTTATATATTTTTTCTGGCACTTGCTAAATTTAGTAGACGTCATTCAGATATCTATTTTTACAATATGTGTTCTATCTCTGCATTCTACGTGTTTGCTCGTCACACATAGAACATGCACCCACCATAATTAATAGGCCTGTTCACAAATGGTCCACAAAAAGAGAAGCCTTTTTCATCTGATTTTCAGATCAAAATCAATTCAAGAAAATGGATCTTTCATAAAGTCCTTGGGTGCCACGGAGTGAGCATTGCAACTTTCTTATCATTTCCATTTGGTTTTACACTCAGTAGTAGAGATGGGCAAACTCGAACAGTAAAGTTCGGAGTCTGTACTGAACACCTGGTGTTCGGGCATGGACCTCAAACACTGACTTCTCCAGGAAGTCCATGCTACTGTTCTGGTTTGGCACCCAGAACATCAGTTTCCCACGCTGTCATCTGCATAACAGAGCCAGAAACACCTGTGGCTCTGATCGACGGTAAGATCATTACCACTGGTCAGAGCTCTGCGGTTCCCACACTGTCAAATGACAGTGTGAGCCAACAGCTGTTACTGGTGTGAAAAAGGTTACCAACAGTCACAGGTGTAGGCTGATAAGAGATTACTACTTCCATCAGCCTACGCCTGCTGTCGCGAGAGAATGCGCCGCTGATGGGAGTATACAAGTCTATATAAAGTAGCAGAAAGGTAAAATATAACTTTTAATTAGTAATGCAGATGAAAAGTTTATCAACTACCTTCCTAAAAAAGTGCTCATGTGCTATTAATGTACAACAAAAATATGGACGCAACTTTCTTATCAATAGTGTGCGGGTTGACTAATTCAATTAAGACCAAATGTTCATAGCCTCCTTGAATAGATATGTCCAAATCGCTTTGCCACTAACAGCCGGCTCCTGTGCTATATATAAATATATATTTTTTAAATTGACAAGGGCTCTGTTCTTTTACTGATAACCAGCGCAAACAAAACTTACAGCTGCGAGCTGCAACCTTCAGCAGTTAGCTTTATCATGGCTAATTATCAAGAGTAGAGGGGTCCCATGCTATTTTTCTAAATTATTTAAATAAATAGATTTCAGAAACTGTGTAGTTTCCCCCTCCCAGTTTTGACAACCATTCTCAGACTGGTAAGGGGTCATGGATATTGCCCCCCCCCCCCTCAGTCTGAAAATAGCAGCCCAAAGCTAAAGCAGAAAAGGCGCATGTTAGATGGCGTTTTACGCGCTTCTTCCCACTTACCAGGGTGCGGTGGCAAGTGGGGTAATGGTTGTGGGGCTGATGGCAGCTGTTTTATGTAAGACACCTCCACCTCCACAGTTAGATTGTAAAAAGGACATAGCCAGAACAAAATAATTTAATTGACAGATAGATACAGACTTCTTTATTTTAAATAAAAATAAAAAATCAGTTATACTCACCTTACGCCTAATCCATAGAAGCCCATGTCACCTGTAAAAAAAACAGAAAATAATAAATAAACCATAATACTCACCTTACAACTAATCCACCACTGCCAATGTCCCCTGGGAAAAAAAAAACAAAAAAAAAAATAAAAAAAACACCATATCCCTGTCCCATGTGAAGATAATTTATTAAATGGGGTGCGTTCTTACTACAGACCGGACGGCCCAACACTGGAGGAGAGGTATATTTATATGTACATTGACTATAACTATGTCCGTTTTAGCATCTTGTTGTATTAGGATTTTCTGCATTGATGACTGTTTTACATCAAAGCTGCAGAATTATGGTTCCTTTGTAATAATTCCATGATTACTTGTAATAGTCCCACAATGATCCAAATGATGAAAAAAGTAGTCACTCAGCAAGTGGTGCTATAAGTGAGGTCACCGGCCTTCATCAGGTTTGAACTCCGGTGAACTTTTTCACGGCAGCTCAGCGCTAGACACTGGAGGAACGATTTTTCTCTTGTGAGTGTGTTCCAGCTGGCGGAGATAGCGGTCGCATCACTGATGTGACCTCTATCCATGTCACCCGGATCCTCATGGGACAGTATGGATTGTCCTCTTATCGGACAGGTGAGGAATATAGTTGTTTATCGTTTTTCTTCTTTTCAAAGGGACATGGGCATTGGAGGATTATCTTCACGTCAGGGATAGGTGAGTTGTGAGAGATATGGTTGTTTATTATTTTCTGTTTTTTAAAGGTGAAATGGTCTTCGGTGCATTAGGCATAAGGTGAGTATAACTGTGCTTTTTTCATTTAAAATAAAGGAGTCTGTATGTTTCTTTCAAATAACGGATTTTATTCTGGCTGTGTACTTTTTACAATCTAACTTTGAGGTTAGTAATGGGAGTGTCTTATAATCGCCTCTCCATTACATTACTCCTGACAATTACATTACTCCTGGCAATACAAAGCTGACATCAACCCCACAAATATTACCCCACTTGCCACTGCACCAGGGCAAGTGGGAAGAACAAGGCTAAATACATCTTATTGATGTGCCATTTATGGGGCAGCTGAGAGCTGATGTTTTTAGTCTGGGAGGGAGCCAATAATCACGAGTGTTTCCTAGGCTATTAATATCAGCCTGCAGATGTCTGTTTAGCCTTTGCTAGTTATTGAATATAGGGGGGACCACATGTCATTTTTTGGGCTAGCTCTCCCCTATAATAACCAGTAAAGGCTAAGCAAATAGCTGTGAGCCGATATGAATAGCCTGATAACCAATATCTTTATTGGCTCTTTCCAAGCCATTGGCTTTCCCTCTGCTTCTTATGAAAATTACTGGGGACCCCCACATGTTTTTTTTCAATTTTTTTAATTTATTAGCAAGAACAGTAAGGTCACACCTGGCACTCTGGCAATCAACAGTTCTGCACAGGAGCTATCTTGAGACCCGGTTTCAGGTTATCAGATTTCACAAGCTACCTGTTCTCCCGGCACCTACGAGACACAGAAACCTCATGGGAAATTTTGAAGGACATTTTAAGGTTATTAGAGTTTCCAGCTGCTGGAACACCAAGAGGATGTGAACTAAGGTTACCTTGGTGTGTATTTTACTGCACTTGTTAATAAATAAATAAAAAAATGAAAAAGATGGCATGGAGTGCCCCATAATTTTCATAAGCAACAGAGGGAAATCCAAAGGCTGAGGGATGATGTTAATATTCTGGGAAGGAGGGCAATATCCCTGAATGTTCCCAGGCTATTAATATTAGCTCACAGCTGGTTGCTTAGCCCTTACTGGTTATTTTATGGGGACTCCAGAAAAAAATAAGTAGCCCCCCTGTCTATGAAAGGCTAAACAGACAACTGTGGACTGATATTAATAGCCAGAGAAGGGGCCAGGGAAATTGTCTTTCCTCCCAGGCTAAGAACATCTGATCTCAGCCTCCCCAGAAATGGCACAGTAATAAAATATGCCAAATATGGTGCTTAGTCTCGCTCTTCCCACTTGCCCTGGTGCGGAGGAAAGTGGGGTTATATTTATGGGGTTGATGTCCGCTTTGTATTGTCAGCTGACGTCAAGCACAATGGTAAGCAATGGAGAGGTATCTATATGACGCCCCCATCATTGACCCCATAGTTAGATAGTAAATAATGCACAGACTCCTTTATTTGAAGGAAAAAGCACAGTTATACCCAGAAATGCACGTTACCTGTAAAAAAACAGAAAATAATAACCTTTTTTAATTAAAAGATTTTATTCTGGCTGTGTCATTTTTACAATCTTACTATGGGGTTAGTAATGGGGGTGACACCTCTCCATTATTAACCTTTGGACTTGATGACAGTGTACAGAAAACCTGACCAGCACTTCCTAAGTGTGAACATGTGCAAGCTGCCAGACTGCATTATATAGAAAAAAGAAAGCACAGTAGCGCTATGCATAAGTTTAGGCCATGTGAAAACACAGAAAAACATTAAAAACATTCTAGATTTTACTACTCAAAAAAAATTTGTTCTAATTTTTTTTTAAACTTACGTGAATGAATGAAAATGAAGGTTCTTAGCGCATAAATTGGCCAATTCATGTATGCCCATCAACCACGGCAAGGTGACTTCCCTCTGATGGGTCCGTGTTCTATTGTATATGCCTCTCTTGCGCTATCAACCTACAATTATGGACACTCATGTCTCTCCCGGGTTTAACCTACAATTTATGGGCAGGTAGAATTGATGTCAGTGGCCATAAAACAGCTGACATCAACCACTCAACCATTACCCCACTTACCACCGCATCAGGGCAAGTGGGCAGAGCTGAGCAAAGAGCCAGAATTGGCGCATCTAATAGATATGCCTTTTCTTCTATGGCTGCGGGCTGCTATTTTTAGACTGGGGTGGCACAATCCATGTCCTCTCACTAGTCTGAGAATACTAGCCCCCAGTTGTTTGCTTTAGCATGGCTCATTGTCAAAAATGGGGGTGGGCTCAAGCCGATTTTTTTAAATTATGTATTTTTAAAAAAAAAAATGGTATGGGACCTCTATTCTTGATAACCAGCCATGATAAAACTTACAACTGAGGGTTGAAGCCCACAGCTGTCAGTTTTGCCTGTGAACACACATCATTTAAAAAAATGTTTTTTTTTTATAGCACACAGCAGGGATAGGCTGGTGGGAGTAGTATTCTCTCATCAGCCGACGCCTGTAGCTATCAGAAACCTTTTTACCGCCCATCACAGTTACTGACCCATGCTGTGCCCCTGTGATCACAGTTTCAGCAGTATTCGCATCCTCAGGATACAAATGAATCGATCCACCATTCAGCCTGCACCAATGAGTCTGAGAATCTATGCACTGTAGACATGATAATGTCACTATATTGTACCAGCATTGTGGCACTACAGTATTCACACTGCAAAGAGCAGCACACCGGAGGAATGGGGCAAGGTGAGTAGTTTTTTTATGTTAGAAATTGTGAGAGCCATCATACTGATAGGCAGTTCTGGGGAGGCAATCATACTGATTGGGTAGCAGGTAGGGACCATAATACTAATTGGGGGGCTGGTGAAGGCAATGAAACTGATTGGGCGGCTGGTGGGATCCATAATATTGAGTGTGCCGTTATACCGTGGGAGGCCATAATTCTGAATGGGGCTGTAGGGCCCATAACACACTCTGTGGTGATATGGTGGACTGTGAGGGCCCCCATATTGAGTTGGTAAATGTGAAAACCCCCATACTGAGTGGGCAACCCCACAATAAATGCTGTACTCTGGAGGTCCTCATTCTGTGTGGGGCAATGGTGGCCCCAATAGTGTGTGGATGGCTGTGGGGGCCATTATACTTAGTGGGGGCTGTGGGAGATATTATTATAAGTAGATGGTGGGGGCTACCATATTGAGTGAGATGCTGTGGGGGGTAACATACTAAGTGGGTCATCCCATACTGAGTGATGGGCTGTGGGACCTCATTCTGTGTGGGGGCCTTTAAGCTGAATAGGTAGTTGTGGGGACCCACCTACTGTGTGAGGAGCTATGGTAGTGTCATACTTACAGGTACTACACTGTATATGTGAGGTGAAACTGTTTGGAAGGGTTTCAATGTGTGGAGGCCATACTCAGTGTGAGTTTGGGTTTTGGGCACTTTTGAGAGCATCATACTCTACAATGGCCATAACAGGGTACTGGTGGAGAGAACACTAACGGGATTGAATAGGGATATTTATATGTTTTGGAAGGTCTGGTGATTTTTATGTGCACAACTGACTCACTGTACTTTCTTTAGAGGATGTGCTTGGTAGTTCAGTGTTGTAGCATACACTCAGGGGTGAACCTAGCCTCTCTGCTGCCTGAGGCGAACGGAAAAATGGCGACCCCCCCACACACACACAGTCCCTGCTGGAGGGGGGGTGGGAAGGAGGGAGGGAGGAGGTTGGGCGGGCACTTGACCCCGGAGTTTTATATAAAAAAAAACCTAGCAGCGCAAATCCAGTTACCGTATATACTCGAGTATAAGTCGACCCGAGTATAAGCCGACCCCCCTAATTTTGCCACAAAAAACTGGGAAAACGTAATGACTCGAGTATAAGCCTAGGATGGAAAATACAGCAGCTACAAGTAAATTTCAAAAGTAAAAATAGATACCAATAAAAGTAAAATTAATTGAGAGTAGGTTAAGTGTTTTTGAATATCCATATTGAATCAGGAGCCTCATATAATGCTCCATAAAGTTTGATGGGCCCCATTAGATGCTCCATATTAAAATATGCCCCATATAATCCTGCATAAAGGGTAATAAGGGCCCCATAAGATGCTCCATAGAGATATTTGCCCTATATAGTGCTGCACAAGCGCTATGGCCCCCTAAGATGCTCCGTACAGTCACTTGCCCCTTATAGTGCTGCACAAGTGTTATGGCCCCATAAGATGATCCATACAGTCACTGCCCCATATAGTGCTGCACAAGTGTTATGGCCCCATAAGATGATCCATACAGTCACTGCCCCATATAGTGCTGCACAAGTGTTATGGCCCCATAAGATGATCCATACAGTCACTGCCCCATATAGTGCTGCACAAGTGTTATGGCCCCATAAGATGATCCATACAGTCACTGCCCCATATAGTGCTGCACAAACGTTATGGCCCCATAAGATACTCCGCACAGCCACTTGCCCCTTATAGTGCTGCACAAGTGTTATGGCCCCATAAGATGCTCCGCACAGCCACTTGTCCCTTATAGTGCTACACAAGTGTTATGGCCCCATAAGATGCTCCGCACAGCCACTTGCCCCTTATAGTGCTGCACAAGTGTTATGGCCCCATAAGATGCTCCGCACAGCCACTTGCCCCTTATAGTGCTGCACAAGTGTTATGGCCCCATAAGATGCTCCGTATAGTCACTTGCCCCATATAATGCTGCACAAGTGTTATGGCCCCATAAGATGCTCCGTACAGCCACTTGCCCCATATGCTTTTGCTGCGATAAAAAAAAAAAATCACATACTCACCTCTCTTCGCTCAGGACCCCGGCACTGGCAATATTTACCTGCTCCTCGTGCGGCTCCATCTTCTGCACTGATGTTCAGCAGAGGCGCGCACTGACTACGTCACCGCGCCCTCTGACCTGAGCGTCACTGCCAGAGGACACTGAAGACGGAGCTGCACTGGAACGAGGAGAGGTAAATATCGCGCAGCATAGCGCTCCCCCTCCCCGTATACTTACCTGCTCCTGGTGCTGCGTCCCTGCTTCTTCCAGCGCTGCATCTTCTTCCTGTATTGAGCGGTCACAGTTACCGCTCATTACAGAAATGAATATGCGGCTCCACCTCCAATACAGGTGGAGCCGCATATTCATTTCTGTAATGAGCGGTACCATGTGACCACTCAGTGCAGGAAGAATCTGCAGCGCTGGAAGAAGCTGGGATGTGCAGGGACCGCGCCGGGAGTAGGTGAGTATAATTACATCCCCCCGCCCCCCCTCCCCTGCCGACCCCCGGGTATGACTCGAGTATAAGCCGAGAGGGGAACTTTCAGCCCAAAAAAATGGGCTGAAAATCTCGGCTTATACTTGAGTATATACGCAGGGCCACTGTTAGGGACAGGCAGACTAGGCAGCCTAGGGCCCCCTCTGCCCTGGGCAGGGCCGGTTTTAGGCAAACTGGGCCCTAGGCAAAAGTTTAAAATGGGGCCCCAAATGCTAACAAATTGCACCATCACACAGAAATATTTCGGTTGTAGTTACATGCGCCGATTTCAGGCCACTAAACGAGTGTGATTAACAATATTGAAGTAATTCGCCGCTTGTTTCCCGGCCTCTTTACATCGGCTGAGGAATAATGATGGGCTCAGAATAATCAATAGATCAATCTGTCCTCATACAGCATCATCTTAGCAGCAGCATATCTACAGTTTTCACTGGGCGATGTGCTGATGAGAACAATGATTTTTGTTCAGGCATAACCAATCCAATCACTTGATGAATATCTTGCATTTTACACTCCCCCTAGTTCTCCATATAGTATAATACACTCCCATAGTCCTCCATGTAGTATAATGTACTCCCCCTAGTCCTCCATATAGTATAATGTACTTTCCCTAGTCCTCTATATAGTATAAGGTACTCCCCCTAGTCCTCCATATAGTATAATACACTCCCCATAGTCCTTTATATAGTATAATAGACTCCCCATAGTCCTCCATTTAGTATAATAGACTCCCCATAGTCCTCCGTAATATAATAGACTCCCCATAGTCCTCCATATAGTATAATATATTCCCTCTAATCCTCCATATAGTATAACACACTCCCCATAGTCCTCCATAGAGTATAATACGCTCCCATAGTCCTCCAGAGTATAATGCAGTCCCCATATAGAATATAATACTGACATATAGTATAACACAACCCCCCATAGAATATAATGCAGCCCCCCCCCCCCATAGAACATAATGCAGTCCCCAACAGAATATAATGCAGTCCTACAGCATTATAGCCACCATGTACTCACTCGCTCACTGATATATATCGTATTCAAGGGTGTGGAGAGCAGTGAATATTCATTCCCTTTAGTAGCGGGCACATGTGATCGCCTAGCAGCAGGAAGCCTGCAGCTGCGGCTACTGTGACCGCTATTAAAGTGAAGTGAATATTCACTGCTCTCCACTCCTATAGTCCCTCCCATCTCTCGGCACCGGCTTCAGTGCATTGTGGTGGGAGCGACTATGGGCGTGGGGAGCAGTGACTATGAATTTCTCTTTAGCAGCGGGCACAGGCTTTAGGCGTAGCAGCCGATTCCTGCCTCCTGTCACCCACTGCTCTTTCTTCACTGGCACTGGGCGAGCCCCTTTGACTCACGGGCCCCATAGCAGCTTCATGGTGTGCTGCTATTAGCGACACGCCACTGGCTGGGGGCAGGGGCGGACACTAATAGCTTGTTGCCCCTGGTCAAGAAATGTGTCTGGGCCCCCCTTCCTGCCTGATATACTGCTTATGATGATGGCAATGGCACCCTGGAGCCTCGGGCTCTGAGAAACAAGTCAGATTGCCCACATTATTACTGCCCTGCAAGCAGGGGCGTACATAGCAATCACAGGGCCCCCGTAGCAAAAGTTCTATTTTGGGCCCCACACCTCTAAAAAATATATACTTATATTTTTTCACTGAGAGGGATATATATATATATATATATATATATATATATATATACATATACATATACACTGTATATATATAGTGTGTTTGTAATAAATATATATGTTACACATAGATACACATACATATACCTTATATGCAAACACACATACTGCAGTGTACATACATACAGATACACATACATATACCGTACATACATACACACCCTGTCCATACATACACACCCATAAATATACCGTACATACATATACACAGATACACATACATATACTGTATATGCAAACACTCACATATACTGTACATACACACAGATACACACATATATACTGTCATACATACATGTACTATACATACACACATGCATATACCGTACATACACACACATACCGTACACACACATACCGTACATACATATACTGTACATACACACAGATACACATACCATCATAGAAACACGCATATACCGTATATACACATAGATACACATACATATACCGTACATGCATACACACCCTGTCCATACATACACACCCATAAATATACCGTACATACATATACACAGATACACATACATATACTGTATATGCAAACACTCACATACTGTACATACACACAGATACACACATATATACTGTCATACATACATGTACTATACATACACACATGCATATACCGTACATACACACACATACCGTACACACACATACCGTACATACATATACTGTACATACACACAGATACACATACCATCATAGAAACACGCATATACCGTATATACACATAGATACACATACATATACCGTACATGCATACAGGTACACATACTCGTACCGTACATACATATACAGTTATATACACAAAGTATACACATACCGTACACACAGACATACACATATACTGTACATACAGTACATGCACATAAACATACATACCGTATATACATACAAATATATCACACATACAGATACACACATATTATACACACAGACATACACATATACTGTACATGCATACACAGACACACAGAAGCATACACATAGATGCACACATACTGTACATACACAGATGCACACATACATACATATACAAGCATATACATACACACATACTAATCTTGTATAGGTGATCAGAGGAGCCTTGGAGGAGGGCAGTTCAGCTGGAGAGAGCTGCAGAACTCACTGTGGGGGATGGGGCACAGAGCAGATAGCACTGATATCATCCCCCTGGTGCTGCTGTGCTGTCCCGTGCAGTGAGCTCCTCCCCCATCGCTTCTCAGTGAGGACGGAGATGCTGCAGCCTGCTGGGGACAGAACAGTGGAGGAAGAAGACACACTGTAAGTCCTGCTCTTCCTCCACTGCTGTCCCTGTGTGCTGTGCGGTGGGGCCCCCGACTGTACTGTAAGGGAGTACTCACCAGTCACCAGGGACGCGCCATGCAGGAGGACAGAGACAGCAGCCAGTGAGAGCTCTCCTCAGTCTGGTGAGGAAAGCGTTCATTGGCCAGCATCTCTCCCTGCATGACACGCCCCCTTTTGAAGTCCTGCACTTCCCGCGACGCTCTCTCCACAGCTGAGGGTGTTGGCAGGATTACAGGAGGGAGTGACAGGGGCCTGATGCTACATGATACCGGGCCTGCCTGCAGGGGCCACCTTCCACCTCTGGGCCCCAGAGCAGTGGCATTGGCAGTATGTCCACTCCTGGCTGGGGGCCCCTAGGGGCCGGGTACTAAAGTATCTGCCGCCCCCTCTCTTCTGCCGCCTGAGCCAAAGAGCTCAAATCGCCTAATGGTAGCAGCATCACTGCATACACTTTTGGCAAAATATTTAGAGATTGTTAATTATTCCAATAAGTCTTTGTCATGAAATTTAATTGCTCTGAAACAATTATCATCTTTAATTATTTTGAAGACTAACTACAATTTTTGCAAACCCCTGTTTTACCTTGGAAACAAAGTTTTTTTTTCTCCATATAATGCTCTAAAATAGCAGCTATTTATATGTTGTATAATTACTTCACAAGAATTTCCAGGGAGCAATATAATTCTTTTAAATCTCCAAAGGTTTAATTCTTAGAAAAGCTGGTAAACCATTACTAATTTTTAAGGTAACATATGCCATTTTTGGCTTCATTTCCATGCATGCACTCAAAATTCAATTATGTTTTAAAATAAGTTGTAAAAGAGATTACCCTGAAATGCCCATTTTACTTTATAGCCTGCATGATGCTGCCAGCATTCTTAAAGTCTTTTTAACTTCAAGTAAATTCTGAATTACAAAAAAATTTAGTAAGCCTAATTAAACTTATCCCTTGGAAATGCTACATTGTATGTGTATTTCTAAATGTGACAAGCAAACAAGAATAAACAATAGTTATTCCCTTTTAAAATAATATGTTAAAGGGAAGCTGGCACAAACAAATTATATCTATGGTTTAAAAAAGCTTTTTATGTTAAATGTATTTTTTGATTTTTATTTTCCATATCAAAACCTGTATTAAAAAAAATAATAGTCTTCCAATTTTAGCAGTCACTACTGTTTTTTTTAGACTTTACCTTTCTGATATAGATGTACAGGGGCCCCCTTATTATAATGAAGACAGGAGGCAGAGATTTCTTCCAGGCACCACAAGCCCTGGAGCCTGGAAGAAATCATTAGCATGAAGACGGAATATAACATTTTTCAACAACAATGGTGTTAATATGAGGCATACAGGTAGGACTACTTTAGCATTTCCATTACCTGTATGCCCATATTAATAGGTCATATACGTCCAGGGGGGTGACAGATTCCCTTTAACTACAGGGCGGGCCATTTATATGGATCAACCTTAAATAAAATGTGAATGGTTGGTGATATAAACTTCCTGTTTGTGGCACATTAGTAAATGGGAGGGGGAAAACTTTTCAAGATGGGTGGTGACCATGGCTGCCATTTTGAAGTCAGCCATTTTGGATCCAATTTCATTTTTTTCAATGGGAAGAGGGTCATGTAACACATCAAACTTATTGAGAATTTCATAAGAAAAACAATGGTGTGCTTGGTTTTAACATAAATTCATTCTTTCATGAGTTATTTACAAGTTTGCCTACTTATAAAATGTGTTCAAAGTGCCCATTGTGTTGGATTGTCAATGCAACCCTCTTCCCACTTAAGACACACTGATAGCAACACCACAGAAGAAATGCTAGCACAGGCTTCCAGTATCCATTGTTTCAGATGCTGCACATCTCGTATCTTCACAGCATAGACAATTGCCTTCAGATCACCCCAAAGATAAAAGTCTAAGGAGGTCAGATTGGGAGACCTTGGTGGCCATTCAAGTGGCCTACGACAACCAATCCACTTTCCATGAAAAGGCTCCGTATGATATAATAGCGCATGAATTGGGAAGTAGTGGACTTGCAGATGCATGGGATGATAAGCTCAAGAGCCCCATGATGTTGTTAATGTACTCATGGGGATCCCTGCAAAGGCAGGCGATACAGTTAACCTCTTCATGTTGTTAAGTTACTCGAGGGTGTCCCTGCCAAGGCAGGTGATGCAGTGTCTCTATTGGGCGTTGTCCACCGCCCATAGAGCAGTTCACAAGAAGAACTCTCTGTTGAAATAAAAATTATCTCAAGCTGAACAGAGATTAACTGAATCTGAAGGAAGACGGGTAGTGCTGGAATGCAGTCAAAAAATTACTAAAAGATAAATTGGAGTACTACCAGAATATAGCTGAATTAGCTGCAGTAAAAGTTGCTCAGTATAAATAAAGGAAAAAGGAAAAAAAAACATTTCAAAGAAGGATAAAACCAAAAAAGAGAAAGAACATAAAAAGGAACCAGCTAAAGTGAAGCCTCTTGAGTGGGAAGATTTCCAGAAAATCTACCCTTAGGAAGAAATGGCTACAATGGTAGCCACAAAAAGTGCAGGAGGGAATTTCTTCAGCCCTCCTAAGGAGGATTCAGACTATGATTCTGATCCTCGGCATAGGTAGCCAGCCAAGCCCCTATATGGATAAGAAGGGATGAAAGACCCTACATCCAATTATCCATATATTGGAAAGGGGGAAATGTACAAAGAGTACCAGCATTAATTGATACGGGGGGCAGAGGCTACGTTAATATATGGAAACCCTAAAAAATTTAAAGGACCCCGAGTAAAAATTTCAGGACTTGGGGGAAGAGTGACTGAAGGAGTACAGGCTCAAGTCACCCTCAAAATTGGGAACTTGCCATTGAAACAATATCCTGTTTTGGTTGTTCCCATACCTGAGTATATAATTGGCATGGACATACCCAAGGGAATGACATTACATTTGGAGCAAGGTAAATAAACTTTTGGAGTAAAGAAAAGCCATATATCAATGCAACCTGTTGTGGTAGGAAAAGTAAAAATGCCCCCAGTGCATATACCTCTGGCTACTAAATTGGTGGCTATGAAACAATATTGATGTCACGGCCACTCCTTCTGCGGCCGTGCCTGCTGCCGGGACCACCGCCGCTCCCCCGCTCATACTTACCCGCTGCGGCGTGCTCCTCCTGCAGGCACAGGTCCTCTCCTTCATTCTTCTCCGCTCCCTGGTTCTCGTTGGGTGCGTGTGCACCGCCCACTCCAGCACTTCCTCTTTCTGATTTACAGGCACGCTGTATCTCCTCTTTGTGATCCAGGAGGACAGTGACCCGGAAGTCCTTCAGCACTCCATGTATATAAGGCATTCCTTCCTCTGCTCCTTGCCTGTCTGTCATTTGTGCTTCTGTGACTCAGGTCCCCCTTTTGTCTTTTCACTGCCTGTTCTGAGTCTCCGCTCTGTCCAGCCAGTTCAGCTTCTCTGCCTTTCCCAGGCTTCCTTGTCTCCTTGTCCAGTCCAGTCCTCCCAGTGTTTGCTCCGTACTCTGTTAGTCTGGTGTCTCTGTCCTGTCCTGCTTCCTTTGTGTCTTCCCCTTCCCAGTGCTCCTTTGGTCTCACCTGTACTCAGCTCTTACCAAACTGTACTTCATCTTACCCCGCTCTGTCCGTCCTATGCCCAGCCTCTCTATTTTGTACCTCCTACTACCTGTCTCTGGGTTCCAACTTCTGCGGCAATAGTGTCCCTTGGGTCTGCCCCTAACGCTCCCTGTATAGGGGGTGGTCTACCTGGTCAGCTCACCCTTGGGAGGTTCGTTGTCGTGGATCTGCGGGTCCATTCCAGGTGTTCCAAAAGATCTCACAATTGAATCCCTGGAGGACATAAAGAAATAGGTGAAATAATTAAAGAACTGGTAGAAGTGGGCTTAATGCGTCTCACAACTACTGCATGGAACAATCCCTTTTGGCCGATAAAAAAGAGTGATGGATCATGGAGAATGACAGTAGATTGTAGGGAGTTGAACAAATATACTCCTCTCCTAACAGCTGCTGTCCCTGATACCATAACAATTGTTGAAAATATTCGAAGTCATAAAGGAACATGGTATGCTGTAATTGATTTGGCGAATGCGTTTTTCACCACACCAATTGAAGAGAAGGGACAAGACCAATTTGCCTTTACATGGTTAGGGAGACAGTATACTTTTGCTAGGCTCCCACAAGACTAGATTCACAGCCCAACTATCTGTCACCGGACAGTGGCAGAGGATTTGGATGGGTTTCATCTTCCAAAAGATATGCAGTTTTCTCATTATATCGATGATATAATGCTACGAGGGTCTGACGAGGAATCAGTTGAAGAACAATTGGCTAAATTACTCTCCCACATGAGATCCAAAAGATGGGAGATTAATGATGCTAAGGTCCAAGGACCATGTCAAACAGTAAAGTTCCTGGGTATCCAATGGAACAAAGGACATAGGGAAATTCTTCTTAAGGCGAAACAGAAAATTTTGAATTTTCCTACATCTAAATCAAAACAGGAAACTCAATCTTATATTGGGTTATTTGGTTTTTGGAGACAACACATACTTCATCTTGGACAGTTAATTGGCCCCACTGTACAAAGTTACACTGAAAAAATATTAATTTGAGTGGGGAGAAGAACAACAAACTGGGTTTGAAATGGTAATAAAAAGCCATTCAGCAAGCAGTAGATTTATGGCCCATAAAGGAAGGAGAAGTGGAATTGCATGTATCAGTGCAACATCAATATGCCAATTGGTCTTTATGGCAAAAACAAGGGGTCAAAAGAGTGCCTCTGGGTTTTTGGAACCGAAAACTACCTGATGCTGAAGAAAAATATACTCCTCTGGAAGAACAATTGTTGGCATGCTATTGGGCCTTGATAGATACAGAGCAGTTGACTTTAAATGATGTAGTGCTGCTAAGGCCACAAATACCCATCATGCAGATGGTAATGTCAAATCCCAAATCCAATAGGATTGGGAATGCACAGGAACAAAGTATTATCAAATGGAAATGGTACATTTCTGAGAGAGCTAAGAGATGTGAAGGAGGGGGTTGCAGTCCTTCATGAAAAAGTTGCTGATATTCCTACAGAAGGACTAGCGCCTTCTGTAGAGACAACAAAAATGGAAGAATCTCCTGTGAAATGGGGAAAACCATACTCAGAATTGACAGAAGACCAACAAAAACATGCTTGGTTTACTGATGGGTCAGCTAAGTATATCAGTGGAAGAAGAAGATGTAAAAGTGTTACATTTAATCCAAAAATAAACAAAACGTTATTAAGAGAAGGTGAAGGGAAAAGCAGTCAATATGCAGAATTGCATGCTATTTTCCTGGCTCTAAAACATAAGCAAGGGTCATAGTGTCATCTTTACACTGATTCATGATCAGTAGCTAATGGATTGGCCACCTGGATCATGGGGTGGAAAAATCACAATTGGCAAATTCACGGTAAAGAGTTATGGGGGAGAGAGTGTGGCAAAATATCGAAGAGATAATTCAAAGCACTAAGAGGAATGGTTTTCATGTTGATGCTCATGTTCTTCTTGACTCACTTGAATGTTTATTTAATTCCCAAGCAGATGCAGCAGCCTCCATCTCTGTTGCAGATACTGAGTCTGATAAAGAAAAAGAAATATGGCTGCAAGGTACAACCATTTGGGCGCGCCAAAAAAGTGGACACTTGGGAGAGAAAGCCACATACTGTATGTCAACAGTTACAGAAATGAGAGGTACCACACACAGTTATGGGACAGTTACCGACCCAGAAATGGCAGATGGATTTTGTGGGGCCACTCCCTGAAAGTAGACAATGTAAATACATTTGTACAGCTGCAGACATATTCAGGACTGATGGTGGGATTTCCATGTAAGTCAGCCACCCAATAGAGTACTTTGCGAACCTTAGAACTGATTACACAATATTATGGTACTCCTTTGCAAGTACAAACAGATAATGGGTCTCACTTTACAGTACAACAAGTCAAAGTCTATGCCAGGCAACACAACATAGAATGGGTATATCATATGCCATATTAGCCACAGGCGGCTGGTCTAATTCAGAGAATGAATGGATTGTTGAAATCCACACTGAAGAAACTTACACAATCAGATATATATGGACAATGAAGAGACAATTTGAGTGAGGCCCTTCAGATAATTAACAATATGCCTATTATTGACTCCATGACACCACTCATGAGAATGCTGACCCATAACTTAAGTATACATGAAGTACATGTAGAAACTTTACTTTACTGGAAACTGTCAGAAGAGGCCAAAATGCCCTATCGTGCTACTCCAGTGGCTGCTGGATTAGATTTACACTCTACTGAGGTAGTTTTAATTACCCCAGGAAAGGTAAGTACAATTTATACAGGTTTAGGATGTAAAATTCCTAAGGGTCATTTTGGACAGATTGCAACTCGATCAAGTTTTGCTTTGAAAGGGGCAGTAGTAATAGGAGGAGTCATTGTTCAGATTATCAAGGAGAGATCAAATTGATTATGATTAATCTAGGAACAGAATCAATAGTAATTGAAAAAGGGCACATAATGGCCCAATTACTGCTAATACCAGTTAATCTGGCTGAAGTAATAGAAGTTATGGCTCCCATAGAATTGACAGTGAGAGGAGACAAATGGTTTGGTTCTACTAATATTACAAATGTTGGAGCTAAAATTTGGGTACAAAACCCTTAAGGACCGCCCTCTCCTGCAGAAGTGATTGCTGTGGGGAAAGATAGAACTCTCCTCATAATAAGACCTGGAGTGGAAAAATGGGAGTATGTTCTTTAAGAAATATGATCTCTCTAATTAAAGATGTAACTAAAAAGTGGAATCCGTGGCACTGTGTACTTGGAAACCCCATTAAGAGTAAAAGATGGAAGGACTCCTGTTAATAATAATCATCCCTGCGGTGGCTGGATGGACGAAACTACACCATGAGGAACCAGTGGTTAATAAATTCCTAGTGCATCATTAAGTGATATCAGAAGCATTAAATAATAATCAATATGCAGATTGTTGGATTTGTACTCATTCTTCTATAACAGCTACAAGTATTCCATTTTTAGCTGTTCCTGTGTTATTGGAGGAGATTTTGATCTGGGATAATTGTTCAGATACATTAGCCAATAATGATACTCGAAATTCTTGATTATGGAATACTACGGTACCTATATCGGTAGTAGGATTGCTCAATCTTCCTTGGTGGCAAGGAAACATGAGTGGATCAAGTAAGACCTTACAGTATTTGGCAATCAAAGGGGAATCTGGGTGTCAAGAAATAAGACTGAACTAACTGACTTGGGCATGATCCCCATGGACAATATTCAAATAAGTTTTAAATCTACTTTAATCACTCCAGATGCTTTTAAACCAATTTTGTTACACAAAGAGTAATTCATAATATATCATGGCCATATGCTGAAATATTTACCAATGGAACTAATGATACTTGTAGTAATATACCTGGAAATCTGATGTGTGATGAATTGTCTGAGTATAGAGCATGTGGTAATCAGAATGCAGGTTATTGTAGTCTTATAGGACAAAGTCTCGGTTGGTGTATGTTATCAAATATTAGTATTTTTGTTGATTTTGCTCTTCAATTGGTATTACAACATTCAGCTTTGTGGAATCTTCCCTGTGGAATGTACTGGGTATGCGAGAATAATGTATACAAGTGGCTCCCCGTAGGAGTCAAGGGAAGTTGTACCTTAGCCCGGCTAACACCTGCTACATTTATTTTACCATATTATCAATTGGATGCTAGGGTATTACCTAAGCATATGGTATTCAAGAGGGCGTCGGATAATAGGCCCAGAGAGTCAGGATGTTGCAGAATACTCCAGTCACATGGAAGCGCACAGGACACAGATGAAAGGATTAAAAGTTTCTTTGTTTATTGAAATCCACAACGCGTTTCAACGGAACAGCTCCGTCTTCATCAGGTGGCAGTATACAGAGAGTGGGCCAGAGTGAGTATATAAAGGAGCACCAACCAATGAGATTTAAGGAGCAATTGTTCAGAACACATGATTAGGTGGGATCACATGATTAATTAAGATACAAGTCGCAAACACAGTTTAAAAACATATATATCAAAAAAGATTAAAAAAACGGATACAGCATAATAATATAAAATCAACTAAAATAAAACCAATAAAATGCATAAAAATAATAAAAGAACGGGGCAAAAATGCAGCCATTATGTGACCTTTTCAATGATGAGATTTAACCCCTCAGGTGCCAGTGTGCCGAGTTTAAAAATCCAATAGCTGCGTCGGACCTTTCTCAATCAACATCTCCCTTAACCGCCAGCCTGGCGCTCCGTTAGCCTGTCCTTTCTGTATCTATTTGCAGAGAGTCAGGATGACCTCATGTGGTACAGATGGGAGTAGAAAAAAACTTTAGTACTCTGTTTGCATATCCAGTAATTATGCAAATGTGGGATAAATTTGCAGAATCTACAGATTATTTAAATGATCAAATATATGCAATATTGGAAATATTGAATACTACTGTTCCCGTGCAGCATCAATTGGTAATAGTTACTAACCAACATACCTTAGTACTCGATTATCTTACTGCTGTGCAAGGAGGAATGTGTCAAATTATAGGTCCTGCTTGCTGTCATTACATAGATCCCCAAGGACAATTACAATTACAAGTCAAATTGGATAATATACAACGACTAAGAGAAAAATACCAAAGAGATAATAATGAAAATAGAGATAGTTAGTGGTCCAATACTTTCTCTTTTCTTAATCCTACTAATTGGTTCAAAGGTATCTGATGATGGTTAGTGGGAATTTTACAAGGTGCTTTTCAATTTATGTTGCTTATTGTTTTAATATATATAATTATTAAGATAATTACCGTATATACTCGAGTATAAGCCGAGATTTTCAGCCCAAAATTTTGGGCTGAAAGTGCCCCTCTCGGCTTATACTCGAGTCAAGGTGGGTGGCAGGGTCGGCGGGTGAGGGGGTGAGGGCGCTGAGGCATACTTACCTAGTCCCAACAATCCTCGCGCTGTCCCTGCCGTCCCACGGTCTTCTGTGCTGCAGCTTCTTCCCCTCTTCAGCAGTCACGTGGGACCGCTCATTACAGAAATGAATAAGCGGCTCCACCTCCCATAGGGGTGGAGCCGCCTATTCATTCCTCTAATCAGCGGTGCCGGTGACCGCTGATAGAGAAAGAAGCTGCGGCACCGAAGACCAGGCAGAGGGACAGCGCGAGGATCGCCAGGACTAGGTAAGTATAGCATATTCACCTGTCCTCGTTCCAGCCGCCGAGCGTCGCTCCATCTTCCCGGCCGGCGCCTCCATCTTCCCGGCGTCTGCGCTCTGACTGTTCAGGAAGAGGGCGCGATGACGCATATAGTGTGCGCGGCGCCCTCTGCCTGATCAGTCAGAGCAGAGACGCCGGGAAGATGGAGGCGCCGGAAAGAGACGCCAAGAGCTGCAATCAAGGGAGGTGAGTATGTGTTTTTTTATTGCAGCAGCAGCAGCGGCGGCGGCAGAGATTTATGTGGAGCATCTATGGGGCACAGTGAACGGTGCAGAGCACCGTATATGGCACAGCTATGGGGCACAATGAACGGTGCAGAGCACCGTATATGGCACATCTATGGGGCACAGTGAACGGTGCAGAGCACCGTATATGGCACAGCTATGGGGCACAATGAACGGTGCAGAGCACTGTATATGGCACAGCTAGGGGGCACAGTGAACGGTGCAGGGCACCGTATATGGCACATCTATGGGGCACAGTGAACGGTGCAGGGCACCGTATATGGCACATCTATGGGGCACAGTGAACGGTGCAGGGCACCGTATATGGCACATCTATGGGGCACAGTGAACGGTGCAGGGCACCGTATATGGCACATCTATGGGGCACAGTGAACGGTGCAGAGCACCGTATATGGCACATCTATGGGGCACAGTGAACGGTGCAGAGCACCGTATATGGCACATCTATGGGGCACAGTGACCGGTGCAGAGCACCGTATATGGCACATCTATGGGGCACAATGAACGGTGCAGAGCACCGTATATGGCACAGCTATGGGGAAATATGAACGGTGCAGAGCACTGTATGGCACAGCTATGGGGAAATAATGATCTATTTTTATTTTTGAAATTCACCGGTAAATGCTGCATTTCCACCCTAGGCTTATACTCGAGATAATAAGTTTTCCCAGTTTTTTGTGGCAAAATTAGGGGGGTCGGCTTACACTCGCGTCGGCTTATAGGTATGTATTGCACTGAATGCTTTGTGAAAAAATCAAGTGTTTCAAAATCAAATGTGATGACTCCTTATATAAAATACTAGCTGAAGAGCCCGGCGTTGCCTGGGCATAGTAAATATCTGTGGTTAGTTATAGCACCTCACTTCTCTTATTTTCCCATCACGCCTCTCATTTTCCCAATCACATCTTTCATTTTCCCCCTCACACCTCATTTTCTCCCTCACTCCTCTCATTCCCCCCTAACACTTGTCATTTCAACCTCACATCTGTCATTTTCTGATCACTCCACTATTTTTCCTCACTCCTCTCATTTTGCACTCACACCTTTTCATTTTCACCTCACACCTCTCATTTTCACCTCATCACCTCAGTATATACATGTTTGTCATCTCCCTTATATATAGTATACATCTGTATGTCATCTCCTGTATATAGTATATACCTGTATGTCATCTCCCCTGTATATAGTATATACCTGCTGTGTGTCATCTCCCCTATATATAGTATATACCTGAATGTCATCTCCTATATATAGTATATACCTGTATGTCATCTCCTCCTGTATATAGTATATATCTGTGTGTCATCTCCCCTGTATATAGTATATACCTGCTGTGTGTCATCTCCCCTATATATAGTATATACCTGCATGTCATCTTCTATATATAGCATATACCTGTATGTCATCTCCTCCTGTATATAGTATATACCTGTAGGTCATCTCTCCTGTATATAGCATATACCTGTATGTCATCTCCTCCTGTATATAGTATATACCTGTATGTCATCTCCTCCTCTATATATATGTACCTGTAGGTCATCTCCTCCTCTATATAGTATATACCTGTGTGTCATCTCTCCTGTATATAGTATATATCTGTGTGTCATCTCCCCTGTATATAGTATATACCTGTGTGTCATCTCCTCCTGTATTAGACCTCGTTCACACGTTATTTGCTCAGTATTTTACCTCAGTATTTGTAAGCTAAATTGGCAGCCTGATAA
The DNA here is from genome assembly GCF_032444005.1 of Ranitomeya imitator. Taxonomy (NCBI): domain Eukaryota; kingdom Metazoa; phylum Chordata; class Amphibia; order Anura; family Dendrobatidae; genus Ranitomeya; species Ranitomeya imitator. The sequence goes on from NC_091287.1 coordinate 387,418,791, forward strand.
ATCCCCAGCCAACAGGAAGCCCTCCCCCTGGCAGTATATATTAGCTCACACATACACATAATAGACAGGTCATGTGACTGACAGCTGCCGTATTTCCTATATGGTACATTTGTTGTAGTTTGTCTGCTTATTAATCAGATTTTTATTTTTGAAGGATAATACCAGACTTGTGTGTGTTTTAGGGCGACTTTCGTTTGTCAAGTTGTGTGTGTTGAGTTGCGTGTGGCGACATGCATGTAGCGACTTTTGTGAGATGAGTTTTGTGTGGCAACATGCGTGTAGCAACTTTTTGTGTGTCGAGTTGCATGTGACAGGTTAGTGTAGCAAGTTGTGTGCAGCAAGTGTTGCGCATGGCGAGTTTTGCGCGTGGCGAGTTTTATGTGTGGTGCCTTTTGAGTATGTGCAAGTTTTGTGTGAGGCAACTTTTGCATGTGTTGCAACTTTTGTGCATGTGGCAATTTTTCCGCGTGTGCAAGTTTTGCGTGTGGCGAGTTTTCCATGAGGTGAGTTTTGCACTTGTGGCGAGTTTTGCAGGAGCCTAGTTTTTGCATGTGGCGAGTTCTGCGCGTGGCGAGTTTTGAGTGGCAACTTTTGTGTTTCGACTTTTATGTGGTGAGGTTGGTGTATTTGTGGTGAAATGTGTGCTGAGGGTAATATGTGTTCAAGCACGTGGTAGTGTGTGGCGCATTTTGTGTGTGTGTTCATATCACCATGTGTGGTGAGTATCCCATGTCGGGGCCCCACCTTAGCAACTGTACGGTATATACTCTTTGGCGCCATCGCTCTCACTCTTTACGTCCCCCTTGTTCACATCTGGCAGCTGTCAATTTGCCTCCTACACTTTTCCTTTCATTTTTTCCCATTATGTAGATAGGGGCAAAATTGTTTGGTGAATTGGAAAGCGCGGGGTTAAAATTTCACCTCACAACATAGCCTATGACGCTCTCGGGGTCCAGACGTGTGACTGTGCAAAATTTTGTGGCTGTAGCTGTGACGGTGCAGATGCCAATCCCGGACATACAGTGGGGCAAAAAAGTATTTAGTCAGTCAGCAATAGTGCAAGTTCCACCACTTAAAAAGATGAGAGGCGTCTGTAATTTACATCATAGGTAGACCTCAACTATGGGAGACAAACTGAGAAAAAAAATCCAGAAAATCACATTGTCTGTTTTTTTATCATGTTTTTTGCATATTATGGTGGAAAATAAGTATTTGGTCAGAAACAAACAATCAAGATTTATGTCTCTCACAGACCTGTAACTTCTTCTTTAACCCCTTCCCGACCCATGACGCCACGTAGGCGTCATGAAAGTCGGTGCCATTCCGACCCATGACGCCTATGCGGCGTCATGGAAAGATCGCGTCCCTGCAGATCGGGTGAAAGGGTTAACTCCCATTTCACCCGATCTGCAGGGACAGGGGGAGTGGTAGTTTAGCCCAGGGGGGGTGGCTTCACCCCCTCGTGGCTACGATCGCTCTGATTGGCTGTTGAAAGTGAAACTGCCAATCAGAGCGATTTGTAATATTTCACCCATTATAACGGGTGAAATATTACAATCCAGCCATGGCCGATGCTGAAATATCATCGGCCATGGCTGGAAATACTAGTGTGCCCCCACCCCACCCCTCCGATCGCCCCCCCACCCCCCCGATCTGGCCGGTACACTGCTCCGGCTCCCCTCCGTCCTGTGCTCCGCTCCCCCCCGTGCTCGTGTCCGCTCCCCCCGTGCTCCAATCACCCCCCCGTGCTCCAATCACCCCCCATGCACTCCGATCCACCCCCCCCGGTGCTCCGTTCCACCCCCCCGTGCTCCATTCCAGCCCCCCCGTGCTCCGTTCCACGCCCCCCGTGCTCCGTTCCACCCCTCCCGCGCTCCGATTCCCCCCCCCGTGCTCCGATCCCCCCCCCCCCCGTGGTCCCCCCCACCCTATCATACTTACCGATCCAGCCGTGGTCCCGTCCGTCTTCTCCCGGGCGCCGCCATCTTCCAAAATGGCGGGCGCATGCGCAGTGCGCCCGCCGAATCTGCCGGCCGGCAGATTCGTTCCAAAGTGCATTTTGATCACTGAGATATAATCTATCTCAGTGATCAAAATAAAAAAAATAATAAATGACCCCCCCCCCTTTGTCACCCCCATAGGTAGGGACAATAAAAAAAATAAAGAAATTTTTTTTTTTCCACTAATGTTAGAATAGGGTTAGGGTTAGGGTTAGGGTTAGGGTTAGGGGTAGGGTTAGGGTTAGGGGTAGGGTTAGGGGTAGGGGTAGGGGTAGGGCTAGGGTTAGGGGTAGGGTTAGGGGTAGGGTTAGGGCTAGGGTTAGGGTTAGGAATGTGCACACGTATTCTGGTCCTCTGCGGATTTTTCCGCTGCGGATTTGATAAATCCGCAGTGCTAAACCGCTGCGGATTTATGGCGGATTTACCGCGTTTTTTTCTGCGCATTTCACTGCGGTTTTACAATTGCGATTTTCTATTGGAGCAGTTGTAAAACCGCTGCGGAATCCGCACAAAGAAGTGACATGCTGCGGAATGTAAACCGCTGCGTTTCCGTGCAGTTTTTCCGCAGCATGTGTACAGCGATTTTTGTTTCCCATAGGTTTACATTGAACTGTACACTCATGGGAAACTGCTGCGGATCCGCAGCGTTTTCCGCAGCGTGTGCACATACCTTTAGAATTAGGCTATGTGCACACGGTGCGGATTTGGCTGCGGATTCGCAGCAGTGTTCCATCAGGTTTACAGCACCATGTAAATATATGAAAAACCAAATCCGCTGTGCCCATGGTGCGGAAAATACCGCGCGGAAACGCTGCATTGTATTTTCCGCAGCATGTCAATTCTTTGTGCGGATTCCGCAGCGTTTTACACCTGTTCCTCAATAGGAATCCGCAGGTGAAATCCGCACAAAAAACACTGGAAATCCGCGGAAAATCCGCAGGTAAAACACAGTGCCTTTTACCCGCAGATTTTTCAAAAATGGTGCGGAAATATCTCACACGAATCCGCAACGTGGGCACATAGCCTTAGGGTTAGGGTTGGAATTAGGGTTGTGGTTAGGGTTAGGGGTGTGTTGGGGTTAGTGTTGTGGTTAGGGGTGTGTTGGGGTTAGGGTTGTGTTTAGGGTTATGGCTACAGTTGGGATTAGGGTTAGGGGTGTGTTGGGGTTAGTGTTGGAGTTAGAATTGAGGGGTTTCCACTGTTTAGGCACATCAGGGGTCTCCAAACGCAACATGGCGCCACCATTGATTCCAGCCAATCTCGTATTCAAAAAGTCAAATGGTGCTCCCTCACTTCCGAGCCCTGACGTGTGCCCAAACAGTGGTTTACCCCCACATATGGGGTACCAGCATACTCAGGACAAACTGCGCAACAATTACTGGGGTCCAATTTCTCCTGTTACCCTTGTGAATCTAAAAAAATGCTTGCTAAAACATAATTTTTGAGGAAAGAAAAATGATTTTTTATTTTCACGGCTCTGCGTTGTAAACGTCTGTGAAGCACTTGGGGGTTCAAAGTGCTCACCACATATCTAGATAAGTTCCTTGGGGGGTCTAGTTTCTAAAATGGGGTCACTTGTGGGGGGTTTCTACTGTTTAGGCACACCAGGGGCTCTGCAAACGCAACGTGACACCCGCAGACCATTCCATCAAAGTCTGCATTTCAAAAGTCACTACTTCCCTTCTGAGCCCCGACGTGTGCCCAAACAGTGGTTTACCCCCACATATGGGGTATCAGCGTACTCAGGAGAAACTGGACAACAACTTTTGGGGTCCAATTTCTCCTGTAACCCTTGGGAAAATAAAAAATTCTGGGCTAAATAATTATTTTTGAGGAAAGAAAACGTATTTATTATTTTCACGGCTCTGCATTATAAACTTCTATGAAGCACTTGGGGGTTCAAAGTGCTCACCACACATCTAGATAAGTTCCTTTCAGGGTCTAGTTTCCAAAATGGGGTCACTTGTGGGGGGTTTCTACTGTTAAGCCACATCAGGGGCTCTGCAAATGCAACGTGACGCCCACAGAGCATTCCATCAAAGTCTGCATTTCAAAACGTCACTACTTCACTTCCGAGCCCCGGCATGTGCCCAAACAGTGATTTACCCCCACATATGGGGTATCAGCGTACTCAGGAGAAACTGGACAACAACTTTTGGGGTCAAATTTCTCCTGTTACCCTTGGGAAAATAAAAAATTGCAGGCTAAAAGATCATTTTTGAGAAAATAATTTTTTTTTTTATTTTCATGGCTCTGCGTTATAAACTTCTGTGAAGCACTTGGGGGTTCAAAGTCCTCACCACACATCTAGATTAGTTCCTTTGGGGGTCTAGTTTCTAAAATGGTGTCATTTCTGGGGGATCTCCAATGTTTAGGCACACAGGGGCTCTCCAAACGTGACATGGTGTCCGCTAATGATTGGAGCTAATTTTCCATTTAAAAAGCCAAATGGCGTGCCATCCCTTCCGAGCCCTGCCGTGCGCCCAAACAGTGGTTTACCCCCACATATGGGGTATCAGCGTACTCAGGACAAACTGGACAACAATATTTGGGGTCCAATTTCTCCTATTATCCTTGGCAAAATAGGAAATTCCAGGCTAAAAAATCATTTTTGAGGAAAGAAAAATTATTTTTTATTTTCATGGCTCTGCGTTATAAACTTCTGTGAAGCACCTGGGGGTTTAAAGTGCTCAATATGCATCTAGATAAGTTCCTTGGGGGGTCTAGTTTCCAAAATGGGGTCACTTGTGGGGGAGCTCCAATGTTTAGGCACACAGGGGCTCTCCAAACGCGACATGGTGTCCGCTAACAATTGGAGCTAATTTTCCATTCAAAAAGTCAAATGGCGCGCCTTCTCTTCCGAGCCCTGCCGAGTGCCCAAACAGTGGTTTACCCCCACATATGAGGTATCGGCGTACTCGGGAGAAATTGCCCAACAAATTTTATGATCCATTTTATCCTACTGCCCATGTGAAAATGAAAAAATTGAGGCTAAAAGAATTTTTTTGCGAAAAAAAAGTACTTTTTCATTTTTACGGATCAATTTGTGAAGCACCTGGGGGTTCAAAGTGCTCACTATGCATCTAGATAAGTTCCTTGGGGCGTCTAGTTTCCAAAATGGGGTCACTTGTGGGGGAGCTCCAATTTTTAGGCACACGGGGGCTCTCCAAACGTGACATGGTGTCCGCTAAAGAGTGGAGCCAATTTTTGATTCAAAAAGTCAAATGGCGCTCCTTCCCTTCCAAGCCCTGCCGTGCGCCAAAACAGTGGTTTACCCCCACATATGAGGTATCAGCGTACTCAGGACAAATTGGACAACAACTTTTGTGGTTCAGTTTCTCCTTTTACCATTGGGAAAATAAAAAAATTGTTGCTAAAAGATAATTTTTGTGACTAAAAAGTTAAATGTTCATTTTTTCCTTCCATGTTGCTTCTGCTTCTGTGAAGCACCTGAAGGGTTAATAAACTTCTGGAATGTGGTTTTGAGTACCTTGAGGGGTGCAGTTTTTAGAATGGTGTCACTTTTGGGTATTTTCAGCCATATAGACCCCTCAAACTGACTTCAAATGTGAGGTGGTCCCTAAAAAAATGGTTTTGTAAATTTCGTTGTAAAAATGACAAATCGCTGGTCGAATTTTAACCCTTATAACTTCCTAACAAAAAAAAATTTTGTTTCCAAAATTGTGCTGATGTAAAGTAAACATGTGGGAAATGTTATTTATTAACTATTTTGTGTCACATATCTCTCTGGTTTAACAGAATAAAAATTCAAAATGTGAAAATTGCGAAATTTTCAAAATTTTCGCCAAATTTCCGTGTTTATCACAAATAAATGCAGAATTTATTGACCTAAATTTACCACTAACATGAAGCCCAATATGTCACGAAAAAACAATCTCAGAACCGCTAGGATCCGTTGAAGCGTTCCTGAGTTATTACCTCATAAAGGGACACTGGTCAGAATTGCAAAAAACGGCAAGGTCTTTAAGGTCAAAATAGGCTGGGTCTTGAAGGGGTTAAGAGTCTCCTCTTTCCTCCACTCGTTACCTGTAGTAATGGCACCTGTTTAAACTTGTTATCAGTATAAAGAGACACCTGTGCACACCCTCAAACAGTCTGACTCCAAACTCCACTATGGTGAAGACCAAAGAGCTGTCAAAGGACACCAGAAACAAAATTGTAGCCCTGCACCAGGCTGGGAAGACTGAATCTGCAATAGCCAACCAGCTTGGAGTGAAGAAATCAACAGTGGGAGCAATAATTAGAAAATGGAAGACATACAAGACCACTGATTATCTCCCTCGATCTGGGGCTCCACGCAAAATCCCACCCTGTGGGGTCAGAATGATCACAAGAACGGTGAGCAAAAATCCCAGAACCACGCGGGGGGACCTAGTGAATGAACTGCAGAGAGCTGGGACCAATGTAACAAGGCCTACCATAAGTAACACACTACGCCACCATGGACTCAGATCCTGCAGTGCCAGACGTGTTCCACTGCTTAAGCCAGTACATGTCCGGGCCCGTCTGAAGTTTGCTAGAGAGCATTTGGATGATCCAGAGGAGTTTTGGGAGAATGTCCTATGGTCTGATGAAACCAAACTGGAACTGTTTGGTAGAAACACAACTTGTCGTGTTTGGGGGAAAAAGAATACTGAGTTGCATCCATCAACCACCATACCTACTGTAAAGCATGGTGGTGGAAATATCATGCTTTGGGGCTGTTTCTCGGCAAAGGGGCCAGGATGACTGATCCGGGTACATGAAAGAATGAATGGGGCCATGTATCGTGAAATTTTGAGTGCAAACCTCCTTCCATCAGCAAGGGCATTGAAGATGAAACGTGGCTGGGTCTTTCAACATGACAATGATCCAAAGCACACCGCCAGGGCAACGAAGGAGTGGCTTCGTAAGAAGCATTTCAAGGTCCTGGAGTGGCCTAGCCAGTCTCCAGATCTCAACCCTATAGAAAACCTTTGGAGGGAGTTGAAAGTCCGTGTTGCCAAGCGAAAAGCCAAAAACATCACTGCTCTAGAGGAGATCTGTATGGAGGAATGGGCCAACATACCAACAACAGTGTGTGGCAACCTTGTAACATAGTAAGGCCGAAAAAAGACATTTGTCCATCCAGTTCAGCCTATATTCCATCATAATAAATCCTCAGATCTACGTCCTTCTACAGAACCTAATTGTATGATACAATATTGTTCTGCTCCTGGAAGACATCCAGGCCTCTCTTGAACCCCTCGACTGAGTTCGCCATCACCACCTCCTCAGGCAAGCAATTCCAGATTCTCACTGCCCTAACAGTAAAGAATCCTCTTCTATGTTGGTGGAAAAACCTTCTCTCCTCCAGGCGCAAAGAATGCCCCCTTGTGCCCGTCACCATCCTTGGTATAAACAGATCCTCAGCGAGATATTTGTATTGTCCCCTTATATACTTATACATGGTTATTAGATCGCCCCTCAGTCGTCTTTTTTCTAGACTAAATAATCTTAATTTCGCTAATCTATCTGGGTATTGTAGTTCTCCCATCCCCTTTATTAATTTTGTTGCCCTCCTTTGTACTCTCTCTAGTTCCATTATATCCTTCCTGAGCACCGGTGCCCAAAACTGGACACAGTACTCCATGTGCGGTCTAACTAGGGATTTGTACAGAGGCAGTATAATGCTCTCATCATGTGTATCCAGACCTCTTTTAATGCACCCCATGATCCTGTTTGCCTTGGCAGCTGCTGCCTGGCACTGGCTGCTCCAGGTAAGTTTATCATTAACTAGGATCCCCAAGTCCTTCTCCCTGTCAGATTTACCCAGTGGTTTCCCATTCAGTGTGTAATGGTGATATTGATTCCTTCTTCCCATGTGTATAACCTTACATTTATCATTGTTAAACCTCATCTGCCACCTTTCAGCCCAAGTTTCCAACTTATCCAGATCCATCTGTAGCAGAATACTATCTTCTCTTGTATTAACTGCTTTACATAGTTTTGTATCATCTGCAAATATCGATATTTTACTGTGTAAACCTTCTACCAGATCATTAATGAATATGTTGAAGAGAACAGGTCCCAATACTGACCCCTGCGGTACCCCACTGGTCACAGCGACCCAGTTAGAGACTATACCATTTATAACCACCCTCTGCTTTCTATCACTAAGCCAGTTACTAACCCATTTACACACATTTTCCCCCAGACCAAGCATTCTCATTTTGTGTACCAACCTCTTGTGCGGCACGGTATCAAACGCTTTGGAAAAATCGAGATATACCACGTCCAATGACTCACCGTGGTCCAGCCTATAGCTTACCTCTTCATAAAAACTGATTAGATTGGTTTGACAGGAGCGATTTCTCATAAACCCATGCTGATATGGAGTTAAACAGTTATTCTCATTGAGATAATCCAGAATAACATCCCTCAGAAACCCTTCAAATATTTTACCAACAATAGAGGTTAGACTTACTGGCCTATAATTTCCAGGTTCACTTTTAGAGCCCTTTTTGAATATTGGCACCACATTTGCTATGCGCCAATCCTGTGGAACAGACCCTGTCGCTATAGAGTCCCTAAAAATAAGAAATAATGGTTTATCTATTACATTACTTAGTTCTCTTAGTACTCGTGGGTGTATGCCATCCGGACCCGGAGATTTATCTATTTTAATCTTATTTAGCCGGTTTCGCACCTCTTCTTGGGTTAGATTGGTGACCCTTAATATAGGGTTTTCATTGTTTCTTGGGATTTCGCCTAGCATTTCATTTTCCACCGTGAATACCGTGGAGAAGAAGGTGTTTAATATGTTAGCTTTTTCCTCGTCATCTACAACCATTCTTTCCTCACTATTTTTTAAGGGGCCTACATTTTCAGTTTTTATTCTTTTACTATTGATATAGTTGAAGAACAGTTTGGGATTCGTTTTACTCTCCTTAGCAATGTGCTTCTCTGTTTCCTTTTTGGCAGCTTTAATTGGTTTTTTAGATAAAGTATTTTTCTCCCTATAGTTTTTTAGAGCTTCAATGGTGCCATCCTGCTTTAGTAGTGCAAATGCTTTCTTTTTACTGTTAATTGCCTGTCTTACTTCTTTGTTTAGCCACATTGGGTTTTTCCTATTTCTAGTCCTTTTATTCCCACAAGGTATAAACCGCTTACACTGCCTGTTTAGGATGTTCTTAAACATTTCCCATTTATTATCTGTATTCTTATTTCTGAGGATATTGTCCCAGTCTACCAGATTAAGGGCATCTCTAAGCTGGTCAAACTTTGCCTTCCTAAAGTTCAGTGTTTTTGTGACTCCCTGACAAGTCCCCCTAGTGAAAGACAGGTGAAACTGTACAATATTGTGGTCGCTATTTCCTAGATGCCCGACCACCTGCAGATTTGTTATTCTGTCAAGTCTATTAGATAGTATTAGGTCTAAAAGTGCTGCTCCTCTGGTTGGATTCTGCACCAATTGTGAAAGATAATTTTTCTTGGTTATTAGCAGAAACCTGTTGCCTTTATGGGTTTCACAGGTTTCTGTTTCCCAGTTAATATCCGGGTAGTTAAAGTCCCCCATAACCAGGACCTCATTATGGGTTGCAGCTTCATCTATCTGCTTTAGAAGTAGACTTTTCATGGTTTCTGTTATATTTGGGGGTTTGTAACAGACCCCAATGAGAATTTTGTTACCATTTTTCCCTCCATGAATTTCGACCCATATGGACTCGACATCCTCATTTCCTTCGCTAATATCCTCCCTTAAAGTGGACTTTAGACAAGACTTTACATATAGACAAACCACTCCTCCTCTCCAATTTTTACGATCCTTTCTAAACAGACTGTAACCCTGTAAGTTAACTGCCCAGTCATAGCTTTCATCTAACCATGTCTCGGTTATTCCCACTATGTCAAAGTTACCTGTAGATATTTCTGCTTCTAGTTCTTCCATCTTGTTTGTCAGGCCTCTGGCGTTTGCGAGCATGCAGTTTAGAGGATTTTGTTTTGTTCCAATCTCCTCGCTGTGGATTGTTTTAGAAATGTTCTTACCTCCCTTCTGAGTATGTTTTCCTGGATCTTCTTTGTTCAAGTCTAATGTTTTTCTTCCCGTCCCCTCTTCTTCTAGTTTAACGCCCTCCTGATGAGTGTAGCGAGTCTTCTGGCGAATGTGTGTTTCCCAGGTTTGTTGAGGTGTAGTCCGTCTCTGGCAAGGAGTCCATCGTACAAGTAATTCACACCGTGGTCCAGGAATCCGAATCCTTGTTGTCTGCACCATCGTCTTAGCCAGTTGTTTGCATCAAGGATCCTGTTCCATCTCCTGGTGCCATGCCCGTCTACTGGAAGGATAGAAGAAAAAACTACCTGTGCATCCAGTTCCTTTACTTTCTTCCCCAACTCTTCAAAGTCTTTGCAGATTGTCGGTAGGTCCTTCCTTGCCGTGTCATTGGTGCCAATATGTATCAGAAGAAATGGGTGGACGTCCTTGGAGCTGAAGAGCTTTGGTATCCTATCGGTCACATCCTTGATCATCGCACCTGGAAAGCAGCATACTTCTCTTGCAGTTATGTCCGGTCTGCAGATGGCTGCTTCTGTGCCTCTCAGTAGTGAGGCTCCCACCACCACTACTCTTCGTTGCTTCTTGGCTGTACTTTTTGCTGTCACTTGTTGCTGTGTGCCCTTTTCTTTTTTGCTTGCTGGTATTGCTTCATCCTTAGGTGTGCCATCTTTATCCTCTACAAAGATTTGATATCGGTTCTTCAGTTGTGTGGTTGGTGATTTCTCCATGGTCTTCTTGCTTCTTTTGGTCACATGCTTCCACTCATCTGCTTTTGGAAGTTCTCTGACACTTTTTTCACCTTCTGTGACCAGTAGAGATGCTTCTGTTCTGTCTAGAAAGTCTTGTGAAGACTCACAGAAAACGTTTGACCTCTGTCATTGCCAACAAAGGATATATTACAAAGGATTGAGATGAAATTTTGTTTCTGACCAAATACTTATTTTCCACCATAATATGCAAATAAAATGTTAAAAAAAACAGACAATGTGATTTTCTGGATTTTTTTTTCTCAGTTTGTCTCCCATAGTTGAGGTCTACCTATGATGTAAATTACAGACGCCTCTCATCTTTTTAAGTGGTGGAACTTGCACTATTGCTGACAGACTAAATACTTTTTTGCCCCACTGTACATACACACACACACACACACACATACATTTAGCTTTATATATTAGATTGATATTTTTATGGGATATTCTTCTGCAGAGCAAATGTTGAATTGGTTAATTTATCCAGTATTAGTAATGACTATTTTAATAATTCTATTATCTGTGTGGAATTGTTTCATAGCCTATAAAATGTTTTGTAGGAAGCCAACAGTACTCATGGTGACCTACAGCAACAGCAACAGACCAATTGATCAAGGACCGATTGTGATACAAATGGGACAAGATTGATTGTATGAATGTAATAGATAGGTGTCCAGACATATGTAGTGATCAATATGGTTTCTTGCTTTAGAGTATGAGTACAAGGTTATTATAATTATATAATGATGATTTTGTAGAATGTGCTGTGCAGAAGTGGATGTAGTCAGATAAGAAAAGAATATAAAAGAATGGGGATGATTCAGTGAGGTAGGGACTTTCTTCAGACAGGTGAAGCAGACGTGCTGACCGTCTTGATGTTTTACCGGAATTTTCCTCCTCACTGGATCTAGGTCCCTCCGATTGAGGAATGATGCTATAATATCCGGTGATGTATTGATGCTTATTCACATTCCTATGTAATTTGTTGTATGTTTATGACATGACTCTGATAGTCACTATATATCCTTTAATTCATGCTTAAAATTGCTATTATATATGAACTAGATGGTGGCCCGATTCTGACGCATCGGATATTTTAGAATATGTATGTAGTTTATTTATGACTTTTTCAGAATAATGCAATGAATACACAGGATTCGGCAGGCTGCAATCAATTAGCGAAGCGTGGTTCAAATTCCACGCCAATTCGCGGGCGGACTGTGCCTGTCGCTGATTGTTCGCGGCCATGCGTGACCAATCAGTGAAGCCAGGGCCTGCTCCAGGTTTTTGAGGGCCCCGGGTGAAAGAGTCTCAGTGGGCCCCCCTCTTTAACACATACCACTATTCATGATGCACAGATAAAGCAGAGAAATATAGCACAGCCAAGTAGCGTATAACACAGCCCACATAGTATTTAACACAGCCCACGTAGTAAATAACACAGACACGTAGTTTATAGCACAGCCACGTAGTATATAGCACAGCCCACATAGTAAATAGCACAGACACGTAGTATATTGCCCAGCCACGTAGTATATTGGCCAGCCACGTAGTATATTGCCCAGCCACATAGTATATTGCCCAGCCACATAGTATATTGCCCAGCCACATAGTATATTGCCCAGCCACGCAGTATATAGCACAGACACGTAGTATGTAGCACAGACACATAGTATATTGCACAGACACGTAGTATATTGCCCAGCCAAGTAGTATATTGCCCAGCCACGTAGTATATAACACAGACACATAGTATATAGCACAGCCACGTAGTATATTGTCCAAAATACTTTTGTTTTACCACAAGAACTGATCTCAGTTGTGCCTAACTTGCATGTTAGTGAGCGAGCTGTAGGTTTAAATTGAGTTGGTAAAACAGCGTCTGCCATTGTCTATTGGTCATGAATGGCTTGACACAAGGAATGTGACACTTGTAGCCCATGTGCTGGATATGTTTGTCAGGGGTGGCTCTTGAAGAAATGACTAAAGCAGCAGTCCACTTCTTGTGAATCTCCCCAAAATTTTTGAATGACCTTTTTTTAACAATTCTGTCCTTCTCAGGAGCTGTGGTATGATCAGTCAAGTTCCTGCATGGACATACACAGCCATGACACAGTATACAGCAGGGGCACATGTATAAGATTATCTCAGCACAGGAACACTTTATTAAAACACATCGAATTGTGGAAGTTATTATTATTCCAAGATCTATTGATTAAAATTATTTTTTCTCGAGGGAAAACACCTTTAACAATGGTAAGGAGATGCTTGGAGTTATCAGTCTATCAGATTGCAGTCTATCAGATTTCAGAGCATACAGGAAACACAGTACTGAAGAGACCTACTCAGTATCAACAAGTAAAAATTTACATACATGTACCTTATTTGTGACCTCTTTTCTGATTGAGTCTTTTTTTCTCCATCTTGTCTAGATGCCATGATGACTTTTCCCATACACAGCACGTTTCTCCAGATTCCCTCTTCTCCGGGCTCCTGCAGCACATCCCAACAGAGTGCCCTCTAAAAAGAACAGTGTTATTAAATGCCCTCTTAAAAAAATATATCTGTACATAATATGACCTAAATAAGTCTCCTATAGTATATGGCCTCCACACTGTCTGCCTTAATGAGCTACAAACACCACACTGTGTGTCATTATCAGCTCTAAGGCTAAGTTCACCTTTGTGTTCGGGGGCTTTTTGGAGGGCTGCGTATGTCCTCCGTTAAGCCTCACCTACTTCTGCATGCATCCTGCATACCTATCTTTAATATTGGGTACACAGGACATGCGAATGTATGCGGATGTATGCGGGAACGCAACAACTTGTGTTTTGTGCGGACTGTGGCATTCGCATACATCCGCATGTCCTGCGAACCCAATGTTAAAGATAGGTATGCAGGACACATGCAGAAGTATGTGGAAGCAGGCAGGGCTTAGCGGAGGACGTACGCAGCCCTCCGCAAAGCCCCCAATCGCAATTGTGAGCCCGGCCTAACTGGTACACCATCTGCCTTTATGAACCATGGCCTATACCATGGTTGTCACCTCTCTATTTTTCCCTTATACTCTCTATATCTCCAGGCTCCCCCCACCGCCATGCTAATCTCTCTCCATAATGAGCCGCCATTTCACACTGCCCACTGTCCATATCCATTCTATGCCTCTTTTTTCACTATGCCTTCACATTGCCCAATGCATTGTCCTCTCACACTGCTCCCCTACGTGGTGTGAAAGGGACCACAGCCATCCCTACAGTTTGACATCCACAACATCCCCCAATATACACTATGATGTCCACCACAGCCCCAATATACAGTATTATATCCCCCACAGCCCGTATACAGTATAACTTCACTCACAGCCCCTATACAATTATGCCACCACATATCCTATATAGTATGATGTCCCCATAGCCCAGGTTGAATGTCCCCCACAGCTCCTAGTATAATGTTCCCCATAGTCTCCAATAAAATATGATGTCCCCTCACAGCCCATCTGATAGCTCCTGCAGCCAGCACCTTATATGCTCCACAGCCAGCCCATCCTATGTTCCCCACAGTCAGCCCAACTTATGTTCCCCACAGCCAGGCCTTATGTCCCCCACAGCAAGCTCATCTTATGGTCCCCATAGCCTGCCTCTCATACAGTCCTCACAGTCAGCCCCCCCATATGTTCCCAACAGCCAACTGCTCCCCTCTGTGCCCGCGCAACAGCCGTTTCTGTGCTGAATATCTGCAATAGGAGGAAGATGTTGGTCGGCCACAAGTACTCCCCCATCAGGGACGCAGGAGATAGCACTCTAGGCGACTGCCCAACCTGCCTATCCCTTGTCCCACCCCTACATATGGGAGACTTTTAGTAAATGTGTTTAATAGAAAAATAGAATTATTGCATATGTAAATGAGGGGGCTTTGGTGCACCCTTGGCATAACTAAGGGCTCGGTGCAGCTTTCCGCCCCCTCAATTACAATGCACCACCCCTCCCTTCACGGTGAATGGAAACATTCAGTTTGGAGTGTTGTGTGCTCTAACTCCCAAGATCTGCACGTATTAACACTGGAGAAGCCAATGCAAACACAGTGTCAGAGTTCTCTTCCCTCTCCTGTCATCAGCCACCACTGCTTTTGCAATTGTAACACCCATTGCCGGTGCCCCGGTAGGTTCACCTCCTCCCTGCATGCGAGAACACCCACATACCCATCGTCCCAACAACGGCAGCATCCTTACACTCCTCTGCCTTCTTCCCCTGTTCACGGTGCTTTGACTTCCAGCGGCACGCGCTCCCCTTCTCTTAAAGGGGCAACCAGCAAAGATGCCCCCAGCCAATAGCTGGGAAGTTTCTTGTTTAAAAGGTACCCTCCCCAATAGTGAGGAGCCTGAGCAACCCCTATAGTTATTCAGTGGTAGTTGGTGTGTGCCACTGTATGTTGCTAAGTTCCCTGTCCTTAGTCTAATATAGTTATTTCTATATCCTGTACTGTCCCTGTAGTCCTGTGTAGTTTATATGTTACCCTGAAGCCATTCCAGCGATACCTAAACCCTGTAGTCATGCCAGCGATACCTGAATTGTTTCCCAAGACCTGTTTGTCTGAACGAGTACCTATCTCCACGTTGTCCGTACTGTCTGTCAGACTTTGAATCCTTCCTGTCTGTGATTCTGCTCCCGTATTCCCATCCAGAGAACATGACCCCTGGGATCAGCAGCTGCTGTATCGGGGACTGCCTAGGAGTGGTACCAAGCGGCTACTTGCAGCTCAAGTCTGACTTCATCTTCAGAAGCTCCAGTGAACACCAGATAACCAAATAGTTACGCCCTTACTACGTCAGCCCAGCCTCATGGCACAGTTGGTCCAGAAATTGCACCACCGGTGAGCGTGCCAATAACCTTTTGTGTAGCAAAATCTTGCCTGCCTTGTTCATGCTACACAGGAGCTCTACCTCAACTCCTCAATTTAATAATTGCTTTCAGATTTCAGCATCACTGATGTTTTACGAGCTACACAGCTGCTTATTCCCCCTAAGGCTAGGTTCACATTGCGTTCATTGACTACGTTAAACGGACTACGTTACACAGCGGCATAACACGTTGTAACGTAGTCCGTTAACACTGCCATTGAATGCAATGGCGAACGCATCGCTAGCGCACGCCCATAATCGGCGTGCGCTAGCGATGTGCCGTCATTTGAGTGACGGACCCGAGACGCTGGCTGCAGCGTTTCCGGGTCCGTCACTGCTAGCAGATGCTCCATCTGCGCTAGCGTGATGTAGCGCAGGCACTTGCGCTAGCAGCAGCCCGTTAGCAGCAGTCCGTTCAGCACATATGCTAACGCAATGTGAACCTAATATCCCAATATGAGTCCCTGTGACGTACACACCTCCAGGTTCTATGTACAACACTAATCACTGCTGTTGGCTTAGCAGGATATTTATCTAGCTGTATTTCGGATCATTTTTTACATAGATTTTGGCTCAGGCCCACCAAACACACTCCAATGCCTAACTGCCACATGTCGTTGTCCACTTCTTTGATATTGATACTGTAAAGCTGCAGTAGCATCGTACGCAGTGAAGCAGTGACCCACAAATTCAAACACAAAAGTCTCTTTTAATGTGTTTCTTCACAGCATTAAAGTCCAATTCACATAAATGCATATAACTTCAGTGGATATTATCAGTGACCAGTTTACACCAGTTCAAAGCAATACATATCACATGGCTTTAGATTTGCGGTCCCTAAACAAGCCAGACTTCCCTTGTCCAGTTTCCCTGGGCGACCGCACACCATCTCACAGTCTCTATACGTCTCCATACACACAGCCTCATATGTTGCAGACACTGCACACGCCAGTCCTCCTCTGACTAGTTCTCGTGGGTGTCCTGCATCGCTGTATCACAGACTCTTTACTTACACAGTCGTACACAGTTCAGGATATCCTCCGAATAGCAGCCGGGCACCATATCCACCTGTTTGCAATCGTTGCACATGCTAGTCCTCTTTCGGGTACAGGACATCCACCTATGGGCACAGGACTGTCCACATCCGACTCCTTCGGGTACAGGACATCCACCTCCGGGCACAGGACTGTCCACATCCGAGACCAGTACCATGGACGACTTGCATCTCTGTGTACGCTGCGGGTGCCAGGCTATTCAGCTGCCCTGGGTGCTGGCTCTGCTGGCCTCTGCCTCCATGCACTCGGCAGACCAGCACACACCAGACTGACACTGACGCACACCTGGCCTCTCCTGGCCAGACACCTGACACACCCACACCCCTTACTGCAGGGCTTTCAAACACACACAAACCTGTGGCCTCCAGCCACATGGAAAACCCGGACCGGAGATCCGTGACTCTCATTCACACCTATGGACTTCATCCGTCTGTATGCACATTCTGGGGAGAACAAGCAGCGCCCCTTAGCTGTATCAGAGGCCACAGCCTCACAATACGTTTGATATGTTTTTTCCATGCCTTTATCAAGGATAAAAAAAACTTCACAGAATCAGCAAAGTGAATGAGATTTCTGAATATCTCATATACATGCTGCTAATTTTTGTTGTACGAATTTGAACCATCAAACCAATCTGCAGCATGTTCAAGTGTTTTTCACTCATTCAAACGAGTGGGGAAAGAAACGCAAGTAAAAATGCTTAAAAAAATTGCTTTGGAAAATCCAACAAAAATGTGCATATTTTATTCAGCTTTTTTTCCCGCCAGGTTGTTGTAGCAGAGAAATCTGCTGCAAATACCATTAGGCCATGTTCACACGTTGAATATTTCATGAGTTTTTTTTACTTCAGTAATGCTAAGCCAAAACCAGGAGTGGAACAATCAGAGGCTTTAGCATAGCCAGTCTTTAGGCGATGTGCACACATTGAGTATTTGATGATTTCCTTTTTTACCTCAGTAATTGAATGCCAAAAACAGGAGTGGGTGAAAAATACAGAAGTGGTGACATGTTTCTATTACACTGATTTTATCATGTCATGTGATAAGGCTCGTTAAAGGGTTGACATTGACTTTTAGAATTGCTACTTCCAATAGGTGGCACTAGAGTTCGAGTCCACTTCCTCTCTGAAGAGACAATTTGCGAATTTCCTCTGATTGTTCCACTGTTTAGTGTCCATTGCCGACAACTGCAGCTCAGCTCCATTTCAGTACAATAAGAGCTGAGATGCAGCTCTCAGCAAAAAATTACTAAACAAAGTAGATAATAATAAAGGCTATGTCCTACATTTGAACCATTTTTTATTTGGTCCCATTGTATTTAAAATGAAAAATTAAGCAATTTTGAAAATTGGTTTCTTATTGTCTTGTTTTACATTTGTTATACTATTGCTTAATAGCCCTATACATCTTCACAGTAACAGACTTTGCAAACCCTGCCAAGTCTGATTCTACTCTAATATTCTTTATCTTCTTGCTAATCCTCCAAATAAAGACAGCGGTAGTCTCCTCAATATCATCTAATGATCATCATCTTTTCAAATGAGATGAACACAACCTGGGACCTGGAGGGCCACATGCGGCCCACAATGCCATTCTGTGTGGCCCCAAAACCATCTCATCACTGATATAAAGTTCCTATAATAAAGTATTCATACCCTGTGAATTTTTCCACAGTTTTTCATGTTACACCCACACACTTAATTGCATTTTTGTGGGGCTTTTATGTGCTATAGCAACACAAAGTAGAAAGTATTTGTGAAGTGAAGAGGAAATAATACATATTTTTCAAAGCATTTTAAGCACACACATGCACCGCCATAATGTAATTCTGTGTAGCTGCCAAATTATCTGGTCACTGACATAAAGTGCCTTGTAAAAGTATTCATACCCCGTGAACTCAACTCACAAACTTAAATATATTTTATTGGGGGTTTTTTTTCTGTGATATGCCAACATATATTGTGAGGTGTAAAGGAAATGATACATGGTTTTCTACATATTTTAAAAATATAAATCTGAAAATAGTGGCAAGCATTTGTTTTTAGCCTCCTGTAGTCTGAATCCTTAGCGATCAATTGCCTCCAGAAGTCACATAATGAGTAGATTCAGACCCCTTGTGTACTGTGTGTATGACAATACTTGAAAATTGCTGTTCATAGATGTGTCCATTCAATCTCACTGAGCTAGAGCTGATTTGCAAAAGAATAATGGGAAAAAATTACAGCCTCTAGATGTGCAAAGTTGGCAGAGACATACCCCAAAAGACTTGCAACAGTAATTATTATTATTCATTTTTAGAGCACCATTGAGTCCATGGTGCTGTACATGTGAAAATGCGTTACTTACAAAATACAAATATAAATTACAATGAACAAACTAACAATGACAGACTGATACAGAATAAGGAGGAGCCTGCCCTTGTGGGCTTTCAGTCTACAGGATCATGGGGAAAGAGACAGTGGGTTGGGGGTTTTCCGCAGATCCAGTGGTGGTGAGGGGGAAGTGGGGACCTTGCAGGCTGTTAGCTTCCTGAAGAGATGGATTTTCAAGTTCTGTCTCAAAGTTCAGAATGTGGTGAATAATTGGACATGTTGGGGCACAAAACTGCAGAGGATGGGGGATACTCAGCAGAAGTCTTGAAGGAAATTGATGAGTAACATACAAGTGTGGAGGAGAGAGGAGGGTCATGAGATGACTGGAGATTATGTGGAAGATAGTGGGAAATTAATTCAGAGACATATGGTGGAGACAGATTATGTATTTCACTGCAGGTCAATATTAGTAGTTTGAACTGGATATGTTGGGGAACTGGGAGCCAATGAAGGCATTTGGAGAGGCGAGATGTGGCGGAGTAGAAAGGTGGATTAGTCGGGCAGCCTAATTTCACTATCACCTTTCACTGCAGTAATTACAGCTACAGATGGTCCTATAAAGTATTCACTGGGGACCGAATACAAATGCATATTATCATTTTCAGATTTATCTTTTAAAATATATAGAAAACCATGTATCATTTCCTTTACTCTGCACAAAGACTTACTACTTTTTGTGGTATATCACATACAATCCCAATAAAATATCCTCCTGATTAAGCCAGTGCAGTCAAACGCGCATCGAGGCTCCTGCTTGTCCCACTTGCTCTCCTGCACTTTAGTTATGAGATGTCTCAAGGTAATGTCATTTGATATTATTTGCTATTTGATCAATAATCTTTATGAGACATTTGTGCTGATATTATTGCTCTTAGCCTACAGCAGTTTAGTGTATAGGCAGCACCTCTTTCAGATGCTCTTTGTAATAGAAAAATCATCATCAGGCTTCCATACTTATATTCCCTGTTCACACTGCTAACTAATTTTATAGGCCAAATAATTTACATACTAGCATAATTTCAAACACATGTGCGGAGGTTGTCAGGGTTCACGTGTTTTTCTCTTCCCAATGTGATATATTTGGTTCAATCTTCATTTACATCGGCCTCCTAGATGCTGTTTTTCCTCACCATATTACCTGTTTTTGTCTGTTATTTATGATTAATAAAATGTAATATTTTTTGCTAAAACTCTTTATGTTGTATTGTGTGCTACACTTTATAATTAAGAACTTCCGTCTCATAAGTTTGGATTAGCCATTTAGATATCCTTATTTTGGTTGATTTAATCCCAATAAAATATGTAAGTGTAATGTGAGAGGATGAACAAGTCATAGTAAAGGAGTGGACACCAGGAGGAATTCTGCCCTACACAGGCTGCCTCCTTCTGAGGCGCAGGATCCCAGTAGCCGGAACACCGAGGGAGCAACCGTCCTTTATGCCTTGCTCCAGAGACCAGCAGGACAGCTAATTTCACATTACTAATCCGTCCCTACACCCAGAAGGCAAGGTGGCACCGCTTAGAGGCTGGGTCATGATAGAGTCCCTGTAAAACGTCTCAAGCCACCGGTCATACGGGTTTGTCCTATCCATCTGGGGGACAGACAGAAAGACATAACATCAACAACATCTACAACATCTGTGAGGACCTTATGAGAGGCTTAGTAATAAGGAACTACAACACCAAGGCGCTAGAGGAAGGCTACTGATTTCTACCTGGACAAGGGGACTCTTGATTTGCCTACAAACTGGCCGGACTCTGCCTGCCCTGTGATCTGGTGCTCTGGACTGTAGATGCTGAAGCCTTCAGTAAAAGGTAAAGAGACTGCAACCTTGTGTCCTCGTTCTTCACTGCGCCTCACACCATCCACCATCTACACACTGGGAAGGCCTGAGAACATACTTCACCTGTGGGAAGGTATACTATCTAGTTGCCATAACATCACCCCAGCGGACCCCTTAAAGCAGCGCCGGTCACCCTGACCGAATACCACAGGTGGCATCACAAACATATCCCTTTAAAGACCTTTCCCTTTAACTCGGACGTCCCAAGGGCCATGGACCGGATCAGCCACCATGACATCCCCCTGAGAACCAAAGGACCTGGTATCGAGTACCCCGCTGCTCTTGGGGGCGCTCCACACACACCTGTCTATACAAGACTTAGATAGACAGATGTGTGCCTTTCCAAATCAAGTGCTATCAGTTTAATTAAACACAGCTGGCCTCCAATGAAGGAGTAGAACCATCTCAAGGAGGAACACAAGGAAATGGACAGCATGTGACTTAAATATCATGAGGTGAAACGAGGTCAAAGGAACTGGCCAAGGAGCTCAGAGACAGAATTGTGGCAAGGCACAGATCTGGCCAAGGTTACAAAAGAATTTCCAGTTGTACTTAAGGTTCCTAAGAGCACAGTGGCCTCCATAATCTTTAAATGAAAGAAGTTTGGGACCACCAGAAGTCTTCCTAGACCTGGCCATCCAGCCAAACTGAGAAATTGTGGGAGAAGAGCCTTGGTGAGACAGGTAAAGAAGAACCCCAAGATCACTGTGACTGAGCTCCAGAGATGCAGTAGGGAGATGGGAGAAAGTTCCACAAAGTCAACTATCACTGCAGCCCTCCACCAGTCGGGCCTTTATGGCAGAGTGGCCCGACGGAAGCCTGTCCTCAGTGCAGAACATATGAAAGCCCGCATAGAGTTTGCTAAAGAACACATGAATGACTCCCAGACTATGAAAAATAAGATTTTCTGGTCTAAGGAGACAAAGATAGACCTTTTTGATGATAATTCTAAGCGGTATATGTGGAGAAAACCAGGCACTGCTCATCCCCTGCCTAATACAATCCAAACAGTGAAACATGGTGGTGGCAGCATCATGCTATGGGGGTGTTTTTCAGCTGCAGGGACAGGACGAATGGTTGTCATTGAAGGAAACATGAATTCGGCCAAGTACAGAGATATCCGCGATGAAAACCTCTTCCAGAGTGCTCTGGACCTCAGACTTGGCAAAAGGTTCACCTTCCAACAAGACAATGACCCTAAGCACACAGCTAAAATAACAAAGGAGTGGCTTCAGGACAACTCTGTGACCATTCTTGACTGGCCCAGCGAAAGCCCTGACCTAAACCCAATTGAGCATCTCTGGAGAGACCTAAAAATGGCTGTCCACCAACGTTCACCATCCAACCTGACGGAACTGGAGAGGATCTGCAAAGAAGAATGGCAGAGGATCCCCAAATCCAGGTGTGAAAAACTTGTTGCATCATTCCCAAGAAGACTCATGGTCTGTACTACCTAAATATGGCTGGACCCCTGAAGATGGCTGGACCATCATTGTAAATACATCATTGTAAATACACACCTGTACTTTGTAAGCTCTCACGAGCAGGGTCGTCTTATTTTGCTTTATTACTGTATTGTTAACATTGTTACCTATGACTGTTGTGTTTGAAACTGTTAAACTGTAAAGCGCTGCGGAATATGTTGGCGCTATATAAATAAAGATTATTATTATTATTATTATTATTAAAAGGATGCTTCTACTCAATACTGAATACTTATGAAAATGTGATATTTCAGTTTTTCTTTTTTTAATAAATTTGCAAAGATTTCTACATTTCTGCTTCTTTTTCAGTCAAGATGGGGTGCAGAGGGTACATTAATGAAAAAAATATAAAGAGTGAAAAATTTAAAGGGGTCTGAATACTTTCCGAACCCAATACACACACTGCTCAAAAAAATAAAGGGAACACTAAAATCTCACATCCTATATATCACTGTTGTAAATCTTTATTCATTACATAGTGGAATGTGTTGAGAACAATAAAACCTAAACATGATCAACGTAAATCACATCTTATATCCCACGGAGGTCTGGAGTTGGAATGATGCTCAAAATGAAAGTGGAAAATGACGTTACAGGCTGATCCAACTTCAGTGGAAATGCCTCAAGACAAGAAAATGATGCTCAATAGTGTGTGTGGCCTCCATGTGCCTGTATGATCTCCCTACAATGCCTGGGCATGCTCCTGATGAGGCAGCGGATGGTCTCCTGGGGGATCTCATCCCAGACCTGGACTAAAGCATCCGCCAACTCTTAGACAGTCTGTGGTGCAACGTGACATTGGTGGATGGTGCGAGACATGATGTGCCAGATGTGTTCAATCGGATTCATGTCTGGGAGATGGGTGGGCAAGTCCATAGCTTCAATGCAATGTCCTGCATTAGGAAGAACCCAGAGCCAACCGTACTGGCATATGGTCTCACAAGGGATCTGAGGATCTTGGTACCTAATTGCAGTCAGGCTACCTCTGTCGAGCACATGGAAGGCTGTGCGGCTCTCCAAAGAAATGCCACCACACACCATTACTGACCCACTGCCAAACCGGTCATGCTCAAGGATGTTGCAGGCAGCAGATCGCTCTCCAAAGCTTCTCCAGACTCAGGCTAAGCGTCTCAAAAAAATTTTCCTAATGTTCAAAAAGCAATTTTGCTATTCATATTTAATGTATTTCATATTTGATGTGTTTTGGCACGATAGAGTGCAACCTTTTTTTGTATATTATATATGGAGGTAGCTGCTCCTGGTATGCACCTATTCACACTAGTTTGGATGTGCCAGTCATTTTTCTGTCATTTCTCTGTCACGTCTGTCACATGTGCTCAGTGTGAACCTGCTTTCAGCTGTGAAGAGCAAATACCTTTTATTCTTAATTATATTTAAAAACTGATGCACACAAAACCCGTCACCAAAGAAAAACAACATCTATTAAAGAAAAGCCCTAGGGGGTGCCTAACCCTATGGGCTGTTATGATCTGGTGGCCTTGGAGCAGCATGAGACGTACTCTGGAGAAGGTGGTCCCTGTACTGACCGCAAACCCTGAACTTAGCAGCGCAACTAGAAGTAGCCGTGGGGGGTACCTAACACTCCCTAGACCCCTCGACACAGCCTAAGAACTAACTACCCCTAAAGACAAAACAGGAAACCTATCTTGCCTCAGAGAAAATCCCCAAAGGATAGACAGCACCCCACAAATATTGACTGTGAGAGGAGAGGGAAATAACATACGCAGACATGAAATCAGGATTTAGCATAGGAGGCCATACTAGCTAAAAAGAAAGAATAGAACAGAGTACTATGCAGTCAGTATTAAAACACTAGAAAATATCCACCACAGAAAATACAAATCACCACATCTGACTAAAGACATGGAGGGTATATCTGCATCTCCAGAAAAAAAGCTAGGCTGCAAAAAATCCTTCACAGACTAAGCTGGACAAGACAAAAACATGAAAATGCACAGAACTATAAGGTCCACAGCAGGTGGACAGCAAAAACAAAGCCAGGACTTATCTTTGAAGAAAAGCACAGCAAACAGGAGAGACCAGAAGGGATGTGAATCCTCCAAAAACAATGGACAACTGGCACTGACTAAAGGATCAAGCAAGGCTATATAGCCCAGCCCAAATTGCAAAAAATAGATACACCTGATAAATGCTGCGATCCAACTACCGCAGCACTACCACTCATAGCCACCGGAGGGAGTCCAAGAGCAGAATTCACA
This sequence comes from Ranitomeya imitator, assembly GCF_032444005.1. Classification (NCBI taxonomy): domain Eukaryota; kingdom Metazoa; phylum Chordata; class Amphibia; order Anura; family Dendrobatidae; genus Ranitomeya; species Ranitomeya imitator. The sequence continues at coordinate 387,443,466 of NC_091287.1, forward strand.
GCAATGGGCCAACCCACGCTGTGAGGCAGGATCAGAATAGGGGCAAGTTAGTATATATATTTTTTGGGGGGCCTCCAAAAGTCATATCCTCAGGCTCATAGCCTTACATGCAATATTAAGCTATTTAACTGTGTCTTTCTACACCCTTCCCTATAGGGATCGTTAGAATAGAAGGAAAAGCCGACCGTGAGCGGGGGCGTCATTGCACAGGAAGTAGGTGCCAACCTCCGTTGCCAGGTAGGGTGCAGCATAGTGGTAGGCCCATATGGTTAGGCACCCCCCTAGGGGTTTTCTTTAAGGCTAAGTTCACATTGAGTTAAAGCAGCCCGTTCAACACGTGTTAAACGGGCTGCGTTAACGCAAGTGCCGAAATGTGATCGCGCTAGCGCAGAAAGAGCTAGCAGATGCTTTATCTGCGATAGCGGTGATAGACCCGGAAAGGCTGCAGGCCACGTCTCGTGGTTCATCATTCAATGACTGCACATCAGTAGCACACGCCCATGTGGGCGTGCGCTAGCGATGCATTCGACATAGGGTTTAATGGCGGCATTAACGGACTGCATTACACCGCGTTATGCCATGGTGTAACGTAGTTCGTCTAACGGACTGCCTATAACGTAATGTAAACCCAGCCTACTAGACGTTGTTTTTCTTTGGTGATGGTTTTGTGTGCACCAGTTTTTAAATATAATTAAGAATATAAGGTTTTTTTAATATTTGGGATTTTTTCTGTGAACTGGCTTTTTGATCATTGTTCCCAAACAAATCGTATTTGTTGTGAATTTTTCTAATCTGTGAAGAGCACAGGGCGCCAGTGGCGAATTTGCCAATTCAGGTGTTCTGTGGCAAATGCCAAGCATCCTGCACGGTGTTGGGCTTTGAGCACAACCCCCATCTGTGGACGTCGGGCACTCAGGCCATCCTCATGGAGTAGGTTTCTAACCATTTGTGCAGACACATGCACATTTGTGGCCTGCTGGAGGTCATTTTGCAGGGCTCTGGCAGTGGTCCTCCTGTTCCTCCTTTCACAAAGGCTGGGGTAGCGGTCCTGCTGCTGGGTTGTTGCCCTCCTATTTTTTTGTAAATTTGACCGTTTTGATCATCTTTTTTTTCTTCGGTTTGGTTATATATATATATATATATATATATATATATATATAGTGCTTTTAATTATATTATTTTACACCACGCTATTGACTTGTCATACAGGCGGGTACCCGAGGGCTTCTCTCTGCCCATTGACACTGACTGACAAGCCTCTACCTATACGCACATGCAGGCAGAGGCTTGCCGCAGCATTTCAGAATAAAACATAAGTAGCTGGGAAAATACAGCAAGGAGCTCATACATACTACAGTAGTATTAAAAGCACCTAAAAAGCCTTAAGAATCACCTAAAAGCACAACATGACCATGATGGGATAACATGTTAATAGGGTGTTCAGGGGTGGCTATTGCACGCAGCCCTAGAGCCTGGGGAGGGAAAGGGGGAAAAGAAGGTGTCTTTGGCCCGTAAAGAAGACCAATACCATTAATAAACTGTGATAGCTGGCAGCCCTGTGGCTCAGGAGCTTCAAATTTCACAAACGGCCATGGCTTTGCCCCCTCAGATGTACGGCTTTGGAATATAAAGGATGTGGAACCTGTTGAAGATGTTTAATTAGAAGATCATAAAATTAGCAGAAGACCAACAAACATCAGTCAAAATGGGCACTTGCTGCAGTTCTCCTACTATTAGCAATAGTCCCAGCTCAATATTAAACATGACCAGGCAGCCACAGCATACACTCAAAAATTAATAACTCTTAATTCTTAATGTCTGATGCAGAGATCAGAAGTCTATTATAATGTCCCTCACACTGTGAGGAAACTTTGTAATCCTTTATTGTTTAGGTATTTATATTGAGCTGGGCCCATTGTTTTCCATGTCTCTCACACAATGCCACCAAATATATTTTGTTAAATATTTGTGGACATTCTTCTGATGATTTATATACTATTAGTAAAAGTTGCACCTTATATTCTACGGAAAATCTGACATAATTTGAATTACTTGTCTATTAAATCTCAGTTAAAGGCTATCCATCTTATGCTGTAAATGTCATTGGTCAGTTGCTGATCACATGACCAGTGGAATGCCGTGCGCCAGAGCTGCTTACATTTGAACGGCAGTGACAGTTGGAAGTGACTGGCGACAGTTGAGGAGATGTCTGCTGAGCAGAGCGAAAAAATGGAAGAGAAATTTCAGAGAGAAGGAGTGAAGAGACGAAGATCTACCTATGACACATCTGATGATGAGAGGTGAACTTCAGTCAAGAGGACAAAACAAAGTGTCCAGAAGAAGGATGGAGAGGAAGAGAAGGTGGCACATCAGAAGATGGGAGCCAAGAAGCGAGGAGCCGTCTTCATCACATTTGGGGACAAAGAGACATCTTCAAAAGAGGTCCAAGGTAGAAAGAAACGAAGGATTTCACCAGGACAGAAAGCCATGGTTCTGAAGAAAGAAGAGGACAGCAGTGAAACCAAGAAAAGAAAACCAATCTTGGCAAAATACATCAAGAAAGCTCAAGAGGTCCAGAAGAAAAAAGACCTGCAGGACAACCAGGGAGGCTCAGGTAGATATATTATACATAATTAACTTGGGAAAATATTCAATTATAAATACTGTACATTTAATGTGTAATGCTATTCTGTCATCCAGATGTAAAGACTAAGCAAAATTCTTTCAAGTTTTCATTGTATCATGTGAAATGAGTAACCAATGAAGTAAATGGCATATACTTGTCTTGTGGTGACTTATGCTATGATTAATGTAAATGATTAGCACAAAGGTTTATAACATTTCAGCTGTTGTACTCAGCCATCTCCATCATTCCCATACAGATTGCATTAAAAGGTAGTGCACATAAGTGATTACCACTCCATTTAAAGAGGAGCATTGGGCACATACTGTATTTTCAGGATCAGCGTGGGTACAAGTACAACAATCATATATTTTTCACATTTTCTATGGATGCGTAATAAAAGTTGTTAGTGGGCCAACCTCTTTATTTAATAAAAAATATATTTATATACAGTATATATATATTTACTGGGTGGAAAAGTTAATTATACTATAATTTCTCTATTAATTTCCCTCCTAGGAAGCAGCGGTGTTCAACCAACCGGCTCCAGAAGCACAGTCCCTGATAACTTCAAAAGGAGATTACTGTTCCATCATGTGCTCGGTCGGGGAAGTTTTGGAATGGTCGTGCTGGCGGAGGATAAATCTACCCACAAACATTTTGCTATTAAGATCATCAGCAAAACAGCCCTGCTTGCTTCAGGTGATGCTTTTGGGATGGTGGAGCGACAAGTTCTGCAGCTGGCATCTGGGAGCCCCTTCCTTGTCCACGCAGACTTTGCATTCCAGACCAAGGTAAAATATTTATTACTTAAGCCCCTTCCCAACACTAACAATTTGCATCTTTTTTTCCTCCCTTTCTTCAAAGAGCCATAACTTTATTACTGTTGTGTCAACATAGCTGTAAGAGAGATTGCTTTTTGTAGGATTTGTTGAAATGTTAAATTCCAAACGCATTATTTTGTTTTTGTTTGTTTTTTAAAAAGCAATTTTGCCATTTGTCTTTTTTTCTTTTGTTTATATAGTATTCAATGTGCAGTAAAAATGACTGGGTAAAATGATTCTCCAGGTCAGAACAATTATGACAATCCAAACATGAACCGTTGTTTTATTTAAAGGGAACCTGTCAGCAGGATTGTGCTAGGTAAACTACAAACACTGTCAGGTTGGCACCATTATACTAATTAAAATGATACCTTGGTTCATGAAATCTGTCTTGTGGTTGTTGTTTAATCTATATTTGTAGTTTTCAGTTAATGAGATTCTTGTGCTCCGGGGTGGCCTGTGGGGGGTCTTTATGTGGTGATCTGCTTAGATATTCATCCTTATGGTTTATGACACGTCACTGAACCCTCAGTGACCTGCCCTTATTTTACATTTTGCATAGAATATGGCTAAAAAAAAAATCGCATTCATCAGGCAGACGCCGGCGGCTGCGCCTGCGCTGTAGCATGATATGGTGGATAATATAATATCTGTTTTGATTTTATTTAAACATATAGTTTTGTTGGAAAAGAAACCCAAAAATTATCTTAATCAAAATGGCGCCGGAGGCCGTGCCTGCACAGTAGCATCTATCGATTTCCGATAGACGTCACTATGCAGGTGCCGCCGCTTGCGCCATTTTGCTAGAGAAAAAATAGGCTCAATCAAGAAGGCACTGGTGGTGTCTGTGCAGTGGAATCTATAGGAACGCCATACATGATTACTGCGCAGGCGCATGCACCATTTTGATTAAGATAATTCCGCTTTTTTCCATCAAAACTATATGTCTAAATAAAATGAAGACAGGCATATTATCCACCATATCATGCTACAGCGCAGGCAATGTCGCCGCAGCCAGCCTGATGAATGTGATTTTTTTTTTCTTTTTAAAACCATTATTCTATGCAGTATGTAAAATAGGGGGCATGTCACTAAGGGATCAGTGACCTATCTTAAGTCATAAGGATGAATGTCTAAGCAGGGGACCACATGAAGATGGCTCCCCTCTCCGATAGGCTGCTCCCAAGCACAAGAATCTCATTAACTGAAAACTGCAAATAAAGATTAAAGAACAACCACAAGACGGATTTCATGTATCATTTTAATCAGTAAAATGGCGCCAACCTGACACTGTCTGTAGTTTACTGAACACAATCCTGCTGACAGGTTCACTTTTACTGATGAAAAACTGTGAGCATTTGTAAAAAAAACATTGGGTTTATGTATGTCTATTTCCTGAAGCCTGGAAATGGTTTATTGCTCCATTGATAGAGCTGTACAAGGTATATTTTTTGTGATATTTTGACCACATTTTATTGAATTTTGATAGGAAAGAATGTTGAGCAAAATCAAGCTCTTAATTGTATATTTTGATAGCTTGGACTTTTATGGTTATGGCGATACAAAATACGATTATTATTATTTTATATTTAATAAGGGAAAAGTTTTCATTCAAATTAGTATAATTTTTTATTTGTTTTATATTTTTAAAACATTTTTATTTATTTTTACTTTACTTTTCAGTTAACTTATGGGATTTAAACCTGTGATTACTTGTTTTTTGTTCTATATAGTGCAATACTACTGTATTGCAGTGTATAGACAAAATTACGTTCTCCTTTCAAAGCTCAGCAATAGGCTTGGCTTCACAGGAAGAACAAGTTGACAGTCATGGAGGCCTTCAGCAGACCCTCAGCTGCCATTACAACCCATCAGCACCCCGCGATCGGTTAAACAAGCCGTGTTCACTGCTGTTTATATCCTGAATTTTATTGTTATGTTGACCAATGACTTTTGTATTATGCACATTATTATGGACGTTGCTATATTCAGGCTATGTGTTACATGAACTATATAAGATTTTCGTATTTATTATAATAGATACACTGTTTTTCTCTTTGATATAGTCCTGGTGTATGCATAAACTGTATCTGCACATGCACTTTATGTATTTAATATATTGATCGCGTTATTTTACTTGTATTTATCAATTTACTGCATTAAATGTTGTAATATATGTGCATCCTAGTGAGAACCATTATTTAATACATAGGCTGTCTCTCCACCTCTCATGTGTTTTAAATGTTTAGTCGTCTATTACATGTTTTTAACTTGTTTTTTTGTCTGATCACTGATTTATCCAAATAAAGAATTTACTCTACTTATTTCTGTTGTATTACCATATTTTTCGGATTATAAGGCGCACTTTTTCCCCAAAACTTTTGGGGAAAATGAGGGTGTGTCTCATAATGCGGACATGCCTTAATGACAGCGGTGGAGCAGGGTCCCAGGGTCGCTGCTAGAGGAGGCAAGAGTGGAGCATTGCTGCAGGCCGCAGGCTGGGATGAGGGGGTGTTCAGATGTGCACCGCTGCGGGTGCTCGGTGGTGCAGAGGCTCTGCTGACATTTTGTGAAAGCCCAGAGCCCCTGCACTTACGTGGTTTACTATGCGGTGGATTCTAGGAAAATAGCTGCCGAGGGCGGCGCATGCGCAGATAGAGATCTCGGCACCAAGATCTTGGGAGATCTCAGCGCCAAGATCTCTGTTGGCGGTGCCCCCACACCACCGAACACCCACAGCGGCGCACATCCAAACACCCCCTCATCCCAGCCTGTGTCCTGCAGCAATGCTCCACTCTGCGTGAATATCATCTGCGTGGTGAAGTCCCAGTCTCAGATTCAATAGATGAAGGAAAAAAAAATGAAGGAAAGTTCTCCAGAGATGAAGAAAAGAATAGTCCCAATAAAGGAATAAAAACAGCTTTTTATTTAAACCATTTAAAATCGTAAATAACCCGTATCGGTAACTGTACAGATGATACACATATAAATAACCTACGCATTTCAGCGATAAGCCTTAGTCCCTTTATTGGGACTATTTTTTTCTTCATCGCTGGAGAACTTTCCTTCATTTTTTTTCCGTCTTATAATCCGGTGCGTCTTATAAACCCCCAAATATAGTATTTAATCCTTACTGGACTGTTGTAGGTCGTTTCATACTTGAATTGTGATCCAGTGGACCTTAATGATTGTACTCATCTATTTTTTGCTGAGTATCTAGCTGTATCCCTTGAATTGTAGGTGTTATGTGTACAGGCATCTGGCGAGTATGGTGCAGGCTCAGCTCCCGAATCTGCTCCATACATAGAGACCTGACATTGGATGTGCTATTTCATGATATGTCAGCAACTGCTTTTCTGTGTCCTTTAGAAGTTAGCAGTGGGAGAACATAATAAAAGGAAAAAGAAGGCTTACGTACCCCCTGAGACCAACTTTGGCACTTTCACTGCTCCTTTGGCCGTCTCCACCAGAAATAGATGACGTCATGATCATGGCCACCAATCACCTGACTGCTGAGGCCATTAGCTAATGGGCCAGGTGACTGCTGGTTGGAACGTCATCTCTTCTGGTCCAGCGGAGAGCAGTAGGAATGGAGCAGAGATTGGATTGCGGGATAAGGGCTCATACTCACTTGCGAGAAAAACAGACGACTGCAATCCAATAAAAAAAAAAAAAAAAAAATCGGAAAAATATAGTAGTGGCATGGTTATAGAGGTCAATTTATCTTTTTGCACATGAGTATGAAATATACAATCAATATCATTTACAATGGCACCTCTCTTGGATATACATACATACATATATATATAGTAGCATGTAAAAGTGTTGGCACCCCTGGTCAAAATTACCGCTATTGTGAATAGTTAAGCACGTTGAAGATGAAGTGATCTTTAAAAGGCCTAAAGTTAAAGATGACACATTTCATTTGTATTTATATTGCCAAGTTTTTAACACTAAGGTTCCGATAGAAGAAGGCCACTACTTGCGATATAAAGCAATTTTATTACTAAGTACTAAATTAAAGGAATAGTATGATTGCGTACACTTTTGTATAATTTATCATACAAAGGTTAAGCACATATAAAGATAAAATACATATACGCACATCATCATCAAGGAGCTTTTAACCCTTTCATGACATGCGCCGTACTAGTACGGTGCATGTCGTGTCCCTCCCTTTGATGTGGGCTGCGGCGCTGAGCCCACATCTTTCACGTCACATGTCAGCTGCTTTGATCAGCTGACATGTACCCTTAACTTCCGCTGGTGGAATTTCAATCCACCAGCGGCTGTTAACCCTTTAGATGCTGCTGTCAACCACTGACAGCGGTATTTAATGTGATCGCGCCGGAAGCGCGTCACTAATCCTGTCCATGGGTGACCCCACGAGTCAGTGATGGGTCGGCATGACAACCAGATGTCTCCAGCAGACCTCTATTGTTATCATTGCCGGATTGCTATGAGCGCCAGCCGATGGTCGGTGCTCATAGCAAGTGAGCATTTCTGCTACATACAGGTGATCTGATCATCGCCTGTATGCAGCAGAGGCGAAAGGGTTATCGCAGCTTCTAATCTCCCATGGATACTAGTGAAGCATGCAAAAAGTTTTTAAAAGTTTTTAAAAAAATCAAAAATATAAAACTTTAAAGCTATCAAACTATAAAAAGAATTAATCAGCCCGGTAAACGGCATAGCATAGAAAAAAGTCATAACGCCAGAATTACTTTTTTTGGTCGCCGCAACACTGCATGGAAATGCAATAATGGGTGATCAAAAGATCATATACACTCCAAAATGGTATAATTAAAAACACCAGCTCGGCATGTAAAAATAATAATAAACCCTCACCCAGCCCCAGATCATGAAAAATGGAGATGCTACGGGTCTCAGAAAATGACGCAATTTTTTTTTTTGTCTAACAAACTTTGAATTTTTTTTCACTATTTAAATATAAAACAACCTAGAAATGTTTGGTATTTACGAACTCGTAATGACCTGGAGAATCATGATGGCACTTTTTCTGCAATTTCACCACACTTGGAATTTTTTTCCTGTTTTCGAGTACGCCATATGCTAAAACCAATTGTGTCATTCAAAAGAACAACTAGTCCCGCAAAAAACAAGCCCACACATGGCCATATTGACAAAAAGCTAAAAAAGTTACGGCTCTGGGAAGAAGGGGAGCAAAAAACAAAAATGCCAAAACGTAAAAGGGATGCGGCGTGAAGGGGTTAAACATCATCCGTCTGGAATATCCGAGATGCAAGGATCAAGACAGAGAGCTCCTGGAAAATTCACAACACTCCATAGGCATTCCCATCACAACACTGTACACGTTTAAGTACAGGTACACAACTTTCTGCTTCTGTCATGTTTCTTTGGCCTTATATAGTGATTTGCACTATGTGTAATCTGATTCAGTCTTTGCCCTCCAGTGGCCAGCCTTTGGGATAAGATGAATCAGAGTTACGAGGCAAACGTCAGACAATGGGGCAATACACCCACACAATTCAAAAAGCTCCCAACGATAACCTAAATCAAAAGAACACAGAGGTTAAATAAATCTCCATGTTTTGCCATAATAAACAACAAACATATAACTATTTGTGATTAAAAACCTTCAGACAATGTTAGTAAAAAGTTCTCAAGATTGTGTCACTATAAGCATTTTCTGTCTGTAAATGTATGAGCAGTAATGCTGCTCTGTCATGGTTTGAATGCATTCTGTGATCGCACATCAGAGAAGAGAGAAATGGGTTCCCCCATCCCTGCAACTCTCTATGAAGCCCCCCAGGCCGCCAGTGTCTTCTTTTTGGAGAAAATGGCTGGCGCATGCGCAGTCCGCCTGCTGATATCTATGGCATGTGTTGCCCTCATCCTGTCATGTGCTACTCCAATTTTGCTCCCCCATCCTGTCATGTGGTGCTCTCATCCTGCGCCCCTAATCTGTCATGTGCTGCTCCCATCCTGTGCCCCCATTCTGTCATGTGCTGCTCCCATCCTACGCCCCCATTCTGTCATGTGCTGCTCCCGTCCTGCGCCCCTATCCTGTCACCAATAAAAAAGAGTAGATCAACACAATATATCATGAAAAATAGGAGTACAGATGTTATCAAAACGAATCAAAGGTAATTCAAGTAAAGTAATCACAGAATATACCCATAACTGCAAGAGGAGGACCAGTGACTATGCAGAATACTGCAGGATTGCACCGCTGACAGTGGCGCAGCATGTGACAAGCGCCCCATAAACACCTCCTCCGAGTGCAGTTATTAGTGATGAGCGAATATACTCGTTACTCGAGATTTCTCGAGCATGCTCGGGGGTCCTCCGAGTATTTTTTAGTGCTCTGTTAGCCAGCATAAGTACATGTGGGGATACCCTAGCAACCAGGCAACCCCCACATGTACTCATGCTGGCTAACAGATGTAAATCATTCAGCTGTGGCGATAAAAACTAAATCTCCAAGCACTAAAAATACTCGTAGGACCCCCGAGCATGCTCGAGAAATCTCGAGTAACGAGTATATTCGCTCATCACTAGCAGTTATACTACTAGACAGCCGCCCCCCTCCATGGTGGTTAGTCTCACCAGTTCATTGCCCCTTTTATTGTGGCAGCTGCTGCAGTGCATTAGTATTGTGACCTGGTGATGGTACAGCTGCTTTCTTTTCTGCTGTGTTTTTCTCACACTCCTGTCCCAGACACCTCTACACTGCTTGGCACGCAGAGGTTCCCTCCCTGGTACCTGTAGTTCACCATCACCACAGCTTCTCGCATTACACGCTCGATGCCGGCTCCTATTGGGGTCTTGCAGTCACTATTGCGGAACCTCACACACCTGTCCAGCGCTGCAGGGGTAAATGAGCGCTCCTAGTCCCATCCTGGTCAGGTGACCACAGTGCCCGCAGGCATAATCACTCTCATGCGGTGCCCCATCCCAGAAGGCACTGCAGTGCAGGCACATCCTTCTCTGTGATATGGATTATGTGACCTCCAACCCTACTGGTATTCTGATCCTGCCTACACATGCATGTGACCGATCAAATGCTCATGACATCACCGAAGGTCCTTTAGCTTCCTCGTAACTATTTAGGTATTACCGACTTCCCGATACCAAGAACGTATCGAGCGGCCCACTACAGGCATCAGCGCTTCTGGCATTTGCCAGAAATTACTGATGGCCAGTCCTGCCCTGCCCTTATCTATAGGTCTTCACTTGAGATTAAACTAGGATCATTGGTGGGTCTATTCGCAAGGAATGGGCGACCCATTCCTTCGTAGGGTTTCAGCCTAGTCATAGTGCAGGGTCAGTTTTCCCCCTTCTACCTTAGTCCTGTGTTGCAGATCAGTAACAGTTTGTCCAGCCAGAAAGAAGTATTAAAAAAAAAACCCTCCCGGATTTCTGCAAGATGAACAGCGTTCAAATCTTGCTCAGCGTCTGCAAGGGTTAACATTGGAAGTTGCCAGCTTACAACAGCACGTGAGTAATTGCCCTGGAATCTGCTCTGAAGAACCTAAGGTGAGTTTGCCTGAATGTTTTTCTGGTAAACGGCAGGTATTTTATTAGTTTAAAAATGCATGTTTACTTTATTATCTGCTTAGATCCAGGTCTTCAGGGGCTAAATTACAGCGTGTGGGGATTATTATGTTGTTATTGCGAGGTGAGCGCCAAGTTTGGGCATTTTCATTGCATCCGGATGACCCTTGTTTGATGTCAGTAGAAGCGTTTTTTTTTTTGCTATGGGGTATTATATGATGATCCTGATCGGGTCACTACTCAGGCGGCTGAAACAGGGTTCTGGCGACTCAGAGATATTGTACACAGTTCAGACGATAGTCTGCAGAGGTCAGCTGTAATGATCCAGCACTCAAGAGTCAGTTTTTAGAAGGTTTGAATGACAGGGTTAAAGATTTGCTCATTGCATATCCTGCACCTGCTACGCTTGAGGCTGCTATGCAATTAGCTATCCGGGTGGATAGAAGATTGAGAGGTAGACAGAATGAGGAGAAGGTTCCAATTTTGCTGGAGAGACCCATTGACTGTGGGGAGCCGATGCAACTTGGGGCGATGTCCTCTCGTTCTCAGGAAAGGCAGAGAAGATTCTCTGAGGGGTTATGCCTTTAATGTGGTAAGGCTGACCATTTTATTAAGCAATGTGAAGGACGCATAAACCAGGAAAAGAGAAAAAAAGGTCAATCAGAATAACCCTCCATTTCACATTGCATTTTTACGGTCGGCAGGAGTTTCTTTTTCTGGTAGTTCTACCTGTCATGGTCATTCGATTGATTTTCAAGTGATGGTGGACTGTGGTTCTGCACTTAATTTGATTGATCAACAATTTCTAGACAAATATAAGATTGATTCTGTACCTTTATCATGCCCTTTTCCTGTAGTGGCGATTGATAAAACTCCTTTAGAGCATGGGTGCGTTTCTCGAAAGGTCACCGGGTTTCCACTCGCTGTGAATATGCAACACCATATTTGTTTGTACTTGATAAATTGCCTTTTCCAGTTGTCCTGGGGTTACCCTGGTTAAAAATGCACAATCCTGTACTGGACTGGTCGTCAAGTACGATAAGATCCTGGGGTCAGGAGTGTTATGGGAAATGTTGTGATGTACACTTTGCTGCTGTTGTTAAAAATGAGCTACCTGCCACCTACCACCTCATAGATATTACGATTGCGCTATTGAGTTCATCCCAGGTGCTACTCTCCCTAAGAGTCATTTATTTAATCTGACAATTCCTGAGAGGGAGGCCTTAAAGGAACACCTACATACTAGTCTTGCTGCAGGTCATATAAGACCCTCTAAGTCCACTGTGGCTGTGTGATACTTTTTTGTAAAAAAAAAAAGATGGGGGTCTTAAGCTGTGTCTGGATTTCAGGGAGATTAATAAGATCGTTGTGCGTAATCCTTACCCCTTGCCGCTAATTCTGGATTTGTTTAACCAATTAGTTGGAGCCAAGTGGTTCTCTAAGATCGATCTCCGTGGGGCATATAATTTGCTGTGGGTTAAAGAAGGCAATGAATGGAAGACAGCCTTTAATACCCCGGAAGGTCATTTTGAGTGTCTAGTTATGGCTTTCGGCCTTACAAATGCTCCGGCGTTCTTTCAAAATTTCATTAATGACATCCTGAGGCTGTTGATCTGTAGGAGTGTGATTGTTTATTTGGATGATATTTTGATCTATTCACCCGATCTGGAGTCGCATTGGCAGAGAGTCCATGGGGTTCTGCAGATTCTGAGAGAAAATACACTCTTTGCTAAACTGAAGAAATGCGAGTTTGAGGTACAGAAAATCAGTTTTTTGGGGTACTTTGTTTCCAGTGATGGTTTTGAGGTGGACCCGGTGAAGGTTCAGGTGGTATTGGAGTGGCCTAGACCTGAATGCTTGAAGTCGATTCAGAGATTTTTGGGGTTTGCTAATTATTATAGAAAATTCATAAAGAATTTTTCTTTTATCGCAAAACCCCTTACTGATCTTACTAAGAAGGGTTCCAATACTGTCTAATAGTCCCCTGAGGCTGTTGAGGTTTTTGAGCATCTCAAGGAGAGGTTTAGCTCTGCTCCTGTTTTGATCCAGACAGATGAGACTAAGCCCTTTCTGGTAGAGGTGGACGCCTCATCAGTAGGAGTGGGGGCTGTTCTGTCCCAGGAGGGAGAGGATGGGGTGCATCCCTGTGCTTTCTTTTCTAAGAAATTTTCAGAGGCGGAGCTCAACTACGATGTTGGGAACCGAGAATTGCTGGCTATTAAGCTTGCGTTTGAGCAATGGTGACATTTTTTGGAGGGCGCTAGACATGCTATACAAGTCTTTACTGATCATAAGAACCTGATCTATCTGGATGCTGCTAAACATTTGAATACCAGTCAAGCTAGGTGGGCAATGTTTTTTGCCCGGTTCCATTTCTTTGTGACATATATCCCAGGGACAAAAAATGTTAAAGCTGATGCTTTGTCTCAAAGTTTCTCCCCAGCGGTTAATACTGAAAAGGAAGAATCTATTCTGCAGAGAGGGGTGGCGGTGGCAGCACTAGGTTCTGAGTTGGAAAACAGCATTCTAAAAGCCCAGGATGCGGCACCAACTAACACTCCGTATGGGAAATTATTTGTGTCTAAAGCCCTGAGAAGAGCTTTTTTTATGGAATATCATGATTCTTGTTTGGCGGGTCATACAGGGATTGCCAAAACAAGAAAGTCAATTGGTCGGAGTTTCTGGTGATCGGGGTGGCTAAGAGAATTTGTCAAGTGGGTACGTCAGTGTACCGTGTGCGCTAGGTCTAAGGCTTCTCATGCTCCGTGGCAGGGTTGCTTTGCTCGTTAGAGGTTTCTAGTTCTTCATGGACACATCTTGCAATGGATTTTATCACCGACCTGCCGGTCTCTGAGGGTTTTTCTGTTATCTGGGTTGCAGTGGACCGGTTTAGTAATGTGTGTCATCTGGTCACGTTCAATAAATTACCATGCGCTAAGACACTTGCCAGGGTATTTGTGAAAGAGATTGTCAGACTCCGTGGTGTTCCCACGGACATTGTCTCCTGTAGGTTACCACAGTTTGTGGCTCGCTTTTTTGGCATGCCTTTTGTGACCGACTTAAGGTTCATTTGTCATTTTCATCGGGCTATCATCCCCAGTCCAATGGACAGACTGAGAGGAAGAACCAGAACGTCGAGCAGTTTTTGAGATGTTTTGTAGCGGACAATTAGGAGATGTGGTCGGAATATCTACCATTAGCTGGTTTGCTCTCAATAATCACACGTCTTCTTCGGCTGGGTGTTCTTCTTTCTTTTGTTGTACTGGGAAGAATCCATCTTTCGGTCCTTTTTCTAGGATTGGGGCGGCGGTGCCTGAGGAGGAGAGTTTTTCTGGAAATTTGGAAAGGGTTTGGACCAGTGTGCGCCACAATCTTAAACAGGCTAATAGGAGATCTAAGAAATATTTTGACAAGAGAAGAAGGGAGGCGAGGTTTGTTGTTGGGGACATGGTTTGGTTGTCCTCTAGGAATCTGCGTTTGAAGATCCCTTCTAAAACGTTGGGGCTGAAGTTTGTAGGACCTTTCAAAGTGGTTCACATTGTCAACTCGGCAGCGGTGAGATTAGACATTCCTTCATCCTGGAAAATTAATTGAGTTTTTCATGTATCTTTGCTGGAGAAGGTTGACACGCCAGAGAAGGTGGCTATGCCGTCTGCTCCTCCAATTGATGAGGACTGCGAGTTTGAGATTTCATGCATTCTTTATTCCAGGTGGCATAGAGGAGGGTTACAGTATCTTGTATCCTGGAAGAGTTTCAGTCCCAAGGACAGTTCCTGGGTGAAAGCTGTGGACTAGGGTTGAGCGACCTTCACTTTTATAGGATCGGGTCGGGTTTCACGAAACCCGACTTTTGGAAAAGTCGGGTCGAGTGAAATCGGCCGATCCTATAAAAAAGTCGGGGTCGGGGTCGGCCGAAACTCGAAACCCAATGCAGTGCATTGGGTTTCCATGGTTCCCAGGGTCTGAAGGAGCGGAAACTCTCCTTCAGGCCCTGGGATCCATATTTGAGTGTAAAATATAGAATTAAAATAAAAAATATTGCAATACTTACCCTCTGACGCGCCCTGGTACTAACCGGCAGCCTTCCTCCTTCGAATCCGCGCTTCTAGGACCTTGCCGTGAC
This sequence comes from Ranitomeya imitator, assembly GCF_032444005.1. NCBI lineage: Eukaryota > Metazoa > Chordata > Amphibia > Anura > Dendrobatidae > Ranitomeya > Ranitomeya imitator. The sequence continues at coordinate 387,458,575 of NC_091287.1, forward strand.
GTCGCGGTGACGTCGCGGCTTGTGATTGGCCGCGCGGCCGCCCATGTGACCGCTCGCGCGGCCAATCACAAGCCGCGACGTCACCGAAGGTCCTGGAAGGGCTGATTCTTAGGAAGGAAGGCTGTCGGAAGGAAGCAGGGCGCTTCCGAGGGTGAGTATATTCCTATTAGGTATATACTCACCCTCGGAAGCGCCCTGCTTCCTTCCGACAGCCTTCCTTCCTAAGAATCAGCCCTTCCAGGACCTTCGGTGACGTCGCGGGTGACGTCGCGGCTTGTGATTGGCCGCGCGAGCGGTCACATGGGCGGCCGCGCGGCCAATCACAAGCCGCGACGTCACCGCGACGTCACGGCAAGGTCCTAGAAGCGCGGATTCGAAGGAGGAAGGCTGCCGGTTAGTACCAGGGCGCGTCAGAGGGTAAGTATTGCAATATTTTTTATTTTAATTCTATATTTTACACTTTAATCTGAATTCCGATACCAATTCCCGATATCTTAAACATATCGGGAATCGGGATCGGAATTCCGATTCCAGATTCAAAAGATCGCCGACTTCATGGCCGACCCCCCACTGGGGTCGGGTCGGGTTTCATGAAACCCGACCTTGCCAAAAGTCGGCGACTTTTGAACAATTTCGACCCGTTTCGCTCAACCCTACTGTGGACGTCTCAGCCTCAAGGTTAATTAAGGCTTTTCACAGGAGATTTCTGAATAAGGCCCGGCCTAGAGGATCCGGGGGATCCTAGTTAAAGAGGGGGTACCGTTAGAATCTGTTTAGTTTGTGATTGTGACTATCCACCATTTTCTTGTGGAGTTCTGGCTGCCAGTCTTTTTCCTCTGGTGCTGGGTTTGTCTTGGGTCAGGTGTTTATATCACTCTTTATTAACCAGCACCTGCCTCCCAGTCCTTGCTGAACGACAGTGTTAATCTGCTTGAGCTCTGGCTTGGTGCTTTGCGTTCTGTGTGTGTTATTTGTGCAGTGCTGGTACCTCTGGTTCTGCTAGCCTTAGTTTCCATTTTCTATTGGCTTCGGCAGCCTTCTCTGTGTTTTCTATTAGGAGGTGACCCGTTTTTGTACCCAGTCCTTAGTTCTTTTACGGAACCCCTTCCCCTTATCTATAGGTCTTCGCTTGAGATAAACGTAGGATCATTGGTGGGTCTATTCACAAGGAATGGGTCGCCCACTCCATCGTAGGGTTTCAGCCTAGTCATAGTGCAGGGTCAGTTTTCCCCCTTCTACCTTAGTCCTGTGTTGCAGATCCGTAACACTTTTATAGTACTAGTCTTCTCCTATGGGTCAAAAACATCTTTTGAGCCCCCGTATACTCCAGGGCTTGGTGCGACTACAGCACATGTATGTACTATAGTTATGCCTCTATGTTTGTATCTCGACAATCAGACACGAATTTACCATGCAGGCTACAGATATTCTATCCTATTCTGTAGTAGATGTGCAGGTACTGCAATAATCTGTAATACACCTATATATCTTCTCTGTCAACAGCTGCATTTGCTCTTTGGGCTGGAATACGTGAGCTGCGGGGACTTTTACAGCTACTTACTGATGAAGGGACAGCTTGCCATCCCCAGTGCAAGGTAAAGGCTTATACAATTATACATGTACTGAAATATATATAAGAGCAGTTCTGTTATCAGTACTGACTGATCATTGGTGTTTTCGATGGCAATAGAGAGTAGACTAAAGCAATATTTTAGTCACCAGAATCTGGACAGAATCCTGACTGGCCACTTTAATATACTGTAGAATAGGGCAGGATTTCTTGTATTTCTGTACACATTCACTAATTTATTGTTTTTATGTCAGTTTCTATGCAGCTGAACTCGTCTGTGGCATACAATATCTTCACTCAAAGGGCATCATCCACAGAGACCTCAAGCCCGAGAACATCTTGGTGGCTGAAACGGGCCATATTAAGATCTCAGATTTCGGTCTCGCAATTGACAACATGCATGGAGACCGAACAGCCACTGGATATGTTGGAACACAAGGCTACATGGCTCCTGAAGTGAGAAGAACATGTTTTTTTTCATACTATAATTGTATACCTGCCAGGATCATACACATAATCCTATATGTCTCCACCACACTACATGGGACATTCTGACTTAGACATCTGACACAGTCACATATCTGACTTTCCATACACAATAGATAACTATTTTTCTGTACCTCCCCAAACACATGCATGGCTCAGCGGAGTGTGCATGCATTCTGAATTGGAAGAGGGAAGTATGACCGTGCCAGACTCAAAGGGATCGGGCAATAATTTAAAATTCAACATCAAGTGTTTGGCTGAATTGAGATGTCTCCATACACAATGGATAATTTTTCCAGAATCTGTGGGTCAGGCCAAAATACATGATTATGTTATGTATTTTGCCATCATTGGAGACCCAGGAGCTACAAGTCAGATAACAAAGTACAAAGGGTTCAGGAGCTCAGAAGAGCAGCATGGCTCCTTTCAGTCATTAGTGGAAGAAATCATAATATTCAAGTGACGTCACAACCAGAGGAATCATCCACCCTCAATGGATTATATAATTTTACAATTATTATAGCAACAGCTTTGTTACACTAAAGCTATGGATCTTTTTGACCAACTCTTTATCTATTTCCATCTTCATGTAAATTTTGGCTGGGAAGGAGTATAACGCTGGAGTAGATTGGTATTCTTTTGGTGTCATCTTAAAAGAAATGGTTACCGATGAGTGCGCCTACCATCAAACAATCGATAAATCCTCCAGCATCAGGAACATCATTAAACAGGTCAATAGTTTTAACAGTCGATAGTACTATGATTTATACAATGTTATAGTTGTAAAGATGAGCAAATCTTTTGAAATGTAAACTAACCAGCTTCTTCCAAATGTTTTGAAAAATTGCATGTACTCAACACAAATGATAAAACTTGTGGTAACCGTTCTTCACTGCTGTGCTGTCACACACTATCTGTACAGTCTTTTGGTGTTTTATGTTTTTCTCTTTGTGATGTGCTCTCTGTATCCAGATTCACCACATAATAGCTGCTATATTCCCTGCTTTGGATTTCATACAGGCTATGATAGTCCCTCCTGATTGTGCTATAACTTGTGATGTGACACCTGTAAGGAATTATGGTGAGGCCTAGACAGCTGTATCAGAGGTTCTGTGAGCCTTCTCTGGCTGTTGTAAATTTCAGCAATACTCTATGAAAAACGGCTGCAACTATTATAGGTCATTCCCAAGCAGCAAATCACAAATTGTTGAAATTCAACGGGTTGATCAGATTCTTAAAAATTCAACACAAATTCTATTTGCATTAAGTCGATTCACTCATCTCTGCATAGAACTCATTTTCTCTGCTACTTACATTGATGGACTTTGGCTTTTTATTTATTAGCTCCTTCAGAAAGATCCTGCCAGCCGCTTAGGAGCCAACGGTAACATCAGAGAGCACAAGTTTTTTCAGCGTATCGACTGGGTCTCAGTGGAAGCTCTGAAACTGTCTCCACCACACATCCCTGTAGTAAGTATACAAGCAAATAATGTTCCATTACGTCATAGTATCTATTTTGCAGAATCTGCTTATTTTTTAAGAGCAGATAATTACTGATGACAACAACACTGGATAGGCAACACCATCCAGAGCTAATACTCCATAGATACTGGCCTGGCTTTGTTGATTCAGATATTTGGATTCTAATTTTTGGATTGTACTCAATTGATCATCTAGTGTAGATTTGATCATTCTCCAGTGGGACTGTTGGTGTTACTTTGTTGGTTTCTTAGCATCATACACTTTGTGTCTTTTTTTTCATTAACTTTTAATCTGCACAACTGGTTTTAAATGGAGACTGTGATAAAAAGTCATAATTCTAATTTTAGAATTCCTTTTTTCATTTATAGCCATCTGAGCTTCGCCATCGTCGTAAACCATTCCGTCTGGACAAATTAGAAGCAGCAGAGGTCAAAGAACTTACATCAGCAAATGACCAGGCTTTGTTCAAGGGATTTTCATTTGTCAACTTGGAAACCCTTGACCAAACACCAGCTCTATAGTCATCAGAGCGAGCTGTGTCCACCTGAGCCTTCGGAAGACTGAAGACTGAGCAAACGCTGCAAGAAGGAAGATGGCCATGGACCCCAAATGAAGATGCAGAGAATGACAAAGCCAGAAGATTCATCTATGAGCTGGCGGTAAGTATAAGCGTAAAGATATCTGCGCTTTATTACAATCATAGGCATGTGCCAAACATTTTACACTGACCGGTAATTGGATTTCCTCCTGCTCATGGCATCTCCAGCTTATGGTGCTGTCTTGGACAAAGAGGAAATAACCAGGTGTGAGAAGGTTGGCTATTAAGGGGTGGAAGGAGGTCAGACTTTTTTTTTTTAACCAACACCTTGCACATGCCTATGATAAATTTACCATTACCGGTAGTTGGATTTCCTCATACTTATGACAGTGCTGTCATAGGACTGGGGAAAAAGGTGAGAGATGGCCGGCTATTTAGGGGTGGAAGGAGGCCGGATTTTTTTTTTTATTTTTTTTTTTTAATATAAGGAAACATTGGTCCTCAGAGATCACAAGTGTTTGCTGCTAGTGGGCCACCATCAGGGCATTACTGCCATTACTGGTGTGTGGGGTTCGGTGAGCAGAAGCAAGGAGGGGGACTCGAACTGGGTGAGACAAACTGCGCAGCCAGTGCTGAGGCAGCACAGCCCAGCCACTGTATAAATGGCCTAGCAGACTGTATAGTGCGCTGGGGCCTGTACTAATTATTTTGCTTTATTAAGCCCGGGCACATTGCCGCCTCTCAAGATCCATAACTATTTGCCTGTCTATGGAGCTGCGCAAGGGCTTAATTTATGTGAGGCAAAAAAGGGACAAAATTGCAGTTGCTTTTATTTTACATGTCAGTATCTACATACCGCATGTGCAGCCAGACTGACTGCACCAGGGGCCAGAGGCTTCGGGTGGCCCCTGCACGGTGGCTAATAATGAGGGCAATCTGGCCTGTTAATCCGGCCCCGATTGCCCTCATGTGAGGCGGGCAGGGAGAGATCATTGCAGCTCTGCTGCCTGCCAGAGAAAATGGCAGTGGAGCTGCAGCGATCCATCCTGTTTCCTGCCCGCACTTCCTGTCTCACACAGCAATCAGCGGCGTAGCCGGATGACATCATCATTCAGTGCCACGGCTGCTGTGCCAGTGAGAGGAAGCTGCCATGACGGTGATGTTGTGGCTGTGGGAGAGCGTGCGGAGAGGTTGGAGGTGCTGTCTGCTGTGTGCGTGTGCGTGCGTGTGTAGCACTGCGGGGGAACGTGCAGAAAAGTGAATGGTGCTGTGTGTGTCTGTCTGTGTATGTGTAGGTGGAGGAGAGGGCAATAATGGGGGTGATGGGGAGAAGGCAATGATGGTGTGATGGGGAGAAGGCAATGATGGGGATGGTGGGGGAGAAAACAATGATGGAGTGGTGGAAAGGGCAATAATGGGGGGTCGGGGAGGAGGAAATGATGGAGGTGGTGGAATGGGCAATGGTGGGGGAGGTGGGGGAAAAGGCAATGATGGTGGTAGTGGAAAGGACAATGATGGTGGAAAGGGGTGGTGGGGGAGGAGGAAATGATGGAGGTGGTAGAATGGGCAATGATAAAGTGGTGGGAAGAAAGCAATGATAGAGGTGGTGGAAAGGGCAATGATGGGAGTGCTGGGGGAGTAGGCGATGATGAGGGTGGGGGAGAGGAGAATAAAGGGATGCGGGGGGAGGAGGACAATGAGGGGTGTGGGGGCTTAGGAAGTGAGGAAGGGGATTTAAAATGGATTTAGGAACAGGGGGAGGTGGAGGAAGACGTTATTATGTTTAACACAGTCCCTTAGTATATAGTGTACTCACTTATTATACATAGCATAGCCCCTTAGTATATAGTGTACTTGCTTATTATGTATTGCACATTCCCTTAGCATATAGTATTCTCGCTTATTATGTATAGCGCCATCCCTCGGTATATAGTGTAGTAATGCAAAAAACATGGCACTCTTGTAGTGATCAGTTGTACGTGCTCAAGTAGGGTGTCCAGGCCATCATAATAACTATATGCAAAAAACTTGGCACTCAAGAGGTAGCAAAAAGGCACCATCCTTAGTTACATAGTTTCCTCTTTCATCATGTATAACACCATCCCTTATTACATACCATCCTCTCTAGTTATATATGGCGCCGTCCCTTATTATACAGCTTCCTGTGCTGTTATGTACAGTGCTGTCTCTTACATAGTGTATTATTGTTATTTTTGTTAGTCACAGCGCCCTCTTTTATTACATAGTCCGCTCTCTTGTTAGATATAAAATGACTGCTGATGGAGGAGCCGGTGACCCGACTACCAGTCCATCATCTCCTCTATTAGAAAAGAAGCTTTCCCATGCTCCATCAGCCATCATTGTATTATATATCCAATAAGAGAAGACGATATGTAATAAAAAACAGAACTCTATATAATCCAATATGTAAGGGACGGTGCTGTACATATCAAGAGAGGGCACTGTATAAGGGACAGCAATATACATAATAAAGGAGACTATGTAATATATACATGTATGTGTGTGTGTGGATATATATATTTATATATACGCACCTTTTCACCATAAAAGGAGGGGGCCCAGACACATTTCTTGCACAGTACGCCCCTGGCACTATTGTATGTTGTTCTTAGATTTATGGAAATACATCTTTATTAGTGATGGGCGAGTATACTCGTTGCTCGGGTTTTCCAGAGTACGCTCGGGTGGTCTCCGAGTATTTATGACTGCTTGAAGATTTAGATTTCCTTGCCTGCAGCTGAATGATTTGCGGCTACTAGACAGCTTGATTACATGTGGGGATTCCCTAGCAACCAGGCAACCCCCACATGTACTCAGGCTGCCTAGCAGCCGTAAGGAAAATGAAACCTCCAATCAGTCATAAATACTCGGAGACCACCCGAGCGTGCTCGGGAAAACCCGAGCAATGAGTACACTCGCTCATCACTAATTTTTATTATTATGGTTCAGTTCTTTAGATTGTGTGCAATATTGTTTGCTGTTTTTATATTTTGTTTTTCTGACCTCACAAAATGACCTTATTTTTATTGTATTAATTGGTTATACGTGTTTTTGTATTTTTTTTGTTTTGCTTTTTCTGTTTGTTTTGTTACTTGCACTATAATTTTGAACTTTACATAATTGTCCAAAGGATTTAACTAAATGACTCTTATGAAAAATAGATTTAGTTAGCCAAATGTTTAGTGGGAATGTGTTACGAAGCTTTTATGTTAAGGGCATTGACCACTTTAAGTGCAAAAATTCAACATAGAAATATAGGCTATTTCCCATATTTCACATTTATTGCTGAAATGCAAGAATGGCCATATTAGGTAACGTTCACATTAGCGTTTCCCGTTTTGCGTCGTGTTTGCATCGGGCGACACAGCGGCGACGCATGCGTCACGCGCCCCTATATTTAACATGGGGGACGCATGCGTCTTTTTGTGCTGCGTTGTGCGACGCATGCGTTTTTTTTGCCGCAAGCGTCGGACCAAGAAAACGCAACAAGTTGCATTTTTCTTGCGTCCAAATTTCGGCAAAATACGACGCATGCGTCGCAAAACGTAGCGTTTTTGCGTGCGTTTTGCTGCGTTTTTGCGTGCGTTGTGCGTTGCGTCGCCGACACAGCGGCGCACAACGCTAGTGTGAACGTAGCCTTAGTAAGTACATTACCATCATCTCAAACACATTGGTCAACAATAATTAGAAAAAGACCATCCTTTTTAATCATAGTTTGACGTTTTGGAAGATTTTTCTTTAAAGTTTATGTCACCCCTTATATCACAAAATAATAAATAAACAGAAACTGCTTTTCTATTTGACTGACATGTCCAGAAGAGATCCTTTTTCAGCAGTCATCTGATTATCATAACAAGCAGAATTACAATGAGATAACAGAATCCACAATTCACAGTAAGAAGTGCCACAGCTCACCTCTTCCCCCTTCCTGCATAATGACATCTGCATGTCACTAAAAATGACAACATGTATACAAAAGCCTCCCGAGAAAATAATAGTCTCCTATAATGTCTTGTGATATATTTATACATTTATATATATATATATATATATATATATATATATATATGCTGTATATATATATATATATATATACAGTATATATATATATATATATATACACTGTATATATATATATATATATATATATATATATATATATATATATATATATATATATATATATATATTACGTCCAATGTCCATATCTCCAAACAGGCAAGAGAGCAGCTTCCATAAATGTACAGAAAACAAAATGCAATAATCTGCAATTAGAAATACAGATTCAAAAGAAATATATATCACAATCTAGTTTCAATCATTTAAAAAAATATATGTGATACATTCCCAGAAAAATAATTAAAAATATACATAAAAAGAGTATTGGATATGTTAAGAATCGTTTAATAGGTTAGAGTAGAGTAGGGCCCTGCCAAAAGAGTCTACCTTGTCGTGGTGGCAGGCTTACATAATCTTTTGGCCAAAACAAAACCTGATGGCTATGTATGTGATATAGTGTTCGATGGGAACTGTTAATGTATGATTGGTGACAACATAATGCAAAAGTATAGTTTTTCCAAGAGTGGGCGATGGGACCATTTGAGGGGTGGTGGCGGAGCTGGGGAGGAGCCTGGGCAGAGTCTCACGATGGAACAAAAATGTTGCCACTATGGGGCCCTGAAATTCCTGGTAGCAACCATGTCCAGATGTAAGTGGAAAATGAGAGCAGAAGTCTTAACAAGCACATTTCATTAAGAAGACCCTGAAGATGTCAATGACAGCTGGTCCACCTATGAGCTGGAGGTAAGTATGGGCGCCAAAATATCTACGCTTCGTTATAATCAAGAATATGTGCCAAACATTTTACACTGACCAGTAATAGGATTTCCTCCTACTCATGGCAGCTCCAGTATTGATGCTTTCTTATGCAAGGAGAAAATAACAATGTGTGTGACACTATAAAGGGTGGAGGAGGCCGGATTTGTCTTTTTAAATAACATGTTGCATATGCTTATGATAAATGTATTATCACCGGTAGTTGGGTTTCCTCATACTTATGACAGTGCTGTCATAGGACTGGGGGAAAAAGCTGAAAGATGACCGGCTATTAAAGGGAGGAAGAGGCCAGATTTTTTTTAAACATTGTTACTAACATCTTATCGTATTCCTATAATAATTCTTCCATTATTAGTTATTGGATTTCCTTAAATTTGTGGCACGGCTTTAAAAACACAGTGCCATAAATATTCTATTTTGTCCAACTCTACAAGAAAATCCTTCAGGAATGAAGGTGGCCATGAAGACCTGGGAGATAGAGGAGCCAACAGATCCACCTATGAGCTGGTGGTAAGTATAAGCGCCATATTATTATCTGCCCTGAATCCCAATCATAGGCATGTGCCAAACATTTTACACTGATAGTAGGATTTTCTCCTGCTCATGGCAGCTCCAGCTTTTGGTGCCATCTTGGGCAAAGAGAAAATAAAAAGGTGAGAGATGGCCGGCTATCAAGGGGTAGAGGAGGCCGGATTTTTTAAATATATATATATATTTATATTTATCCTATTACATTATTATTATTAGCATCCTAGCATATAATTACACTAATTGTACTATTCATAGTCATTAGAGGATAGCATTAATCACAGATCCCACAGGACACATACAGTAGATGCATTTTAGCAGCCAAGTTTTCCTGAAAGTGATATGCACAGCAGCAAATTATCCAATAAAGTAATAGCATAGTTGTTTTACCAGTAGCCAGAGGAAGAGAACAGTATTACATCCACTGTCTATAGAAGAGGCCTGGAGCACATCCATAATTTACAATGTTTCTCTTTAACTCCTTAACGTTATATGACGTACATATCCACCATGAGCATATGTCACTTTCTGCTCCATGACGCTAGAGCGGACACCGACAGAAGATTTCTGCTGTGCCAGAATAATATATGGGCCCTTTACAGTCCGATAGCTCATCATAATGTACAATTCCACCTGCTTTGGAGCTGGATGTGGCCCCTTATCTGTTGGGCCCCTGTGTGGCTGCACAGGTTGGGTATGTCTGACCCTGCCGTGACGGATGTGTCATGCTGATCACACAGGACAACTTCTTTACTGATGCAATCAGATCCATGAGCCCGACTGATACATACAGCTGAGGTCCATCTGTAACTGGTAGGATCGGCGTTCTCGATAATCCCGGTAGTTTTACCTCTCACTGTCATGCTCGCGCCCAGACTGGTTGGCGTAGGTGTGCGGGGTGTGGCCCCACTGTGCCACAGACCAGACTACCCTGGAAGGGGAGTAACTAAGTAGCTTTCTTGGTATTCGCTGGAGCCTCTGATGGTGAGGTCAGGCTTGTGCGGCAGGAAGCTACCAGGTACCACTCCAGGGTGGTGTCTGGCTGTGGCTGCTGATCCCACCAGGGAACGGAACATAGACAGGCAAGCGGGCACTGCTGGCACTCTGGCAGACACAGCTTGGACACAGGCAGGCGGACGGGTACAACAGAGACACTGGCAGGCAGGCGGGCATGGCTGGCTCTCTGGTAGGCAGGCAGGTACGGCTGGCTCTCTTGCAGGACAGGCGAACACGGCTGGTACACTGGAAGAACTGGTAGGCACCGGTCTGCAGGCAGGTATGTAAAACAGGTAAGAACATGTTCAGACAGGAGGACTTAAGAATAGGTAGAGAAAGACCGCAAGAGCAGATGCAGAGTGAAAGCACAGGAACACACAGACAGAGCATGCACAGAGCAAGCAGCAGACATGAGGCACACAGCATGGAGCTGGCAGCAGAGAGAAGTCACAACAAGGCCCAGTGAAGTAAGTGAGTTTGAGTGTAATGCAGGCGGGGGATGGAAGGCCATGCAGTGATGCCAGCAGGGTTATTACACTCACATCCTGTGGTGAGTAGTGACTGCAGCACATGAGGAGATTGACCAAGAGAGCGCACTCCCTCCGTCGGCCCATGGGTAACCCCACAATGCGATATGTTGCTATTATAACCAAAGGCCTGACAAAAGTCTTCTGAATCTGCTGTTTACTACAGGCAGATCCCATCGGAAGTGGGGCCTCTTTGGGGCCATCAATAACTGACAGAAAAGGTTACCCAAATAGTGCCGAATATTACTAATACAATCATAGGATCACATTTTCAAGTCCCTTTGATGGATTAATACATATTGTAAAAAAAGTTACAAAATGTTTTAAAGGGAAATTGTCTGTAGATTTGGGCTACGTAATCTGAGTGCAGAATGAGGTAGGAGCTGAAACACAGATTTCAGTGGTGTGCCATTTATTGGGCTATGGGCAGGCTCGGACTGGCCCACTGGAAAACCGGAGGATTCTCTCATAGGCCCAGGCACTGACACCTGCTGGCATACTGACCAGCAGCTGCCTAGGGCCCCCACTGCTCCAGGGGCCCCCTGCCAGTGGCTATAGGGCCCCAGAGTCAAGGGGGCCCACCCTGTGCCAGCGTAGCAGCAGCTGGAGACAGGATCTTGTCTCTGCTGCTAAAGCAAAATGAATATTCACACTTCTCCACGCCCCTATGGGCGTGAATACCATTTCTAATAGCAGGCAGCGTTAGCCGCAGGCTGCAGCTAACACTACCTGCATGTAAAGCCTCACCACACCACATACACACACACACAGCACCACACACATACACACACACGCAGGCATGCAGACTCACAGAGCAGCTCACCTCCCAGCGTCCTGCTTCCTGTCTGAGACAGCCCAGCTGGATGACATCATCATCCAGCATGCTGTCTCAGACAGAAAGCTTCCAGCAAGGAAGAGGCTGCTGGGATCGCTGCTGCTGCGGGGAGGTGAGCTGTGCTATGTGCCTGCGTGTGTGTTGAGCTGTTGCTGCAGTGAGCTGTGCTGTGTGTGTGTGTGTGTGTGTGTGTGTGTGTGGTGGGGGGCGGTGAAGGACAATAATATTGGTGGGGGAGACAATGATGGAGGTGATGGGCAATGATGGTGGTGGTGGGGACACAATGATGGAGGTGATGGGCAATGATGGTGGGGGAAGACCATGATGGAGGTGATGGGCAATGATAGTGGGGGCAGGCAATGAGGGAAGGGAGGGGAGGCAGTGATGGAAATGATGGGCAATGATGGTGGGGGAGACAATGAAGGAGGTGATGGGCAATGATGGTGAGGGGAGGCAATGATGGAAGTGATAGGCAATGATGGTGGGGGAGGCAAGGAAGGAGGTGATTGGCAATGGTGGTGGGGAGGCAATGATGGAGGTGATAGGCAATGATTGTCGGGGAGGCAATGATGGAGGTGATAGGCAATGATGGTGGGGAGGCGATGATGGAGGTGATGGGCAATGATGGTGGTGGGGGAGGCAATGATGGAGGTGATAGGAAATGATGGTGGTGGTGGGAGGCCATAATGGAGGTGACAAAATCAGCATTGATAATGGTGGGGGGAGGCAATGATGGTGGTGGTGGGAGGCAATGATGGAGGTGATGAAATGGGCAATGATGGTTGTGGGGGAGGCAATGATGGAGGTGATGGGCAATGATGGTGGTGGGGGAAGCAATGTTGGAGGTGATGAAATGGGCAATGATGGAGGTGATGGGCAATGATGGTGGTGGGGGAGGCAATGATGGAGGTGGTGGAATGGGCAGTGATGGGGTGGTGGGGGAGAATGATAGTGGTGGTGGGGGAGAAGGCAATGATGGAGGTGGAGATGAGGACAGCTATGGAGGTGGAGAGGGGCTGCATTATACTTTATGAGGGGGCTACAATATATTCTGTGGGGGGGGACTGCATTATTCTTATGGGACTACATTATTTTATGGGGGCTACAGTGGGGCAAAAAAGTATTTAGTCAGTCAGCAATAGTGCAAGTTCCACCGCTTAAAAAGATGAGAGGCATCTGTAATTTACATCATAGGTAGACCTCAACTATGGGAGACAAACTGAGAAAAAAAAATCCAGAAAATCACATTGTCTGTTTTTTTATCATTTTTTTTGCATATTATGGTGGAAAATAAGTATTTGGTCAGAAACAAACAATCAAGATTTCTGGCTCTCACAGACCTGTAACTTCTTCTTTAAGAGTCTCCTCTTTCCTCCACTCATTACCTGTAGTAATGGCACCTGTTTAAACTTGTTATCTGTATAAAAAGACACCTGTGCACACCCTCAAACAGTCTGACTCCAAACTCCACTATGGTGAAGACCAAAGAGCTGTCAAAGGACACCAGAAACAAAATTGTAGCCCTGCACCAGGCTGGGAAGACTGAATCTGCAATAGCCAACCAGCTTGGAGTGAAGAAATCAACAGTGGGAGCAATAATTAGAAAATGGAAGACATACAAGACCACTGATAATCTCCCTCGATCTGGGGCTCCACGCAAAATCCCACCCCGTGGGGTCAGAATGATCACAAGAACGGTGAGCAAAAATCCCAGAACCACTCGGGGGGACCTAGTGAATGAACTGCAGAGAGCTGGGACCAATGTAACAAGGCCTACCATAAGTAACACACTACGCCACCATGGACTCAGATCCTGCAGTGCCAGACGTGTCCCACTGCTTAAGCCAGTACATGTCCGGGCCCGTCTGAAGTTTGCTAGAGAGCATTTGGATGATCCAGAGGAGTTTTGGGAGAATGTCCTATGGTCTGATGAAACCAAACTGGAACTGTTTGGTAGAAACACAACTTGTCGTGTTTGGAGGAAAAAGAATACTGAGTTGCATCCATCAAACACCATACCTACTGTAAAGCATGGTGGTGGAAACATCATGCTTTGGGGCTGTTTCTCTGCAAAGGGGCCAGGACGACTGATCCGGGTACATGAAAGAATGAATGGGGCCATGTATCGTGAGATTTTGAGTGCAAACCTCCTTCCATCAGCAAGGGCATTGAAGATGAAACGTGGCTGGGTCTTTCAACATGACAATGATCCAAAGCACACCGCCAGGGCAACGAAGGAGTGGCTTCGTAAGAAGCATTTCAAGGTCCTGGAGTGGCCTAGCCAGTCTCCAGATCTCAACCCTATAGAAAACCTTTGGAGGGAGTTGAAAGTCCGTGTTGCCAAGCGAAAAGCCAAAAACATCACTGCTCTAGAGGAGATCTGCATGGAGGAATGGGCCAACATACCAACAACAGTGTGTGGCAACCTTGTGAAGACTTACAGAAAACGTTTGACCTCTGTCATTGCCAACAAAAGATATATTACAAAGTATTGAGATGAAATTTTGTTTCTGACCAAATACTTATTTTCCACCATAATATGCAAATAAAATGTTAAAAAAACAGACAATGTGATTTTCTGGATTTTTTTTTCTCAGTTTGTCTCCCATAGTTGAGGTTTACCTATGATGTAAAATACAGACGCCTCTCATCTTTTTAAGTGGTGGAACTTGCACTATTGCTGACTGACTAAATACTTTTTTGCCCCACTGTACATCATACTATATGAGGGGCTACAATATACTCTATGGGGGCTGCATTATATTCTGTGGTGGGGCTGCATTCTCTCAGAAGACTACATTATATTCTGGGGGCTACATCATACTATATGAGGGTGCTACATTATATTCTATGGTGGGGACTGCGTTACACCTGAGGGGGTTGCATTATATTTTGTGGGGTGCTGCATTATATTCTATGAGAGGGGACTGCATTATATTTTATGAGGGGGCTACATTATATTCTATGAGGGGCGACATTACATTCTGTGAGGGGGCTACCCCAACCCTTGCTAAATAATTAAGATGTGTACTACCTTATATTATACCCTGATAGCGCTTTTTACCACACAATTGGTGGTCTTGTATCTATTTCTATGTAGCTACATAGTGGGCCCCAAGAATGATTTTCTCTGGTGGGCCCAAGGTGCTCCAGTCCGACGCTGGCTGTGGGCTATTGTTTAAACACAATGAAGGTTTGAGCACCAGGAGATTATCACTGCCTGGACCACACAGCATGCGACCACATCCCCTCCTCTGATAATCGTCTCACTATCAATAGACAATACACAGAAAGCTGTGGTGTGGGCGAGATTAGCATTCTGACCTCTGCTACATGCAACATCTAAAGGTACCGTTACACTAAACGACTTACTAACGATCACGACCAGCTATACGACCTGGCCGTGATCGTTGGTAAGTCGTTGTGTGGTCGCTGGGGAGCTGTCACACAGACATCTCTCTCCAGCGACCAACGATCAGGGGAAAGACTTCGGCATCGTTAAAACTGTCTTCAACGATGCCGAAGTCCCCCTGCGGCACCCGGGTAACCAGGGTAAACATCGGGTTACTAAGCGCAGGGCCGCGCTTAGTAACCCGATATTTACCCTGGTTACCATTATAAAAGTTTAAAAAAAAAAAACAGTACATACTTACATTCTGATGTCTGTCACGTCCCCCGCCGTCAGCTTCCCTGCACTGACTGTGTCAGCGCCGGCCGCTATGCAGAGCCAGAGCACAGTGGTGACATCACCGCTGTGCTCTGCTTTCCGGCCGGTGCTGACAGTCAGTGCAGGGAAGCTGACGGCGGGGGACGTGACAGACATCAGAATGTAAGTATGTACTGTTTGTTTTTTTTAACTTTTAGAATGGTAACCAGGGTAAATATCGGGTTATTAAGCGCGGCCCTGCACATAGTAACCCGATATTTACCCTGGTTACCAGTGAACACATCGCTGGATCGGCGTCACACACGCCGATCCAGCGATGACAGCGGGTGATCAGCGACCAAAAAAAGGTCCTGATCATTCCCCACGACCAACGATCTCCCAGCAGGGGCCTGATCGTTGGTCGCTGTCAAACATAATGAGATCGTTAGCGGGATCGTTGCTACGTCACAAAAAACGTGATGTTGCAACGATATCGTTAACGATATCGTTATGTGTGAAGGTACCTTAACAACTCTGATCGTGTCACAACTGCTTTCATTGTGCAGATCTGCTGCGTTTCTGCAGCCATTCCATAATAGAAATCTGCAGGGGTAAAAAAAGGAAGAAATCTGCACAAAAATCTGCAACGTGTGCACATATCAAAAAAATCCGCAGATTCTGACCTGCATTTTCTGCCAAGAGATGCAGAATCTGAACAGAAAATTCCACAGTCAAATCTGCAACGTGTGCATATAACCTAAAGATTACACAAATTTTTATTTTGGTATAATTGCTGTTTTTATTAATTAAAAGTGATTATATTGTGTAAAAGAAGAAAAATTTAAAAATACTATAAGGCCATGTTCACACAGTGCGTTTTTTTCTGCGGAACCGCAGCGTTTTTGCCGCTGCGGTTCCGCAGCTGTTTTCCATGCATGGTACAGTGTACTGTACCCTATGGAAAACAGGAACCACTGTGCACATGATGCGGGAATCGGGAAAAAAAGCCGCGCTGAATAGCCGCGGTAAAAAAGAAGTACCATGTCACTTCTTTTTTCGGAGCCGCAGCGGTTCTGCACCCATTGACCTCCATTGTGAGGTCAAACCCGCAGTAAAACCCGCAGATGAAAAAAATATCTGCGGGTTTTACTGCGGTTTGTGGTGCCGAACCGCTGCAGCAGGAAGTGCGGGGAAGCGGGCGGAAGTGCGTGGGCGGAGTGTGGCTGCCCCCCCGTGCTCCGATCCCGCTCCCCCGTGCTCCAATCCCACCGCCCCGTGCTCCGATGCTCCCCCCCCAGTGCTCCGATGCCCCCCCCATGCCCTAATCTCCCCCCCTTATACTTACCCGGCGTCCCGGTGTCCGTCCGGCCGTCTTCTCCCTGGGCGCCGCCATCTTGCAAAATGGCGGGCGCATGCGCAGTGCGCCCGCCGAATCTGCCGGCCGGCAGATTCGTTCCAAAGTGCATTTTGATCACTGAGATATAACCTATCTCAGTGATCAAAATAAAAAAAAAATAGTAAATGACCCCCCCCCCCCCCCTTTGTCACCCCCATAGGTAGGGACAATAAAAAAAAATTAAGAATTTTTTTTTTTTCCACTAAGGTTAGAATAGGGTTAGGGTTAGGGGTAGGGTTAGGGGTAGGGTTAGGGGTAGGGTTAGGGGTAGGGTTAGGGTATTTTCAGCCATTTTAACTGCATTGAAAACTGCATTAAAAAAAGGATCAAAAAAAGGATCAAAAAAGGACAAAAAAGGACCAAAAAAAGGACCTGCGTTTTCTGCCAAGAGCTGCAGTTTTTTAAAAAACAGTCCTGAAAAAAAAAGGATGGAAATCAGGAACGTGTGAACATACCCTAAATTGGATATCACTGTTATTATATTGACCTGTGCTATAAAACTACCGTATATACTCGTGTACAAGCCAAGTTTTTCAGCACATTTCTTTGTGCTGGAAATATCCCCCTCGGCTCATACTCGAGTCATTGTCCCAGAAAGCTAGTGAGGGAGGGGAGCGGTGGAGCAGCGGCTCACAGAGGCAGGAGCCGGAGGCTACGGCTAAAGCCTGCGCCTGCTGCTAAAGAGAAATTAATATTCACTGCGCTGGCAGGGACCCGAAAAGAGAGCGCAGCAAGAAGGCCTCTGAGCTCACCTGGCTAGGTAGATCCTAAGTTGCTTCCAGGCCCCATTATCACCTGTTACCCCTGTGCCCTGGACTGCACCTTCAACTATCAAGTAAAGGTAAAGAAAACTACACTCCTTGTGTCCTCCAGTCATTTCCAGCATCCTCAGTCCTGCACCCCAACATCCACAATCCCTTACAAACTATAGCGGTAGCCCTGGGGCCCCGCTCCACCTGTTTGGAGCAGAACCATCCCAGCAGCATCACCATCGGCTCCAGAGGTCTCCTTAAGCAGCGTCAGCTACTCATTGCCGAATACCACAGGTGGTATCACGTTAAATCCCCTACAAACTGTCCCTCATCAATTTTATTGCACACCAAGAGCCACGGACCGGGTCACTGCTGCCGTGACAACCCCCTGAAGAATTGTCAGACCCAGTTCTGAGTACCCCAAGGCCCTAGCGGGTCTCGCACATGCATACAAGGACAGGGATGGGGAGCCATGCATACAAGGATAGGGGATAAGGAGCCATGCATGCAAGGATGGGGATGGGGAGCTATGCATACAAGGATGGGGAGCCATGCAAACAAGGATGGGGATGGGGAGCCATGCATACAAGGACGGGGACAGGGAGCCATGTATACAAGGACAAGGATGGGGAGCTATGCATACAAGGACAGGGATGGGAGCCATGTATACAAGGACAGGGATGGGGAGCCATGCATACAAGGACAGGGATGGGGAGCCATGCATACAAGGACAAGGATGGGGAGCCATGCATACAAGGACGGGGACAGGGAGCCATGCATACAAGGACAAGGATGGGGAGCCATGCATACAAGGACAGGGATGGGGAGTCATGCATACAAGGACAGGGATGGGAGCCATGCATTCCAGGACAGGGATGGGGGGACAATGCATACCGGGCTTATATTTGAGTCAATAAGTTTTCCCAGTTTTTCTTGGCAAAATTAGGTGCCTCGGCTTATACTCGGGTCGACTTATACATGCATATATATGGTAATCCATTAATTATCCTGTATGGTGCACGCTGTAAGAAAAAAAAATATAATACCAGAATAGTTGGATTTTACTCATCTAGACTCACAAAAATGAAATAAATGATCAAAAAGTGTTATTTACCCCAAAATGTTGAAAAATACAGTTCTCTATATCTAATATATAATTGCCTAGAATACTACTTCCTGCAATTTGTGCCAACTTCCTGTCCGGAGCTAATGTCCGGAGCTAATGTCCGGAGCTAATGTCCGGAGATAAGTGACGTCAACAGTGTCCAGTGTCTGATTGGTTGCCGCCTGCTGCGAGCGACCAATCAGAAACGTGCCGTACTGTGACACACTCCGCCCGCCATTTTGGTGTGATTTTTGAATTTTTACCTCACAGCAAGTTTCTACTGCGTGGAGGCGGGCCCAGTGACGTTGCTCTTCAAGCTCCTGCCGAATTTCGTCAAAAAAATGATAATACCATTTACCAAAACTATATATATTTAGTTGTGAAGTGGTTCAGTGACATTTTCACACCAATTTTGAACTTTTGTTTGGTGTTTTCTCCATATACTGCCTATTATTTTTGTTCTTTCTTACTATTATTTATTAATTGTATTATTCTTACATTTGAATAAATAAAGTATATATGGATTCTAGACTCCCGATTCTTTAGAATCGGGCTGCCATCTAGTCCTACATAAGAATACAAACATTGGAACATTCTCCAAATGGCCAATCCTACAGTTAAAGAATTCCATAAACCATTCCTACCATATTTTAAATGAGCACCTAACATAAGGGACACTTTGGTGAATGCTGACACTTCCCGCTGCTGACACGCAAGCTTTTTGACTATACAGGCGGTTAAGACCTTCTTGCGACGTCACTTCCGGTAACGTACCCTTCTTCTGATTGGCCATAACCATCATAGTCATGATTAAGGGAGCTTAGTCTCCAGAAACGCGTTGAGATTCGTACTCATGTGGTTTGTGCTGAAGTCTGTATCCTCCATGTTTAAATTTGTGAATAAAGAAAACTTTTTTCACGGATTCGGTGAAGCTCGACATTTTCTTCTTTTGGATTCTACACGCCTGGACACAGCGGGTCCTGTTGTGAATTCTGTGGCTGAATTCACTCCTGTGGTCACAAGTGGTATTGCAGCCTCTGGGCTTCCTCCCTCAGGTGTTTTGGTGAGCTCGTTGGCTGCCTTGCTATTTAACTCCACCTGAGTCTGTCTTCCTTGCTCCTTGTCAATGTTCCAGTGTTGGATCTGAGCTACTGCATCTTTCCTGTGGCCTGCTGCTCTGCTAGATAAGTGTTACTTTGTTTTTGTTTCCGTTTTTTCTGTCCAGCTGTGCTATTCTCTTTTGCTGGAAGCTCTGAGACGCAAAGGGTGCACCGCCGTGCCGTTAGTTCGGCACGGTGGGTCTTTTTGCCCCCCTTTGCGTGGTTCTGCTTTAGGGTTTTTTGTAGACTGCATAGTTCTCTTTGCTATCCTCGCTCTGTCTAGAATATCGGGCCTCACTTTGCTGAATCTATTTCATTCCTACGTTTTGTCTTTTCATCTTGCTAACAGTCATTATATGTGGGGGGCTGCCTATTCCTTTGGGGTATTTCTCTGAGGCAAGTCAGGCTTATATTTCTATCTTCAGGCTAGTCAGCTCCTCAGGCAGTGCCGAGTTGCATAGGTAGTTGATAGGCGCAATCCACTGCTGCTTCCAGTTGTGTGAGGATAGATCAGGTACTGCAGTCTACAGAGATTCCACGTCTCAGAGCTCGTCCTATTGTTTTGGGTTATTGCCAGATCTCTGTATGTGCGCTGATTACTGCACGCTGTGTTGCCTGATTGCCAGCCATAACAGTACAAGGAGCCACACCAATGATTCTCAATAGAGGGAAAAAAGAAGTCCTGACATTTTTTTTTCCTCAGCTCTGTCTTCAGTTTTTTTTTTTTTTTTTTTTCCCCTAGACATTAGAGTGCTTCAGGACACAGCTGTGGACATGGATATTCAGGCTCTGTGCTCTTCAATGGATAATCTCGTTGTAAATGTACAAAAGATTCAAGATACAATTGATCAGAAATCTATGCTAGAACCAAGAATTCCTATTCCTGATTTGTTTTTTGGAGATAGAACTAAGTTTCTAAGTTTCAAAAATAATTCTAAGCTATTTCTGGCCTTGAAACCTCATTCTTCTGGTAATCCTATTCAACAGGTTTTGATTATTATTTCTTTTTTGCGCGGCGACCCTCAAGACTGGGCATTTTCTCTTGCGCCAGGAGACCCTGCATTGAGTAGTGTCGATGCGTTTTTCCTGGCGCTCGGATTGCTGTACGATGAGCCTAATTCAGTGGATCAGGCTGAGAAAAATTTGCTGGCTTTGTGCCAGGGTCAGGATGATATAGAAGTATATTGTCAGAAATTTAGGAAATGGTCAGTACTCACTCAGTGGAATGAATCTGCGCTGGCAGCTTTGTTCAGAAAGGGTCTCTCTGAGGCTCTTAAGGATGTCATGGTGGGATTTCCTATGCCTGCTGGTTTGAATGAGTCTTTGTCTTTGGCCATTCAGATCGGTCGACGCTTGCGCGAGCGTAAATCTGTGCACCATTTGGCGGTATTGTCTGAGAGTAAACCTGAGCCTATGCAGTGCGACAGGACTATGACTAAAGTTGAACGGCAAGAACACAGACGTCTGAACAGGCTGTGTTTCTACTGTGGTGATTCCACTCATGCTATTTCTAATTGTCCTAAGCGCACTAGGCGGTTCGATAGCTCTGCCGTCATTGGTACTGTACAGTCCAAATTCCTTCCGTCCATTACCTTGATATGCTCTTTGTCATCGTATTCTGTCATGGCGTTTGTGGATTCAGGCGCTGCCCTGAATCTGATGGATTTGGATTATGCTAAACATTGTGGATTTTTCTTGGAGCCTTTGCGGTGTCCTATTCCGTTGAGAGGAATTGATGCTACACCTTTGGCCAAGAATAAGTCTCAGTACTGGGCCCAGCTGACCATGTGCATGGCTCCTGCACATCAGGAAGTTATTCGCTTTCTGGTACTGCATAATCTGCATGATGTGGTCGTGTTGGGGTTGCCATGGCTACAAACCCATAATCCAGTATTAGATTGGAACTCTATGTCGGTAACCAGCTGGGGTTGTCAGGGAGTACATGGTGATGTTCCATTTTTGTCTATTTCGTCATCCATTCCTTCTGACATCCCAGAGTTCTTGTCTGACTTTCAGGATGTATTTGAAGAGCCCAAGTCTGATGCCCTACCTCCGCATAGGAATTGTGATTGTGCTATCAATTTGATTCCTGGTAGTAAATTCCCTAAGGGTCGTTTATTTAATTTGTCCGTGCCTGAACACACCGCTATGCGCAGTTATGTGAAAGAATCCCTGGAGAAGGGACATATTCGCCCATCGTCATCACCATTGGGAGCAGGGTTCTTTTTTGTAGCCAAAAAGCATGGTTCGCTAAGACCGTGTATTGATTACCGCGTTCTTAATAAGATCACTGTTAAGTTTCAGTATCCCTTGCCATTGATATCTGACTTGTTTGCTCGGATTAAGGGGGCTAGTTGGTTTACTAAGATTGATCTTCGTGGTGTGTATAATCTGGTGAGAATCAGGCAGGGAGATGAATGGAAAACGGCATTTAATACGCCCGAGGGTCATTTTGAGTATCTGGTGATGCCGTTCGGACTTGCCAATGCTCCATCTGTTTTTCAGTCTTTTATGCATGACATTTTCCGTGAGTATCTGGATAAATTCCTGATTGTTTACTTGGATGACATTTTGATCTTCTCTGATGATTGGGAGTCTCATGTGAAGCAAGTCAGAATGGTTTTCCAGGTACTGCGTGCTAATTCCTTGTTCGTGAAGGGATCAAAGTGTCTCTTCGGTGTGCAGAAAGTTTCATTTTTGGGGTTCATCTTTTCCCCTTCTACTATCGAGATGGATCCGGTTAAGGTCCAGGCCATCCAGGATTGGACTCAGCCGACATCTCTGAAAAGTCTGCAGAAATTCCTGGGCTTTGCTAATTTTTATCGTCGCTTCATCTGTAATTTTTCTAGCATTGCCAGACCATTGACCGATTTGACCAAGAAGGGTGCTGATTTGGTTAATTGGTCTTCTGCTGCCGTGGAAGCTTTTCAGGAGTTGAAGCGTCGTTTTTGCTGTGCCCCTGTGTTGTGTCAACCAGATGTTTCTCTTCCGTTCCAGGTCGAGGTTGATGCTTCTGAGATTGGAGCAGGGGCGGTTTTGTCACAGAGAGGTTCTGGTTGCTCAGTGTTGAAACCATGTGCTTTCTTTTCCAGGAAATTTTCTGCTGCTGAGCGTAATTATGATGTGGGCAACCGAGAGTTGCTGGCCATGAAGTGGGCATTCGAGGAGTGGCGTCATTGGCTTGAGGGAGCTAAGCATCGCGTGGTGGTATTGACTGATCATAAGAATCTTACTTATCTCGAGTCTGCCAAGCGCTTGAATCCTAGACAGGCCCGTTGGTCGTTATTTTTTGCTCGTTTTGATTTTGTGATTTCGTACCTTCCGGGCTCTAAAAATGTGAAGGCGGATGCTCTGTCTAGGAGTTTTGTGGCCGACTCTCCGGGGTTACCTGAGCCGGCGAGTATCCTCAAGGAAGGAGTCATTGTGTCTGCCATCTCTCCTGATTTGCGGAGAGTGTTGCAGAAATTTCAGGCTAATAAACCTGATCGTTGTCCGGCCGAGAAACTGTTCGTCCCTGATAGGTGGACTAGTAAAGTTATCTCTGAACTTCATTGTTCGGTGCTGGCTGGTCATCCAGGAATCTTTGGTACCAGAGAGTTAGTGGCTAGATCCTTCTGGTGGCCATCTCTGTCACGGGATGTACGTGCTTTTGTGCAGTCCTGTGGGATTTGTGCTAGGGCTAAGCCCTGCTGTTCACGTGCCAGTGGGTTGCTTTTGCCCTTGCCGGTCCCGAAGAGGCCTTGGACACATATTTCGATGGATTTCATTTCTGACCTTCCCGTTTCTCAAAAGATGTCGGTCATTTGGGTGGTCTGTGATCGCTTTTCTAAAATGGTCCATCTGGTGCCCTTGGTTAAATTGCCTTCCTCCTCTGATTTGGTGCCTTTGTTCTTCCAGCATGTGGTTCGTTTGCATGGCATTCCTGAGAATATTGTTTCTGACAGAGGTTCCCAGTTTGTCTCGAGGTTCTGGCGAGCCTTTTGTGGTAGGATGGGCATTGACCTATCTTTTTCCTCGGCCTTCCATCCTCAGACTAATGGCCAGACCGAACGAACCAATCAGACCTTGGAAACATATCTGAGATGTTTTGTTTCTGCTGACCAGGATGATTGGGTGTCATTTTTGCCATTGGCTGAGTTCGCCCTTAATAATCGGGCCAGCTCGGCTACCTTGGTCTCTCCATTTTTCTGCAATTCTGGGTTCCATCCTCGTTTCTCTTCAGGACAGGTTGAGTCTTCGGACTGTCCTGGTGTGGATTCTGTGGTGGACAGGTTGCAGCAGATCTGGACTCAGGTAGTGGACAATTTGACCTTGTCCCAGGAAAAGGCTCAGCTTTTCGCTAATCGTAGACGCCGTGTGGGTCCCCGACTTCGTGTTGGGGATCTGGTTTGGTTATCTTCTCGTCATATTCCTATGAAGGTTTCCTCTCCTAAATTTAAACCTCGTTTTATTGGTCCGTATAGGATTTCTGAGATTCTCAATCCGGTGTCTTTTCGTCTGACCCTCCCAGACTCCTTTTCCATACATAATGTATTCCATAGGTCGTTGTTGAGAAGATACGTGGCACCTATGGTTCCATCTGTGGAGCCTCCTGCCCCTGTTTTGGTGGAGGGGGAATTGGAGTATATTGTGGAGAAAATTTTGGATTCTCGTGTCTCTAGACGGAAACTCCAGTATCTGGTCAAATGGAAGGGTTATGCTCAGGAGGATAATTCCTGGGTTTTTGCCTCTGATGTCCATGCCCCAGATCTTGTTCGTGCCTTTCATGTGGCTCATCCTGGTCGGCCTGGGGGTTCTGGTGAGGGTTCAGTGACCCCTCCTCAAGGGGGGGGTACTGTTGTGAATTCTGTGGCTGAATTCACTCCTGTGGTCACAAGTGGTATTGCAGCCTCTGGGCTTCCTCCCTCAGGTGTTTTGGTGAGCTCGTTGGCTGCCTTGCTATTTAACTCCACCTGAGTCTGTCTTCCTTGCTCCTTGTCAATGTTCCAGTGTTGGATCTGAGCTACTGCATCTTTCCTGTGGCCTGCTGCTCTGCTAGATAAGTGTTACTTTGTTTTTGTTTCAGTTTTTTCTGTCCAGCTGTGCTATTCTCTTTTGCTGGAAGCTCTGAGACGCAAAGGGTGCACCGCCGTGCCGTTAGTTCGGCACGGTGGGTCTTTTTGCCCCCCTTTGCGTGGTTCTGCTTTAGGGTTTTTTGTAGACTGCATAGTTCTTTTTGCTATCCTCGCTCTGTCTAGAATATCGGGCCTCACTTTGCTGAATCTATTTCATTCCTACGTTTTGTCTTTTCATCTTGCTAACAGTCATTATATGTGGGGGGCTGCCTATTCCTTTGGGGTATTTCTCTGAGGCAAGTCAGGCTTATATTTCTATCTTCAGGCTAGTCAGCTCCTCAGGCAGTGCCGAGTTGCATAGGTAGTGTTAGGCGCAATCCACTGCTGCTTTTAGTTGTGTGAGGATAGGTTCAGGTATTGCAGTCTGCAGAGATTCCACGTCTCAGAGCTTGTCCTATTGTTTTTGGGTTATTGCCATATCACTGTATGTGCGCTGATTACTGCACACTGTGTTGCCTGATAGCACAGCATAACAGGGTCCGTGCTCCCGAAATTCAGCTTATGTATCACGGGTGAGCTGGTTTATATTCCTTCTCTTCAAGGCTTTTTATAGTACACGAAACGGTGTTTAATCCCTTAATGACCAGGGGTATTTCAATTTTTGAATCTCTGTTTTTTGCTTCTTGTTGTTTTAACCTATCGCGTACTGGAAAACTGGAAAAAAATTCCAAGTGCGGTGAAATTGCAAAAAAAAGTGCAATTCCACAGTTTTTTTTATCATGCTCACGGCATGCTAAAACTGAACTGCCATTATGATTCTTCAGGTCATTACGAGTTCATAGACACCAAACATGCTAGGTTCTTTTTTAATTAAGTGGTGAAAAAAATTCTAAATTTGGTAAAATTAAAAATGCCACCATTTTCCAATACCCGTAGTGTCTCCATTTGTCGGGATCTGGAGCTGGGTGAGGGCTTTTTTGTGCGCTAAGATGATGCTTTTATTCATACCATTTTGGTGTAGATAAAATGTTTTGATCGCCCGTTAATGTATTTTATTGCAATGTAGTGATGACCAAAAAAAGTAATTCTGGAGTTTTTACTTTTTTCCGTTATGCCGTTTAGCGATCTGGTTAATTCTTTTTTTATTTTGATAGATTGGGCGATTCTGAACGTGGCGATACCGAATATGTGTATATTTGATTTTTTTTTATTGTTTTATCTTGAATGGGGTGAAAGGTGGGTGATTTGAACTTTTTTTTTATATTTTTAAAAACTTTTTTTTACCTTTTGCATGCTTCAATAGTCTCCATGAGAGGCTAGAAGATGCAGTACTTTGATCGCTTCTGCTGCAGACAGGGGATGATCAGATCGCCTATGTGTAGCAGAAATGCTCACTTGTTATGAGTGCCAACCTCTGGTTATCATGCCGACCCATCGGTGACCCACGATCATGTGACAGGGTCACCGATGGACGGGATTAGCAACAGGCTTCTGGCAAGCGTGAGTTAAATACCGTTGTCATAGATTGACAGGGGCATTTTAAATAGTTAACAGCTGCGGGTGGAATCGCGATCCACCCACGGTTGTTGTTGGCCCATATCAATGAAATAAATCAGCTGTCATGTACTTGGTGCTGAGCCCACACCTAACAGGGGGAGTCCGGCATGGGTGTACTATTACGTCCAATGTCGGAAAGGGGTTAATATTTATATTCTAGTGCTGAAAAAATAAAAACGTTAGGAAAGCTGACATCCTCTTTAACGTGCATGATGCCAATTACAATAGTGGTAGAGGAAGCTTGGTTTAATGCTTAGCCAGAGCAAACAGCGGTTAAATAACACATGGATCCAATATCTTTAGCATGCCAGACACAACAAGCAAATGCAACAATGTATACAAATAGAGAATATACTTAGAGGCCTATTGACTTGGTTAGTATGTAGGTAATAACAGGCTCTCCAGGTTCACATCTCCTATCTCAACGTATCCCACCCTATCTCTGTCACACACAGCAAGCAAACGACAAGCAATTTCCCCCTCTATTAATTTTTCTGCCTGTGTGCTACTTTACAAGATATTCTTGGACCTCCTGCATAATCTTCCATAAAATTATTAAAGCCATTTAAAAATTGCTAAGCAATGCAGCTTGTAAAAAAAAACAACCCCGGATTCTGATACTTCATATTGCACTTCATGCACTGACACACAGTAGCAATTTTGCATTTAAAAAACAACAGAAAGTCATAATGAGAAAATGAATTCTGTGCTTCTCTGCATACGGAGACTGTTATTCTTTCTTGCTTCCGAGAGACTTTTACTAACGCTGTGGAGGCAGTGATTCCAGCTGCCGCCTGGTGCTCCATAATACTACTAATACTAATAATACTAATAATAATACTGACAAAGGGCATCACTTATGGTCCTAAACTCTGCTGCTAGACTACTGTATGGTAAAAAATATATAGAAATGATCCTAAATAGCGCGTACTTTGGAGTACGGTATTTTTACAGTTTGTTTTGTTAGTGTATATGTAGACAGTTTGACGGAGGGACTTGCACCCACAATGGAAAAAGTGAAGGGTGAATGATGAAATTTGGGTAAACATATAATTATGCTAATATACAAATGAAATAAAAATTTGTCTACACCACTGTGTTCCTATAATGTTGTGTCAGCCAGATCAGATGCCGCTATATGTATACAAACTACAACAGTGGTGTCAAACTGCATTCCTCGAGGGCCGCAAACCATGCGTGTTTTCAAGATTTCCTTAGCTTTGCACAAGGTGCTGTAATCATTATGTGTGTAGGTGATTAAATTATTACCTGTGCAGTACAAGGAAATCCTGAAAACATGACTTGGTTGCAGCCCTTGAGGAATGCAGTTTGACACCCCTGAACTACAATATATTATTGTATGACACTGGCATTTGGCAAAATAGTATGGTAGCCATAGCTTATCAATTATACAATATGCAAAACTAAGAAAAGACACATCGTCATCATCATGTATTCCTGGGCATGCATACTCAGTTATCATGCATTCTTTTTGGTGAGATACCATTCTCAAGAACAACAGCATATACTTCAAGGGATATTCCCAACTTACACAGTTATAGAATATGCGCAGTCAAACCTCCAAAAGGAACGACAACTTTGCAATATCGAAAAAGTGTTCCAGTACGGGTGTGCTGAGTAGACATATAGACATGACACCTAATTAGAAGAAGTTGAATTTGAATATTAACACTTGCCCAGTAGAGGGCAGCATTGCATAATTTGTTTTTAGCTCTTGGCCTCCCAGTTGCCTATATGTCTGGTAGATTCCTTTCCATTTGTATTTGTGTATGTAATTATATATAAAGGAGCCTGTTACTCGAAAATGCACTTTAAATAAGCTATACCGTGATATAGGGGACTTGACTCTTTAAAATCAGGCTAGCACTATACCTTTTACTTGTATAGTGCCTCAGACAATAATTAAGTTGTATGCAAATGAGGGAGCTTTGGTGCACTCTTGGCGTGGCCTAGAATTCGGTGCACGGCTACACCTCCTTATTTTGCATGTTGGGGGCTTTCCTTGCTACTGATTGACAGCACTTCCCTTCCTAAAGTCACCTGGAATGTGAGCACAGGCGCACTAACACTGCCTGAGCGCGCACAGTGGAAAGGAGCTTGTCTGCAGCTGCTGGAAAAGTTGAGAGCAGTTTATAAAGTACTCGACAGCTCATTTAAGAAAATATATTGGTCTATAACAGCTTGATGGCAACACAGAGAATTTCATGAATGATAGTGAATGTCGTTACAAAAAAAGTTGGTGAAGGTCGTTAACCTTTTTAGAATTGTACTATATCAGATTTCCTAAAGGCCCCTTCACATTAAGCGACGCTGCAGCGATACCGACAACGATCCGGATCGCTGCAGCGTCATTGTTTGGTCGCTGGAGAGCTGTCACACAGACAGCTCTCCAGCGACCAACGATCCCGAGGTCCCCGGTAACCAGGGTAAACATCGGGTTACTAAGCGCAGGGCCGCGCTTAGTAACCCGATGTTTACCCTGGTTACCAGCGTAAAAGTAAAAAAAAAAAAAAAAACAGTACATACTTACCTACCGCTGTCTGTCCTCGGCGCTCTGCTTCTCTGCACTCCTCCTGTACTGGCTGTGAGCACAGCGGCCGGAAAGCAGAGCGGTGACGTCACCGCTCTGCTTTCCGGCTGACCGACGCTCACAGCCAGACCAGAGAAGCAGAGCGCCGAGGACAGACAGCGGTAGGTAAGTATGTACTGTTTGTTTTTTTTACTTTTAGGATGGTAACCAGGGTAAACATCGGGTTACTAAGCGCGGCCCTGCGCTTAGTTACCCGATGTTTACCCTGGTTACCAGTGAAGACATCGCTGGATCGGTGTCACACACGCCGATCCAGCGATGTCCACGGGAGATCCAGCGACGAAATAAAGTTCTGGACTTTGTTCAGCGACCAACAATGGCACAGCAGGGGCCTGATCGTTGGTCGCTGTCACACATAGCGATTTCCTTAATGATATCGTTGCAACGTCACCAAAAGCAACGATATCGTTAACGATATCGTCAGTGGCGTAACTACAAAGTTATGGGCCCCGGTGCGAACTTTCAAATGGGGCCCCCCCCCCGCCAAAATATTTTTCACCCAAATCCACATCCTGCCCATGCTCCTGCCCCATCCGACTCCGCACTCTGCCCCATCCGACTCCGCACTCTGCCCCATCCGACTCCGCACTCTGCCCCATCCGACTCCGCACTCTGCCCCATCAGACTCCGCACTCTGCCCCATCCGACTCCTCACTCTGCCCCATCCGACTCCTCACTCTGCCCCATCCGACTCCTCACTCTGCCCCATCCGACTCCTCACTCTGCCCCATCCGACTCCTCACTCTGCCCCATCCGACTCCTCACTCTGCCCCATCCGACTCCTCACTCTGCCCCATCCGACTCCTCACTCTGCCCCATCCGACTCCGCACTCTGCCCCATCCGACTCCTCACTCTGCCCCATCCGACTCCTCACTCTGCCCCATCCGACTCCGCACTCTGCCCCATCCGACTCCTCACTCTGCCCCATCCGACTCCGCACTCTGCCCCATCCATCTCCGCATTCTGCCCCATCCGTCTCCCCATTCTGCCCCATCCGTCTCCGCATTCTGCCCCATCCGTCTCCCCATTCTGCCCCATCCGTCTCCACATTCTGCCCCATCCGTCTCCACATTCTGCCCCATCCGTCTCCACATTCTGCCCCATCCGTCTCCACATTCTGCCCCTGTCTCCACATCTCACCAGAACAGCAGGAACCGGAAATCTGCTGCTGGTTGATACCAGAGAACACGAGCTGCACACAACCAGGACTGAGCTGCTGAGAGCTGAAGGACCTGTGGTGACGTCATCGTCATGTGATCAGGAGGCGGAGCTGATAAATGGTGAAAGCCCTATGATAGTGCTGACGTCACCACAGGATCTTCAGCTCTTCCTTTCAGATCAGGCGTCGGCTGCTGATCTGATGTGTGCGCCCGGCAGGTCAGGTGGAGGGCCGGTCTGTCTGTTGCCGTGTGGGAGGAATCACCTGCACGGCAACAGTTTTTAACTTTTTGCTGGTGTCGGCGTGCATCTGACCTGCCGGGGCCCCTGACTTCCCCCGGGCCCGGTCGCAGTGGCGACTGCTGCGACCGTGGTAGTTACGCCACTGGATATCGTTATGTGTGAAGGTACCTTAATTCTTTATCATAAAAAAAACTGAGCACATCTATTGTCTTGGTGTAAGAATCTGTATGCTTTTGCTGCAGCACCGTTCATGACTAAAGCCATAGGTAGATATTGCAAGAATTTCTGAGAATACATAGGAATGAGGTCCACAATTGTTTAAGGTGCTTTAAAAAGGGGGTTGCCAACTACTTTGATATTAATGACCTATCCTAAAGGTACCTTCACACATAACGATATCGTTAACGATATCGTTGCTTTTGGTGACGTTGCAACGATATCGTTAAGGAAATCGCTATGTGTGACAGCGACCAACGATCAGGCCCCTGCTGTGCCATCGTTGGTCGCTGAACTAAGTCCAGAACTTTATTTCGTCGCTGGATCTCCCGTGGACATCGCTGGATCGGCGTGTGTGACACCGATCCAGCGATGTCTTCACTGGTAACCAGGGTAAACATCGGGTAACTAAGCGCAGGGCCGCGCTTAGTAACCCGATGTTTACCCTGGTTACCATCCTAAAAGTAAAAAAAAACAAACAGTACATACTTACCTACCGCTGTCTGTCCTCGGCGCTCTGCTTCTCTGGTCTGGCTGTGAGCGTCGGTCAGCCGGAAAGCAGAGCGGTGACGTCACCGCTCTGCTTTCCGGCCGCTGTGCTCACAGCCAGTACAGGAGGAGTGCAGAGAAGCAGAGCGCCGAGGACAGACAGCGGTAGGTAAGTATGTACTGTTTTTTTTTTTTACTTTTACGCTGGTAACCAGGGTAAACATCAGGTTACTAAGCGCGGCCCTGCGCTTAGTAACCCGATGTTTACCCTGGTTACCGGAGACCTCGGGATCGTTGGTCGCTGGAGAGCTGTCTGTGTGACAGCTCTCCAGCGACCAAACAGCGACGCTGCAGCGATCCGGATCGTTGTCGGTATCGCTGCAGCGTCGCTTAATGTGAAGGGGCCTTAGTTAGGTGATCAAGATCAGATCAGTGGGGGTCGAACAATTGGTACCCAAATTAATCAGTTGTCATCAGCTCTAGCAGAGGCCGGATGTAATCAGTGTACGGAGCCTTAACACAATAGCTCAGTTCCAAGTTTTATTGGTGAGAAGAGACTTGTTTAATTAATGCAATTAAGTGCACAGATGCTGGCCCTGCCCCCAAGGAGCAATGCAAATGCCACAGAAATGAGAAGAGTGAGTGGAAGTTGTGGGACAAAGCCCTGACCTGCCAGGAGAGCAAGACTGCCCCTCAAATCAGGACTATCCTGCTAAATCCGGAACGGTTGGGAACCATGTGTCCTGTGTAGTCTCATATAACAGGACACTACCATGTTTTCCTTCTACTGCACTTTTCCTCTAAGGCAGAACATTAGGAGAAACCCCCCCAGCATCTAACTAATTTCAGCAAATGCCTTTGTATGTTGCATATAATTCGATGCATAACATTGTAAAAACTAAAAAGTAAAAGCCCAAGATTTTTTTTCCACTAAGTTACTATAAAAATTATATAAAATCAATTATAATAATCACACTTTTTTAAATAGACGTGGCAATCCAGTAAATAACAGACACATTTTTGTCATCCCTGTAATTGTAACAACTCATATAATTTGGTAATTTCACTACTTAGTTATGATGAGTAATAAATGGCATAGAATATGGCTCAATGTTTTTTTTCTGCATTTTGCTCATTATAAAAGTTGATATAAATGTAAATAAGTCATAGGGTGTATGGGGTGTCCAGATAGAGGTAGAATCTGTTTGTCTGCTTGCCATGTCCTTTCAGGACAGTTTGCCCATCTTTGGTCCTCATCTGGTACTCAACTCTCATCTATACATCCAAGTAACTGCTAGCATATGGCAGTAGGTACACCATGGAACAAAGCCTCAGCAGGGGGGCCAGACCAGGTGAGGGGAGCTGTCGATTTTGAGGTCAATGGCGACTTTAAAGCAGTTGCCCAATGCTTGGAAAACCTCTTGCCATAACCCACACTTGGACCGCATAAAACAAAAAAGCTTATAATCACCTCTCATGCTGGCGCCATTCCCCCAGTTATTGTGACATGTGACCCCAGCGCCCAATCAGCACTGGTGTCACAGTTCCCACCTACTGGCAATTTGAACACGAAGAGGAAGTCAGAGATCAGCTGCAGCCCAGACTTCCTCTTCATGTTCGATTTGTCCAAAGGGACAGTGCTGATTTGGCATAGCGGTCATGCGTCACAACATCTGCACGATAGCCCTGGGACTGCGAGTGCTGACCCCGATAGAACAGCGTCAGCACGGGAGGTGAATATAGACTTTTATTTTATCATGGCCAAATATTTAGTTCAATAAGGGCATGTCTAAGTAGTAGACAACCCCTTAAAGGGTTTGCCTATCCATGCATGTGAAGACTGGTTTCGGCAACCTTTGAAGAAGAAACCTTCTAAGACTCAACTGACACATGGAATGCAAGAACTTTTTTAGAAAATCAAGGCAGACAATCCATAGAGAAGAACAGCACTGGTTGCTAAGGAGCTAGCTAGCTACTAAGTGGAAATAGCTGCTCTTGGTGAAACAAGCTTAGCAGATGAGGGTCAACTGACAGAGCATAGTAGTTTTGGATGCAGCTTTTCTAGAGTAGTTAACCCCTTAATCCCATATGATGTACTATCCCGTCGCGGTGACCTGGGACTTAATTCCCAGTGACAGGATAGTAAGTCATAGTCGATTGGCCACGCTCATGGGGGGAGCGCGGCCGATCGCCACCGGGTGTCAGCTGATTATTACAGCTGATATCCGGCACTATGTGCCAGGAGCAGTCACGGACCGCTTCCGACACATTAACCCCTGGAACACCGCGATCAAACATGATCACAGCGTTCCAGCGGCACAGGGAAGCATCGCGCAGGGATGTGATCGCGTTGCTCCGAGGGTCTCCTACCTCCTCCTCCCTGCAGGCCCCGGATCCAAAATGGCCACGGGGGAGCCTTCCGGGTCCTGCAGGGAGGTGACTTTCAAGCGCCTGCGCCGGGAAGCCTCCCTGCAGTGTCTGAACAGATCGCTGATCTGACACAATGCACTGCAAAGTGTCAGATCAGCGATCTGATAATATATAGTGATGTCCCCCCTGGGGCAATGTAAAAAAGTAAAAAAAAAAATTAGATGTGTAAAAAAAAAAAAAAATCCTAAATAAAGAAAAAAATATATATACCGTATATTGTTCCAATAACGATATTTTTTTATCTAAATAAAAAAACAATAAAAGTACACATATTTAGTATCGCCGTGTCTGTAACGACCCGACCTATAAAACTGTCCCACTAGTTAACCCCTTCACCTTGAACACCTCAAAAAACGGTGGAGATGCAAAAACTATTTTTTGCAATAAAAAGCGTCTTTTAGTGTGTGACGGCTGCCACTCATAAAAATCCGCTAAAAAACCCGCTATAAAAGTAAATCAAACCCCCTTCATCACCCCCTTAAGTAGGGAAAAATAATAAAATTAAAAAAAAATGTATTTATTTCCATTTTCCCATTAGGGTTAGGGTTGGGGCTAAAGTTAGGGTTAGGGCTGGGGCTAAAGATACGGTTAGGGCTACAGTTAGGGTTAGGGCTAAAGTTAGGGTTAGGGCAAAAGTTAGGGTTAGGGTGGGGCTAAAGTTACGGTTGGGGCTAAAGTTAGGGTTTGGATTACATTTATGGTTGGAATTAGGGTTGGGATTAGGGTTAGGGGTGTGGTTAGGGTTGGGATTAGTGTTAGGGGTGTTTTGGGGTTAGAGGTGTGGTTAGGATTAGGGCTAGGGGCATGTTCAGGTTAGCAGTATAGTTAGGGTTATGGGTAGGGTTGGGATTAGGGTTAGGGGTGTGTTTGGGTTAGGGTTTCAGTTAGAATTCGGGGGTTTCCACTGTTTAGGTACATCAGGGGCTCTCCAAACATGGCGTCCGATCTCAATTCCAGCCAATTCTGCGTTGAAAAAGTAAAACAGTGCTCCTTCCCTTCCAAGCTCTCCCGTGCGCCCAAACAGGGGTTTACTCCAACATATAGGGTATCAGCATGCTCAGGACAAATTGGACAACAACTTTTGGGGTTCAATTTCTCCTGTTACCCTTGGAAAAATACAAAAATCGGAGGCTAAAAATAATTTTTGTGGAAAAAAAATATAGTTCTTACCGATAACGGTATTTCTCTGAGCCCATGACGGCACCACGGAGAGAGGGGATCCGCCCACCAAGGACAGGAAACCTACGGATAAAAAGGCGGTACCACTCTCCTGCATCAGTTGTTTTACATAGAGAACGATGGGAGACTACTAAACATTTGTTAAATTTTAACTGTTTATCATAACTAGATACC
Source organism: Ranitomeya imitator (assembly GCF_032444005.1). Taxonomy (NCBI): domain Eukaryota; kingdom Metazoa; phylum Chordata; class Amphibia; order Anura; family Dendrobatidae; genus Ranitomeya; species Ranitomeya imitator. The sequence continues at coordinate 387,493,505 of NC_091287.1, forward strand.
GCGTGACTATTAACACTATGAGTAGACTATGGCACTATTTTGATGTGCGCACCCACAAGTGAAGGGAGGGAATGTACGGGTGCCGTCATGGGCTCAGAGAAATACCGTTATCGGTAAGAACTATATTTTTCTCTGATCGCCCATGACGGCACCACGGAAAGAATTGCATAGATAGTGCATTCAGGGAGGGACCACCGCCTCCAGAACCCTTTTACCGAAAGTAAGGTCTGAAGAGGAGATTAGGTCCAATCTATAGTGCCTATAGAATGTGGATGGTGAGGACCAGGTAGCAGCTCTACATATCTGGTCTATGGAAGCTCCGGCCTTCTCCGCCCAGGAAGTCGCTACTGCTCTTGTTGAGTGAGCCTTAACCTCCCCGGGAACGGACATCCCACATGCTGAGTATGATAGACTGATGGCGTCTGTGATCCATCTTGCTATGGTGGCTATAGATGCTTTTTTTCCCCTTCCGGGGACCCTGAAAACACACAAACAGAGAGGAATCCTCCCTACTCTCTCTAGTGACTTCTAGGTAGTGTAAGAGACATCTCACATCTAGTGTATGTAATGTTTGTTCCTCCTTATTTTTAGGATTGGGACAGAAGGAGGGGAGAGATATCTCTTGAGACCTGTGAAATTTTGAAGCCACTTTTGGGAGATATGCTGGGTCTGTTTTTAAAATGACCCTATCCTCTAGGAATTGTGTGTAGGGAGGGTTAGCTGAGAGAGCCTGTAAATCGCTAACCCTGCGGGCCGAAGTGAGGGCGACTAATAGAGCTGTTTTGAGGGATAGATTTTTTTTTTGTAGATTCGTGTAATGGCTCAAATGGAGAATTAGTCAGGGCTTTAAGGACCAAGTTTAAGTCCCATTGAGGAACAACTTTTACTGGAAGAGGCCTTGATCTTCCTGCCGCCCTGATGAATCTAGCGACCCACCTATTTGAGGCTAAATCAAAATTGAATAGGGCTCCCAAAGCTGCCACGTGAACTTTTAGGGTGTTAGTGGCTAAACCCATCTCCAACCCGTTTTGTAGGAACTCTAATATGGAATTAAGGGGAATTTCTTTCCCTATTTTTGCACCTGATGATGACAGAAACTTTTTCCATATCTTGCCATACTGTCTTGTTGTAACAGGCTTCCTACTTTGTAACAGAGTTGAGATCAAGCCCGGAGAGAACCCCCTGCTTTCTAGTAATTTCCTTTCAAGAGCCAAGCTGTCAAGTGCAAGTTCTTGACCTGCGGATGACAGACTGGGCCCTGTGACAACAGATCTTGGAGGTCTGGTAATACCCAAGGGTCTGATATTGATAACTTCCTCATCCATGAGAACCAAGGCCTCTTCGGCCAGAACGGGGCAATTAAGATGACCAGCGCCCCGTCCTCCCGAATCTTCCTCAGCACTGCTGGAATCAGAATAAGAGGAGGGAAGGCATAGACCAGATGGTGACCCCAAGATATCAGGAAGGCGTCCACAGCTACTGGGTTCCCCAGGGGAGATAGGGAGCAAAAGAAGGTTACTTTTTTGTTTAGATGACTCGCAAAGAGATCTATTTTGGGAACGCCCCATCTTTCTGTGATCTGGGTGAATATCGCCTGATTTAGTTCCCATTCCCCCTGTTTTAGACTGGACCGGCTGAGGAAGTCTGCTTTGTAGTTGTCCACTCCCCTTATGTGTAAGCTTGTTAGGGATAAGAGGTTGCTCTCGGCTATTTGCAGGATTGAATTGGTCACCTCCATTAGATTTTTGGAATGGGTGCCCCCCTGGTGATTTAGGTAAGATACTACCACCCGATTGTCCGACATTACTCTTACATGGTGAGAGTGAAGGACCCCCAAGAATTCCTGAAGGGCAAATTTTACTGCAAGGAGCTCCTTCATGTTGGAGGATTTGTTGACTGTGGATGGAGACCAAGTGCCCTGGGTTACTAGGTCGCCCAGATGAGCCCCCCACCCTGAAGGGCTTGCATCCGTAGTCAGGACTTTCGAGATCTGAATTACCCACGGGACTCCCTGGGAAAGATTTTTCTGCGATCTCCACCATGTCAGAGAGTGATTTGTGCGAGGAGATAGAGATAACTGCCCTCCTAAATTCTCTCCTAGATGGATTTGCTCCGACAATATCTGCCATTGAAGTTCTCTTGAATGTAATTGGGCCCACTGGACTGCAGGGATGCAAGAGGTCATAGAGCCTAAGAGGGACATGGCCTGACGGAGTGTTATGGAGGGGAGAGATTGGGTTCTCGAAACTAAACTTTTTAGTTTTTGTATCTTGTACTCCGGGAGACGACATTCCATCTTTTTGGAGTCTAGAGTGAGACCCAGGCACTCCTGGACCTGAGAAGGCATTAGTCTGGACTTTCCCATGTTTATTAGCCAGCCCAATTCCTTCAGAGAATGCATCACTATTGCCAGTTGATCCTCGCAATGTTGCGGGGAGGAGCCTATCACCAAGAAATCGTCCAGATATGGAACGATTAGGGTATTTTCTTCTCTGAGATGAGCCATTACCTCCGCTATCAGCTTTGTGAAAACTCTCGGAGCTATGGCAAGACCAAATGGTAGAGCTGAAAACTGGAAGTGTTTTAGGACTCCCCTGATGTGAACTGCCATCCTGAGGAATCTCTGGTGATCCTTGTGTATTGGGACGTGATAATATGCGTCCTTTAAGTCCAGGACCACCATGAAGCATTGGGGAAACAACATCTTGATAGATCACTTTATCGTTTCCATCTTGAATGCTTGAACCTCCAGGAAATCGTTTAATTTCTTTAGATTTATAATAGTTCTGAAGGAACCGTCTGGTTTCTTCCTCAGGAATAGAGGGGAATAGTACCCTTGCCCTCTTTCTTGTGGGGGAACTTCCAGGAGTACACCCTTTTTTACTAACTCGATGACCTCGTTTTCCAGAGCCAGCTGTTCTTCTGCCGAAGATCTTATGGATGTCATCATAAAAGAGGGACGGGGGCATCTTTTGAATGTCAGCCTCAGGCCTGATTCTATAATGTTCAGAATCCATTGACTGGAGGTAATCTTTTTCCAGGCTGGAAGAAAGAGAGATAACCTCCCTCCCACCTGGGGCGAACCTTCATTGAGAAGGTTTCTTGTTATGACTGGGGTTTTTGTTAAAGATGAACCCCTTGTTTTTGTTCCTCTTATCCTCCCACTTTCCCTGGCCTCTCCCAGGGTTCTTGCGGAAAAACCTCTTGTTCCGAAAGGGCTTCCGGTAAGAGGGGAGACCAAGGGAGGGAAAGGACTTTTTCTTGTCCCCGGCTTTTTCCAGGATGTCATCTAATGTGGAACCGAACAAAAACTCCCCTTCGCAGGGGATAGTACATAGTTTTGTTTTTGTTTGCAGATCGCCAGGCCAATTTTTAAGCCAGAGGGCACGCCTGGCCGCATTAGCGAACACTGCTGACCTGGCGGCTAACCTGATAGAGTCTGCTGAGGCGTCAGCCAGAAAAGCCGCCGCTCCCCTTATTACAGGTAATGTTTTCAGCATCGAGTCTCGGGAGGTTTTCCCTTTTAATTGACCCTCTAGTTGATTTAACCAGATCATTAGGGAGCGGGATGTGCAAGCTGCTGCCACTGCTGGTTTCAGGCCTCCTCCCGCTGACTCCCAAGAGCCCTTGAGGAAGGCGTCCGCCTTCTTGTCCATAGGGTCTTTTAGGACCCCCATGTCCTCAAACGGGAGAGCGAATTTCTTTGATGCTTTGGCTATTGCTACATCTAATTTGGGGGCTTTTTCCCAAAAGGAACAGGATTCATCCTCGAAGGGGTATTTCCTTTTCGGGGTTAGGAGAGTCTTTTTCATGGGTTTTTTCCATTCCTTTTTAATTAACGCTGCAATTGCTTCGTTAAGCGGAAAAGCTCTTCTCTTTTTTTGTTCTAATCCCCCAAACATGATGTCTTGTGCTGACTTTTTGGGGTGGGAGTCTACTAGTCCCATAGTACTCCTCACTGCCTTTATGAGGCCATCAGTGTCCTCTAGCGGGAAACAATTGTGACCTCCTGAGGAAGAAGTGGATGATGAGGATGAGGAGGAGGAGTCGGAGGATGCTGAACTCGCACTATCGCTGTCAGATTTAGAGACTGGGGACGGGGACCTATGTCTGGTCCTTCTCCGTTTTTTTCCTCTTTTTAGGGATCTAAAGGTGTCCTCCACCTGTTCTTTAATCAGGTTTTTAAGATCTGTTGCAAACCCGGGCAGGCTTTCAGATACTGTTTGCTGTATGCAGGAATTGCATAGCTGCTTCTCCCATGCGGGTGGAAGATCCTCTTTACAGATGGCACAGGCTTTGTGCTTTGTTTTACCTACGCTTTTCCTCCCCTAAAAGAGACAAATAATAATCTTACTGTCTCTAACTTTCACGAAGATCAACTTACCACCTCCAGGACCCATAAATACCGGTTGGGGATTCTCAGCCTCTGGCTTTTTCCCCGACGCCGTGCTGGACTCCTTGCTGTGTTGAGACCTTTGGCGTTCTTTGCCGGTGTCCTGGCAACTTTTCTGCTGTCGCCTTTTTTGCTGCTGCTGAGGCGATGCTGTAGGTGGAGGTGATCCAGGCAGGGGAGACGCCGGGTCGCTCATACTGCTGCTGGTCTGCTGCCAATAACGCTGGCTGCGCCTGATGCTGCGACGATTAATAGCTCCTAAGGCTCTTGCTGATAAACTGCAGAGCCGCTGAGAGGAAGTAAATCCCCCATTTTAAAGCTCCCGCCGCTTTCCTTCCGGCGCCTGCGCAGTAGCGCTTAGCCGACGGCGAGGAGCGCCGAACGCCGGCGCCTGCGCAGACGCTCCTGCCTTTGGAACGCCCAAGCGACCTATCTTTTGGCGACTCCTGCGCAGACGCTTCTGCGGCGCCTTTGGAACGCCCAAGCAACCTATCTTTTGGCGACGCCTGCGCAGACGCTTCTGCGGCGCCTTTGGAACGCCCAAGTGACCTATCGGCGACGCCTGCGCAGTAGCGCTCAGCCGACGGCGAGGAGCGCCGAACGCCGACGCCTGCGCAGATCCAAGCCCAGCGTCTCGCGAGACCAGCGCAACTCCGGGCATGCGCCCTACTCACAAGATGGCCGCCCGGAGTGCAGATATGGCGCTGCTGACCGGCACCCCCGGTCCTATGCAGACCCTACTGCGTGGCTCTGCATACCCGATGGCGTGCAGTGTGCAGGCTGACGCGTGCTAGGGGAGGGCCACGCCGCACCTCCCGCAACCACAGAGGGACCCCCCTGGATGTTGCCGCTGCTGCATCTTACCTGGGGAGGTGACCGCGAACTCCTTGTCACCTCCCCCGCACACCCTGTCGGCCCACTGGCTCCCAGCGGTGGCGCTTCGGGTCACCACCCTAGCCGAGGCAGAGGGACCCCAGCTGCCTGAATCGGACTGGTTGGCCCCGGAATTCCAACGACAACTGGTAAGTCCGTAGGTCTCCCATCAAGGACAGGAAAACAACTGTTGCAGGAGAGTGGTACCGCCTTTTTATCCGTAGGTTTCCTGTCCTTGGTGGGCGGATCCCCTCTCTCCGTGGTGCCGTCATGGGCGATCAGAGAAAAAAGGATTTTTTATTTTCCCAGCTCTGCGTTATAAACTGTAATGAAACACTTGGGAGTTCAAAGTTCTCACTACACATCTAGATATGTTCCTTGGGGGGTCTAGTTTCCAAAATGGGGTCACTTGTGTGGGGTTTCTACTGTTTAGGTACATCAGGGGCTCTGCAAATGCAATGTGACGCCTGCAGACCAATCCATCTAAGTCTGCATTCCAAACGGCACTCCTTCCCTTCCGAGCTCTGCCATGCATTCAAATGGTGGTTCGCCCCCCACATATGGGGTATCAGCGTACTCAGGACAAATTGGACAACAACTTTTGGGGTCCAATTTCTCCTGTTACCCTTGGGAAAATATAAAACTAGGGGCTAAAAAATAATTTTTTTGGAAAAAAAAGGAATTTTTATTTTCACGGCTCTGCGTTATAAACTGTAGTGAAACACTTGGGGGTTCACAGTTCTCACAACACATCTAGATAAGTTCCTTAGGTGGTCTACTTTCCAAAATGGTGTCACTTGTGGGGGGTTTCAATGTTTAGGCACATCAGGGGCTCTCCAAACGTGACATGGCGTCCGATCTCAATTCCAACCAATTTTGCATTGAAAAGTCAAATGGCGCTCCTGCCCTTCCGAACTCTGCCATGCGCCCAAACAGTGGTTTACCCCCACATATGGGGTATCAGCATACTCAGGACAATTTGCACAACAATGTTTGGGGTCCAATTTCTTCTGTTACCCTTGGGAAAATAAAAAATTGTGGGCAAAAAGATCATTTTTGTGAAAAAATATGATTTTTTGTTTTTACGGCTCTGCATTATAAACTTCTGTGAAGCACTTGGTGGGTCAAAGTGCTCACCACACATCTAGATAAGTTCCTTAGGGGGTCTACTTTCCAAAATGGTGTCACTTGTGGGGGGTTTCATTGTTTAGGCACATCAGGGGCTCTCCAAACGCGACATGGCATCCGATCTCAATTCCAGTCAATTTTGCATTGAAAAGTCAAACGGCACTCATTCCCTTCCGAGCTCTGCCATGTGCCCAAACAGTGGTTTACCCCCACATATGGGGTATCGGCGTACTCAGGACAAATTGTACAACAACTTTTGCATTCCAATTTCTCCTGTTACCCTTGGTAAAATAAAACAAATTGGAGCTGAAGTAAATGTTTTGTGAAAAAAAGTTAAATGTTCATTTTTTTTTAAACATTCCAAAAATTCCTGTGAAACACCTGAAGGGTTAATCAACTTCTTAAATGTGGTTTTGAGCACCTTGAGGGGTGCAGTTTTTAGAATGGTGTCACACTTGGTTGTTTTCTATCATATAGACCCCTCAAAATGACTTCAAATGTGATGTGGTCCCTAAAAAAAAAAATGGTGTTGTAAAAATGAGAAATTGCTGGTCAACTTTTAACCGTTATAACTCCCTAACAAAAAAAAAATTTCATTCCAAATGTTAGGGCTAGCGGAACGCACCAAATAATAAGATGGAATAAGGTGCGTTCGCAGCCCGGAGTCCACCGTGCAGAGATGAAACCTGCTGCCAAGTAATGACGGACTATATGGCGGTACAATGTGAATACACACACGGGTTAACTTCACCCTGTGTGAAGGAAGCGTGAAGGAAGCAAACCCTGTTGCGTCACAGGGCCGCGCATGTAACAAAACTAATAAATAAATAGCAAGAGAGTGCAAACTGTGCTGTACTGGCGGACGCCACTAACGGACGCCACTAACCACCCTGACTTGGGTTAAAGAAGCGCTCTAATGGCACGTGGCACCGTACTGGCGGTCACAGCAGTAGGCGCTGTTTCGTGTGTTAACGCTGTGAGTTCAGCCGGGCGCTAAATTGCAACCATACACCTTACGTGAACATACACAAGGGATGGGTTTTTTAAGGAACGACTTGCACTCATCAACACACACACAATTACAATTGTACACTAGCGCATGGCCATGCGGTCATGCGAAGCTTATATAGCTGCAGCATGTATAGGACCTTCCAATAAAGGACCAATGGGAAGCTGCCACAGAAGTTGAGCACCTTCAGGACCTTCCTGGAGGACCAATGGGAACCGCTGCAGCATCTGAGCATGTGACCCTCGATCTCCAACGGGAGATCTCACCCTGGGCATGCTCAGAAGGGAAAAAGCAGGACTTAGTCCCAAAAGCGTCTGCTCACCGCTGCCCAGCACTGGCTTCAATGGCAGAAGCAGGAAAAGCAGCAATAACCCTATGCACAGTGTGAGACTGAGCAAGACGCTGGGACCAACGTCTCTGCTGAGCAGACTCCACTGCGGCTGGAAAAGAATGGGAGACTGCAGCAGAGATGGTTCAAGATTCCCCTGTGCAGAGGCGGGAACTCGACACCTAACACCAAAATTGTACTGATGTAAAGTAGACATGTGGGAAATATTACTTATTAGGTATTTTGTGTGACATATCTCTGTGACTTAAGGGCATAAAAATTCAAATTTGGAAAATTGCGAAATTTTCTAAATTTTTGCCAAATTTTCTTTTTTTTCACAAATAAACGCAAGTAATATCAATGAAATTTTACCACTATCATGAAGTACAATATGTCACGAGAAAACAGTCTCAGAATCGTCAGGATTCGTTGAAGCATTCCAGAGTTATAACCTCATAAAGGGACAGTGGTCAGAATTGTAAAAATTGGCCCGGTCATTAACGTGCAAACAACCCTTGGGGGTTAAGGGGTTAAGGCAGCAGTGAACAATAGGGTTGAGCGAAATGGGTCGAACATTTTCAAAAGTCGCCGACTTTTGGCGAAGTCGAGTTTCATGAAACCCGATCCGACCCCTGTGCGTTGTCGGCCATGCGGTACGCGACTTTCGCGCCAAAGTCGCGTTTCAATGACGCGAAAAGCGCCATTTCTCAGCCAATGAAGGTGAACACAGAGTGTGGGCAGCGTGATGACATAGGTCCTGGTCCCCACCATCTTAGAGAAGGGCATTGCAGTGAGTGGCTTGCTGTCTGCGGCGTCACAGGGGCTATAAAGGGGCGTTCCCGCCGACCGCCATCTTACTGCTGCTGATCTGAGCTTAGGGAGAGGTTGCTGCCGCTTCGTCAGAAGCAGGGATAGCGTTAGGCAGGGTCCATTAACCACCAAACCGCTTGTGCTGTAGCGATTTCCACTGCCCAACACCACCTTCGGTGTGCAGGGACAGTGGAAGCTACATTTTTATTTTTTTTCCTCAGCGCTGTAGCTCATTGGGCTGCCCTAGAAGGCTCCCTGATAGCTGCATTGCTGTGTGTACGCCGCTGTGCAAACCAACTGCTTTTTTCAAAGCACAAATCCTCTTGTTCCTTCCTTTCTGCACAGCTATCTTTTTTGTTTGTCCACACTTTTTATTTAATTTGTGCATCAGTCCACTCCTTATTGCTGCCTGCCATACCTGGCTGAGATTACTGCAGGGAGATAGTAATTGTAGGACAGTCCCTGTTTTTTTTTTTTTTTGTGGGAGAGTAAGATTGGCATTTCTGCTAGAGTGCCATCCCTGTGTGTGCCATCTCTCACTCAGTGGGTCATAGAAAGCCTATTTATTTTTTTGCTTGATTTGGGTTCTAAAATGTACCTGAAAAAATCACTACATCAATCAGTGGGAGAAAAATATTGGCCTCAGGGCTTGTGTGCCACTCCTGACTCCTGTGTGTGCCATCTCTCAGTCAGTGGGCCATAGAAAGCCTTTATTTTTTTTTTTTATTTGGTTTCTAAATTGTCATTGAAAAAATCATTTTATTTTATTTTGTTTATAAAGTCTCCCTGAAAAAAAGAAAAAATAGGTGGGAGATTAATATTGCCCTTTCTGTCTTGACTCCTGGGTGTGCCATCTCTCTCTCTCTCTCTCTCAAATTGTGGGCCATAGAAAGCCTATTAATTTTTTGGCTTGATTTGGGTTCCAAAATCTACCTGAAAAAATCACAACATCAATCAGTGGGAGAAAAATATTGGCCTCAGGGCTTGTGTGCCACTCCTGACTCCTGTGTGTGCCATCTCTCACTCAGTGGGCCATAGAAAGCCAATTTTTTTTTTTTTTCTAAATTGTCCCTGAAAAATCATCTTATTTAATTTGGTTTCTAAATTATTCCTGAAAAAAATCATTTTATTTTGTTTATAAAGTCTCCCTGAAAAAAAAAAAAATTGGGAGATTTATATTGACATTTGTGCTTGAGTGACAGTCCTGCGTGTGTGGCATCTCTGTGATTTGGTGCCACAGAAAACAGAGTGTGTAACATTGTGCCTGATTTTCCTTGTGGTATCACCAACCTGTAAAGGGATATTGAAATCAAACAGAAGTTATAGCTCACCGTGTAAGTTGTTTGACAGCAACAAATAAAGTTACTTTGGTTAAGTTTATAAAACAATGAGGAAGTCTGGTGCAAGAGGTCGTGGCCGTGGGCGTTCATTGTCAGCTGGTAATGATGGTAGTGGTAGTGGAGCATCAGGTGGTCGTGGGAAAAAAAATATTCCACCCAAGTCTGGAGCTGTGGAGCCAGGTTCGTCGTCTGGCTACACAAGGCCTCGAACGCTCTCTTTTCTGGAAGTAGGAAAACCGCTTTTAAAGCCGGAGCAGCAACAGCAAGTTTTGGCTTACCTTGCAGACTCAGCCTCTAGCTCTTTTGCCTCCTCTTCCGAAACTGGTAAATGTAAAAGCAGCGCGTCGTTTGTGGATGTTCACGGTCAGGGACAAGTCGCTTCCTTGTCCTCTTCAGCAAAATCAACAAGAGAGAAGGATGCAGCAGGCGACACAACGGGTTACTCCATGGAGCTCTGTACACATACCGTCCCTGGCTTAGAAAGTGAAACAGTTAACAGGCCATGCCCATTACAAGTAGATTCTGACATGGAGTGCACTGATGCACAGCCACAGCCAGACTACTATGCTGGTCCTTTGACTCAGACCACAACATTGCCCTCTCAGGGTACTGATCCACAATCAGACCCTGATGAGACTATGTTGCCCCATCACGAACGCTATACCACCGACCGACACGGTGACACAGACGAAGTTGCACACGAGGTAGAAGGAGGTTATAGATGACCCTGTTGTTGACCCCGATTGGCAGCCATTGGGGGAACAGGGTGCAGGCGGCAGTAGTTCTGAAGCGGAGGAGGAGGGGCCGCAGCAGGCATCAACATCGCAACAGGTTCCATCTGCCGGGCCCGTATCTGGCCCAAAACGCGTGGCAAAGCAAAAAACTGTTGGAGGACAGCGTGTCCATCCGGTTAAAGCTCAGTCTGCAATGCCTGAAAAGGTATCCGATGCTAGAAAGAGTGCAGTCTGGCATTTTTTTAAACAACATATAATTGATCAGCGCAAAGTCATCTGTCAAAAATGTTCAACTAGCTTAAGCAGAGGTCAGAATCTGAAAAGTCTCAATACAAGTTGCATGCATAGACATTTAACCACCATGCATTTGCAAGCCTGGACTAACTACAAAACATCCCTTAAGGTTGTAGCACCCTCGGCCAATGAAGCTAGTCAGCAACGCAACATCCCTTCCGTCACTGTAAGGCCACCATTTTCCGCACCACCGGCAGTATCTGTGCAGGTTTCTTTGCCAGCCCAAAGCAGTCAGGGTCAGGGAATCACCAGTTTTGTAGGAGGAAATACTGCATCTAGGGCACCGGCGGAAACAATACCGTCTCCAACAGTCTCTCAGTCTGCCATGGCCACCAGCAGACCCGCTAGTTCCACGATCTCCAGCTCTCCAGTCCAGCTCACCCTACATGAGACTCTGGTTAGAAAAAGGAAGTACTTATCCTCGCATCCGTGTACACAGGGTTTGAACGCCCACATAGCTAGACTAATCTCGTTAGAGATGATGCCCTACCGGTTAGTTGAAAGCAAAGCTTTCAAAGCCCTGATGGAGTACGCTGAACCACGCTACGAGCTACCCAGTCGACACTTTTTCCAGAAAAGCCATCCCAGCCCTGCACCAGCATGTTAAACAGCGCATCGTCCATGCACTCAGGCAATCTGTGAGTACAAAGGTGCACCTGACTACAGATGTATGGACCAGTAGGCATGGCCAGGGACGTTACGTGTCCATCACGGCACACTGGGTGAATGTGGTGGATGCAGGGTCCACAGGGGACAGCAATTTCGGGATAGTTGTGCCTAGCCCACGGTCTAGGAAACAGTTGGCTGTAGGCGTTCACACCCCGTCCTCCTCCTCCTCCTGCAGAAGCGAGAGCTCTTCCACAGACCGCAGTCGCCAAACCACTCCATCGTCAGCTGTCACTGTTGCACACCAGTTGTCCCATTATGGGGCAGCTACTGGCAAGCGTCAGCAGGCTGTATTGGCTATGAAGTGTTTGGGCGACAACAGACACACCACGGAAGTTCTGTCCGAGTTCTTGCAGGAAGAAACGCAGTCGTGGCTGGGCACAGTAGATCTTGAGGCAGGCAAGGTAGTGAGTGATAATGGAAGGAATTTCATGGCTGCCATCTCCCTTTCCCAACTGAAACACATTCCTTGCCTGGCTCACACCTTAAACCTGGTGGTGCAGTGCTTATTGAAAACTTATCCTGGGTTCTAGGACGTGCTCCTCAAAGTGCGTGGACTTTGCTCACATATCCGCCGTTCGCCTGTACACTCCAGCCGTATGCAGACCTATCAGCGGTCTTTGAACCTTCCCCAGCATCGCCTAATCATAGACGTTGCAACAAGGTGGAACTCAACACTGCACATGCTTCAGAGACTGTGCGAACAGAGGCGGGCTGTTATGTTTTTGTGGGAGGATACACATACACGGGCAGGCAGTAGGATGGCAGACATGGAGTTGTCGGGTGTGCAGTGGTCGAAGATACAAGACATGTGTCAAGTCCTTCAGTGTTTTGAGGAATGCACACGGCTGGTTAGTGCAGACAACGCCATAATAAGCATGAGCATCCCCCTAATGCGTCTGCTGATGCAAAGTTTGACGCACATAAAAGATCAGGCGTCTGCACCAGAGGAAGAGGAAAGCCTTGATGACAGTCAGCCATTGTCTGGTCAGGGCAGTGTACAGGACGAGGTAGTGGGCGAAGAGGAGGTGGAGGACGAGGAGGATGATGGGGATGAGTATATTTTTAATGAGGAAGCTTTCCCGGGGGCACTGGAAATTGGTGGCGTGGCAAGGCCGGGTTCTGGTTTTTTGAGGGACACAAGTGACGTAGATTTGCCTGCAACTGCACCTCAACCAAGCACAACCGCAGATTTGACAACTGGAACTTTGGCCCACATGGTGGATTATGCCTTGCATATCCTCAAAAGGAACACACGCATTACTAAAATGATGAACGATGACGATTACTGGTTGGCCTGCCTCCTTGATCCTCGCTATAAAAGGCAAATTGCAAAATATTATGCCACATGAGAACTTGGAACTAATATTAGCAACAAAACAATCAACTCTTGTTGACCGTTTGCTTCAGGCATTCCCAGCACACAGCGCCCGTGATCGTTCTCACACGAGCTCCAGGGGGCAGCAGACCAGGAGTGTTAGGGGTGCACACATCAGAAGTGGCGTTGGACAGAGGGGTTTTCTGACCAGGTTGTGGAGTGATTTTGCTATGACCGCAGACAGGACAGGTACTGCTGCATCAATTGAAAGGGACAGGAGACAACATTTGTCCAGTATGGTAACAAACTATTTTTCATCCCTTATCGATGTTCTCCCTCAACCGTCATTCCCATTTGATTACTGGGCATCAAAATGAGACACCTGGCCAGAATTGGCAGAATATGCATTGCAGGAGCTTGCTTGCCCGGCAGCTAGTGTCCTATCAGAAAGAGTATTCAGTGCTGCAGGTTCAATATTAACCGAAAAAAGGACTCGTCTGGCTACACAAAATGTTGATGGTCTAACATTCATTAAAATGAACCACAACTGGATTTCGAATTCTTTTGCCCCACCTTGCTCGGGCGACACCTAGCTTTCCTATGAAAAGCTCTTGCCTGTGGGCTACTGTGAATGACTTTTCAAATGTCTTAATTTGCAGCAGCTGATTGTCCAGCATACAACATGTTTACACCTCCCTAAATGGCCAAACTCCCCACACGGGGCCGTGGTATCGCGACTTGGCGCAAGCACCCGTGAGAGTGCTGTTTGTCTGAAGAGGTGGGTGTGCCCGCTTTTGGTCGACAGCACTGCCACTGGGTCCCTCATAGTACACTAAACTGTCTCTGGCGGTGGTGGTGCGCACCCAACGTCAGACACACTGTTGTAACATGAGGGGCCCTGGGCCTCTACCGCCGTCCACAAGAGAGTTCACCCACCCCCAGGTCAAACATTGCTCTGCCACTTCCACAATTATCTCTCACACTTCAACCAATGTTTAGACTATGCGCTGACATCCTTCCATTCCTGCCACTGACAATACCATTGTGTTGACATGTATAATGGTACTTAACATAGTCAGGGGCAGTGTCCTCTATTTACCAAAGTAAAAACTTTGCGCCAAATTAGTAGGTCAGAAACAATGCAGAGGATCCCACCCCTGTACCTAAAGATTGCACCCTTTAGTGTTTTCGCTGGATTTTAATGTGAGACATTCACATTTATGTATTGTTTTGGACTACTAACTGGCAGACACTCATTACAATCATCCTCCGCTGACCAGGCCACTGCTGGCCGTGTTCACCTGGAACCAATTTAAAATTGCCTACAGCCATATGTTATTATGTTTGGCCTTTGATGCCTGTCTGCGGTCACTCCTTCCACTAGGCCTCCACTGACCAGACCACTGCTGCCCGTGTTCCCCTGGAACCAATTTAAAATTGCCTACAGCCATCTGTTATTATGTTAGGCCTTCGATGCCTGTCTGCGGTCACTCCTTCCACTAGGCCTCCACTGACCACACCACTGCTGCCCGTGTACCCCTGGAACCAATTTAAAATTGCCTACAGCCAGCCCAATTTTTTTATGTTAGGCCTTCGAAGCCTGTCTGCGGTCCGTTCTTTCTACTACTACTACACTGACCAGGCCACTGCTGCCCGTGTTCCCCTGGAACCAATTTAAAATTGCCTACAGCCATCTGTTATTATGTTAGGCCTTCGATGCCTGTCTGCGGTCACTCCTTCCACTAGGCCTCCACTGACCACACCACTGCTGCCCGTGTACCCCTGGAACCAATTTAACATTGCCTACAGCCAGCTCAATTTTTTTTATGTTAGGCCTTTGAAGCCTGTCTGCGGTCCGTTCTTTCAACTACTACTACACTGACCAGACCACTGCTGCCCGTGTTCCCCTGGAACCAATTTAAAATTGCCTACAGCCATCTGTTATTATGTTAGGCCTTCGAAGCCTGTCTGCGGTCCTTCCTTCCAAATAGTTCTCCACTGACCAGACCAATGCTGGCCGTGTACCCCTGGAACCCAGCTGAAAGTGCATGGAGCCTCCTTTTTTTCTTTGTTTTATATTTAGAAAGCCCAGATGAACTACGCTGTACCACGGTTCAAGCTACCCAGTCGACATTTCTTTTGCGAGAAAAGCCATCCCAGCCCTCCAGCGGCATGAAAAAGTCTGCATTGTCATAGCAATCAGGCAATCAAACAGTAGAAAGGTGCACCTGACAAGACACGCATGGACCAGTAGGCATGTCCACAAAAAGTTACGTGTCCATTACGGCGCACTGGGTTAATGTGTTGGATGCATGGTCCACAGGGGACAGCCTACAAAGTCTGTCTGCAGTCCCTAATTCAAATTTTCCTCCGCTGACCACACCACTGCTGCCCGTGTACTCCTGGAACCAATTTTACAGTGTCTACAGCCTAATTTTGTTATGTTAGGCCTACTACGCCTGTCTGCGGTCCCTCCTTCCAATACTCGTCCACTGACCAGACCACTGCTGCCCGTGGACCCCTGGAACCTATTTTTAATTGCATAGAGCATCCTGTTTTTAATAGTAGGCGTACAAAGTCTGTCTGCGGTCCACTATTGAAATTGTCCTCCACTGCCCATTGCAATGCTGCCTGTGTACCCCTGTAACTTTTTTAAGCTGCAGTGAGCCACATTTTTGGTTTAAGTAGGTAAAGAAGCTGCGGAGACACCATCACGTGTTTCTCGACGCAAGCAGTGAATAGCCAGGCCTTTCCCCGGGAAGGAACAACCACGGGAAGGGCAGCATCCTATGAAGGAAAGCCACCTATGCCAAGCATGGTATCCATCCACAGACAGCTGTTTCGGGGTTTTTGCCCCTCATCAGTGTGGAGTAGGAATCTGGCTATTAGGAGTAGTGCCTAGTAAAAAGGCTATAAAGGCACAGATGATTGGCCTCGGGGAGACCAAAACATCCAACACCGCGGAGACACCATCACGTGTTTCTCAACGCAGTGATTCCAGAACACTGCCCCCATCCCTTATGGGAAATATGCAGATGCAGGTAAAGAAGCTGCGGAGACACCATCACGTGTTTCTCGACGCAAGCAGTGAATAGCCAGGCCTTTCCCCGGGAAGGAACAACCACGGGAAGGGCAGCATCCTATGAAGGAAAGCCACCTATGCCAAGCATGGTATCCATCCACAGACAGCTGTTTCGGGGTTTTTGCCCCTCATCAGTGTGGAGTAGGAATCTGGCTATTAGGAGTAGTGCCTAGTAAAAAGGCTATAAAGGCACAGATGATTGGCCTCGGGGAGACCAAAACATCCAACACCGCGGAGACACCATCACGTGTTTCTCAACGCAGTGATTCCAGAACACTGCCCCCATCCCTTATGGGAAATATGCAGATGCAGGTAAAGAAGCTGCGGAGACACCATCACGTGTTTCTCGACGCAAGCAGTGAATAGCCAGGCCTTTCCCCGGGAAGGAACAACCACGGGAAGGGCAGCATCCTATGAAGGAAAGCCACCTATGCCAAGCATGGTATCCATCCACAGACAGCTGTTTCGGGGTTTTTGCCCCTCATCAGTGTGGAGTAGGAATCTGGCTATTAGGAGTAGTGCCTAGTAAAAAGGCTATAAAGGCACAGATGATTGGCCTCGGGGAGACCAAAACATCCAACACCGCGGAGACACCATCACGTGTTTCTCAACGCAGTGATTCCAGAACACTGCCCCCATCCCTTATGGGAAATATGCAGATGCAGGTAAAGAAGCTGCGGAGACACCATCACGTGTTTCTCGACGCAAGCAGTGAATAGCCAGGCCTTTCCCCGGGAAGGAACAACCACGGGAAGGGCAGCATCCTATGAAGGAAAGCCACCTATGCCAAGCATGGTATCCATCCACAGACAGCTGTTTCGGGGTTTTTGCCCCTCATCAGTGTGGAGTAGGAATCTGGCTATTAGGAGTAGTGCCTAGTAAAAAGGCTATAAAGGCACAGATGATTGGCCTCGGGGAGACCAAAACATCCAACACCGCGGAGACACCATCACGTGTTTCTCAACGCAGTGATTCCAGAACACTGCCCCCATCCCTTATGGGAAATATGCAGATGCAGGTAAAGAAGCTGCGGAGACACCATCACGTGTTTCTCGACGCAAGCAGTGAATAGCCAGGCCTTTCCCCGGGAAGGAACAACCACGGGAAGGGCAGCATCCTATGAAGGAAAGCCACCTATGCCAAGCATGGTATCCATCCACAGACAGCTGTTTCGGGGTTTTTGCCCCTCATCAGTGTGGAGTAGGAATCTGGCTATTAGGAGTAGTGCCTAGTAAAAAGGCTATAAAGGCACAGATGATTGGCCTCGGGGAGACCAAAACATCCAACACCGCGGAGACACCATCACGTGTTTCTCAACGCAGTGATTCCAGAACACTGCCCCCATCCCTTATGGGAAATATGCAGATGCAGGTAAAGAAGCTGCGGAGACACCATCACGTGTTTCTCGACGCAAGCAGTGAATAGCCAGGCCTTTCCCCGGGAAGGAACAACCACGGGAAGGGCAGCATCCTATGAAGGAAAGCCACCTATGCCAAGCATGGTATCCATCCACAGACAGCTGTTTCGGGGTTTTTGCCCCTCATCAGTGTGGAGTAGGAATCTGGCTATTAGGAGTAGTGCCTAGTAAAAAGGCTATAAAGGCACAGATGATTGGCCTCGGGGAGACCAAAACATCCAACACCGCGGAGACACCATCACGTGTTTCTCAACGCAGTGATTCCAGAACACTGCCCCCATCCCTTATGGGAAATATGCAGATGCAGGTAAAGAAGCTGCGGAGACACCATCACGTGTTTCTCGACGCAAGCAGTGAATAGCCAGGCCTTTCCCCGGGAAGGAACAACCACGGGAAGGGCAGCATCCTATGAAGGAAAGCCACCTATGCCAAGCATGGTATCCATCCACAGACAGCTGTTTCGGGGTTTTTGCCCCTCATCAGTGTGGAGTAGGAATCTGGCTATTAGGAGTAGTGCCTAGTAAAAAGGCTATAAAGGCACAGATGATTGGCCTCGGGGAGACCAAAACATCCAACACCGCGGAGACACCATCACGTGTTTCTCAACGCAGTGATTCCAGAACACTGCCCCCATCCCTTATGGGAAATATGCAGATGCAGGTAAAGAAGCTGCGGAGACACCATCACGTGTTTCTCGACGCAAGCAGTGAATAGCCAGGCCTTTCCCCGGGAAGGAACAACCACGGGAAGGGCAGCATCCTATGAAGGAAAGCCACCTATGCCAAGCATGGTATCCATCCACAGACAGCTGTTTCGGGGTTTTTGCCCCTCATCAGTGTGGAGTAGGAATCTGGCTATTAGGAGTAGTGCCTAGTAAAAAGGCTATAAAGGCACAGATGATTGGCCTCGGGGAGACCAAAACATCCAACACCGCGGAGACACCATCACGTGTTTCTCAACGCAGTGATTCCAGAACACTGCCCCCATCCCTTATGGGAAATATGCAGATGCAGGTAAAGAAGCTGCGGAGACACCATCACGTGTTTCTCGACGCAAGCAGTGAATAGCCAGGCCTTTCCCCGGGAAGGAACAACCACGGGAAGGGCAGCATCCTATGAAGGAAAGCCACCTATGCCAAGCATGGTATCCATCCACAGACAGCTGTTTCGGGGTTTTTGCCCCTCATCAGTGTGGAGTAGGAATCTGGCTATTAGGAGTAGTGCCTAGTAAAAAGGCTATAAAGGCACAGATGATTGGCCTCGGGGAGACCAAAACATCCAACACCGCGGAGACACCATCACGTGTTTCTCAACGCAGTGATTCCAGAACACTGCCCCCATCCCTTATGGGAAATATGCAGATGCAGGTAAAGAAGCTGCGGAGACACCATCACGTGTTTCTCGACGCAAGCAGTGAATAGCCAGGCCTTTCCCCGGGAAGGAACAACCACGGGAAGGGCAGCATCCTATGAAGGAAAGCCACCTATGCCAAGCATGGTATCCATCCACAGACAGCTGTTTCGGGGTTTTTGCCCCTCATCAGTGTGGAGTAGGAATCTGGCTATTAGGAGTAGTGCCTAGTAAAAAGGCTATAAAGGCACAGATGATTGGCCTCGGGGAGACCAAAACATCCAACACCGCGGAGACACCATCACGTGTTTCTCAACGCAGTGATTCCAGAACACTGCCCCCATCCCTTATGGGAAATATGCAGATGCAGGTAAAGAAGCTGCGGAGACACCATCACGTGTTTCTCGACGCAAGCAGTGAATAGCCAGGCCTTTCCCCGGGAAGGAACAACCACGGGAAGGGCAGCATCCTATGAAGGAAAGCCACCTATGCCAAGCATGGTATCCATCCACAGACAGCTGTTTCGGGGTTTTTGCCCCTCATCAGTGTGGAGTAGGAATCTGGCTATTAGGACAGTATTGAGCATCACGTGGGGTCATTATACAGTATTGAGCATCATGTGGGGCCATTATACAGTATGGAGCATCATGTGTGGCCATTATACAGTATGGAGCATCATGTGTGGCCATTATACAGTATTGAGCATCATGTGGGGTCATTATACAGTATTGACTGCTTGCGTCGAGAAACACGTGATGGTGTCTCCGCAGCTTCTTTACATGCATCTGCATATTTCCCATAAGGGATGGGGGCAGTGTTCTGGAATCACTGCGTTGAGAAACACGTGATGGTGTCTCCGCGGTGTTGGATGTTTTGGTCTCCCCGAGGCCAATCATCTGTGCCTTTATAGCCTTTTTACTAGGCACTACTCCTAATAGCCAGATTCCTACTCCACACTGATGAGGGGCAAAAACCCCGAAACAGCTGTCTGTGGATGGATACCATGCTTGGCATAGGTGGCTTTCCTTCATAGGATGCTGCCCTTCCCGTGGTTGTTCCTTCCCGGGGAAAGGCCTGGCTATTCACTGCTTGCGTCGAGAAACACGTGATGGTGTCTCCGCAGCTTCTTTACCTGCATCTGCATATTTCCCATAAGGGATGGGGGCAGTGTTCTGGAATCACTGCGTTGAGAAACACGTGATGGTGTCTCCGCGGTGTTGGATGTTTTGGTCTCCCCGAGGCCAATCATCTGTGCCTTTATAGCCTTTTTACTAGGCACTACTCCTAATAGCCAGATTCCTACTCCACACTGATGAGGGGCAAAAACCCCGAAACAGCTGTCTGTGGATGGATACCATGCTTGGCATAGGTGGCTTTCCTTCATAGGATGCTGCCCTTCCCGTGGTTGTTCCTTCCCGGGGAAAGGCCTGGCTATTCACTGCTTGCGTCGAGAAACACGTGATGGTGTCTCTGCAGCTTCTTTACCTGCATCTGCATATTTCCCATAAGGGATGGGGGCAGTGTTCTGGAATCACTGCGTTGAGAAACACGTGATGGTGTCTCCGCGGTGTTGGATGTTTTGGTCTCCCCGAGGCCAATCATCTGTGCCTTTATAGCCTTTTTACTAGGCACTACTCCTAATAGCCAGATTCCTACTCCACACTGATGAGGGGCAAAAACCCCGAAACAGCTGTCTGTGGATGGATACCATGCTTGGCATAGGTGGCTTTCCTTCATAGGATGCTGCCCTTCCCGTGGTTGTTCCTTCCCGGGGAAAGGCCTGGCTATTCACTGCTTGCGTCGAGAAACACGTGATGGTGTCTCCGCAGCTTCTTTACCTGCATCTGCATATTTCCCATAAGGGATGGGGGCAGTGTTCTGGAATCACTGCGTTGAGAAACACGTGATGGTGTCTCCGCGGTGTTGGATGTTTTGGTCTCCCCGAGGCCAATCATCTGTGCCTTTATAACATTTTTGGTTTAAGTCCTACTACCTGTGTCTGTCTGCGCCACTCAATTCAGCTGTGTTCCTTTGAAAAAAGCTGAGCGTCAATAGTCTTGTTTTCAGCCTCTAGGAATTTTAAAACTGCATTGGGGGTACAACTTTAGTAGGGCCTACTAACGGTGTCTGCCTCCCCAAGGTGTGCCCCAGGTTTCCTCCACATTGCTTCGGTCTTCCGACTCTCGTTTAGTAGTTGTAGAAAACTACACTGCATTAGGCCTACAAATTGGGTATGGGGTGTAGAGAGATGGTGTGTTACACTCCAAGGTGTTCTCCAGGTTGCCTTTCCTGAGCTTCTATCTTCAGGCTCTCGTTTAGTAGTTGTTGGAAACTACACTGCATTAGGCCTACAAATTGGGTATGGGGTGTAGAGAGATGGTGTATTCCACTCCAAGGTGTTCCCCAGGTTTCCTCTCCATTGCTTCGATCTTCATGCTCTCGTTTAGTAGTTGTTGGAAACTACACTGCATTAGGCCTACAAATTGGGTATGGGGTGTAGAGAGATGGTGTGTTCCACTCCAAGGTGTTCCCCAGGTTTCCTCTCCATTGCTTCGATCTTCATGCTCTCGTTTAGTAGTTGTTGGAAACTACACTGCATTAGGCCTACAAAATGGGTGTGGGGTGTAGAGAGATGGTGTGTTCCACTCCAAGGTGTTCCCCAGGTTTCCTCGCCAATGCTTCGATCTTCATGCTCTCGTTTAGTAGTTGTTGGAAACTATACTGCATTAGGCCTACAAAATGGGTATGGGGTGTAGAGAGATGGTGTGTTCCACTCCAAGGTGTTCCCCAGGTTTCCTCTCCATTGCTTCGATCTTCATGCTCTCGTTTAGTAGTTGTTGGAAACTATACTGCATTAGGCCTACAAAATGGGTATGGGGTGTAGAGAGATGGTGTGTTCCACTCCAAGGTGTTCTCCAGGTTGCCTTTCCTGAGCTTCTATCTTCAGGCTCTTGTTAAATAGTGGTTAAATGGAACAACTGCATTTGGCGTACTAGTTGGTTTGGGGCCTACTAACAGTGTCTGCCGCTCCTTGCTGTTCTCCTCCACTGAACAAAGCTGTGCCGCCTGTTTACTACGGTTGCCAATTTTGAACTGCATTTCGACTACTTACTGATTTGGGCCTACTCTCTGTGTCAGCCTCTCATTCCAGTTGTCCTCCACTGCAATGCCCCCTGGTTAGTCCTGTGTTACCAATTTTGAACTGCATTTAGCCCACTTTATTCTTTGGGCCTATATCTGTGTTTCCTCCTCATCCTGCCCATTGCCCAGCCAGTGATAGATGAGTCTGCTGGTACATTGACCCATAACGCAAAATTCCCTGTGCACGCTACACAGCAAGATTGTGACCCTGCTGAAAGTCACGTTCCTCTTCCCGCATACCATACCACCTTACACGGGGACAAAGAGGAAGGTGCAGATGAAAGTGCAGGTTCCTTCATCAGGTGGGGGGAGGAATACTAGTTGGCGACGTCACTGGCACAGGGCCTCTCATAGTACGCAAAAGTGTTGCTGCCGATGGGAGGCGCCCCCGCCGTGCAAACACACCGCTGTACTTTGAGGGGCCCTGTGCCAGTGCCAATGCCAACTAGTGGGCCCCCCCTGCTTGCTCAGGATCACAGCACTTGCAAAGTTGAAATACTTACCTCTCCCTGCTCCACTGCCGTGACGTGTTCCAGATTTCCTGGGCCCACTAATTACTTGAACCAGCCCTACCCCCCACAACTTTAGCCAAATGACCCCCAATTTCAAATGCCTTCAAATTATTATAAGCTAAATTACGATTGACAAGCTTCAGTAACAAGAATGGATGTTTTTGCCATGAAAATGGGCAGTGTAGAGGTTTTCCTGGCCTCCACTCACTGCCGACTATGCTCCCCCATTGACTTGCATTGGGTTTCGTGTTTCGGGCGATTCCCGACTTTTCGCGATAATCGGCCGATTCCACTCGACTCGACTTCTAAGATAGTCGGGTTTCGCGAAACACGGCTCGACTCCAAAAAGGTCAAGGTCGCTCAACCCTAGTGAACAACAAGAAGCAGTTGTGGGATTTGCTATCAAGTCTCACCTTTCCATAAACTTGCCCAGCTGCAGGGGGGGCATCAACGACCACCTGATGATACTTCATCTCCCACTTACAAGAAAGAAGTTATGCTGATTAGTGCCTACGCTGTCTGCTACGCTGATTAGTGCCTATGCTCCCACCATGACCAATCCAAGTGACAATAAGGATAAGTTCATCAATGAACTGGCACATTTATCTCACCAATCCCACAATCAGGCAAATTCATTGTACTCAGAGACTTTATTAATTTCAGAGTAAGAACAGACTAGCAAAAAAAAAAAAACACTACATACTTACATTCCGGTGTCTGTCCCCTCGCCATCAGCTTCCCGCACTGACTGTGAGCGCCGGCCGGCCGTAAAGCACAGCGGTGACGTCAGCGCTCTGCTTTACGGCCGGCCGGCGCTTACACAGTGCAGGGAAGCTGAGGCCGGGGGACAGACACCGGAATGTAAGTATGTACTGTTTGTTTGTTTTTTACATTTACAATGGTAACCAGGGTAAACATCGGGTTACTAAGCGCGGCCCTGCGCTTAGTAACCCGATGTTTACCCTGGTTACCAGGGGACTTCGGCATCGTTGGTCGCTGGAGAGCTATCTGTGTGACAGCTCTCCAGCAACCACACAGCAACGAAACAGCGACGCTGCAGCGATCGGTATCGTTGCCTATATCGCTGCAGCGTCGCTTAATGTGACGGTACCTTAAGGCATCACATTCTGCCATCTTGGAGAACCCAAGGGCAGAAGATTGCAAACAGGCTGAATATCTCCAAACTGCAAAGCAGAAGAGTTGCAGGTGGATTTGCCAATGACCCTGACAGCAGTAAGACTAGACTGGCATGATGAACAGTGGACATTTCTTAAAAATACTATTTACAATACTGCCCTGGAACATCTAAGAATATGGATTTATCGTGCTTTCTTTGGTAAAAAATATATATTTATTCTATTTTTCATAAATACAGGTCCTTCTCAAAAAATTAGCATATAGTGTTAAATTTCATTATTTACCATAATGTAATGATTACAATTAAACTTTCATATATTATAGATTCATTATCCACCAACTGAAATTTGTCAGGTCTTTTATTGTTTTAATACTGATGATTTTGGCATACAACTCCTGATAACCCAAAAAACCTGTCTCAATAAATTAGCATATCAAGAAAAGGTTCTCTAAACGACCTATTACCCTAATCTTCTGAATCAACTAATTAACTCTAAACACATGCAAAAGATACCTGAGGCTTTTATAAACTCCCTGCCTGGTTCATTACTCAAAACCCCCATTATGGGTAAGACTAGCGACCTGACAGATGTCAAGAAGGCCATCATTGACACCCTCAAGCAAGAGGGTAAGACCCAGAAAGAAATTTCTCAACAAATAGGCTGTTCCCAGAGTGCTGTATCAAGGCACCTCAATGGTAAGTCTGTTGGAAGGAAACAATGTGGCAGAAAACGCTGTACAACGAGAAGAGGAGACCGGACCCTGAGGAAGATTGTGGAGAAGGACCGATTCCAGACCTTGGGGAACCTGAGGAAGCAGTGGACTGAGTCTGGTGTGGAAACATCCAGAGCCACCGTGCACAGGCATGTGCAGGAAATGGGCTACAGGTGCCGCATTCCCCAGGTAAAGCCACTTTTGAACCATAAACAGTGGCAGAGGCGCCTGACCTGGGCTACAGAGAAGCAGCACTGGACTGTTGCTAAGTGGTCCCAAGTACTTTTTTCTGATGAAAGCAAATTTTGCATGTCATTCGGAAATCAAGGTGCCAGAGTCTGGAGGAAGACTGGGGAGAAGGAAATGCCAAAATGCCTGAAGTCCAGTGTCAAGTACCCACAGTCAGTGATGGTGTGGGGTGCCATGTCAAGCTGCTGGTGTTGGTCCACTGTGTTTCATCAAGGGCAGGGTCAATGCAGCTAGCTATCAGGAGATTTTGGAGCACTTCATGCTTCCATCGGCTGAAATGCTTTATGGAGATGAAGATTTCATTTTTCAGCACGACCTGGCACCTGCTCACAGTGCCAAAACCACTGGTAAATGGTTTACTGACCATGGTATTACTGTGCTCAATTGGCCTGCCAACTCTCCTGACCTGAACCCCATAGAGAATCTGTGGGATATTGTGAAGAGAAAGTTGAGAGACGCAAGACCCAACACTCTGGATGAGCTTAAGGCCGCTATTGAAGCATCCTGGGCCTCCATAACATCTCAGCAGTGTCACAGGCTGATTGCCTCCATGCCACGCCGCATTGAAGCAGTCATTTCTGCCAAAGGATTCCCGACCAAGTATTGAGTGCATAACTGAACATTATTATTTGTTGGTTTTTTTGTTTGTTATTAAAAAACACATTTATTTGATTGGATGGGTGAAATATGCTAATTTATTGAGACATGTTTTTTGGGTTATCAGGAGTTGTATGCCAAAATCATCAGTATTAAAACAATAAAAGACCTGACAAATTTCAGTTGGTGGATAATGAATCTATAATATATGAAAGTTTAATTGTAATCATTACATTATGGTAAATAATGAAATTTAACACTATATGCTAATTTTTTTAGAAGGACCTGTATGTGTTGTATAGGGCCCCATGGCAGCCAGTGTCTATGCTTGCACAAGGTTATTGCTTAAGCTGTGTTGCTTCTAGGGGTTTTTTATTATGAGTTTGTTATATGTGTTGCTTTGCATAGAAACCAAGCATTCACTTATAGAGGTCATAACTATTTTGCAGGTTCTGGCCTGAATGGTCTATAATTGGTTTTACATCTGGAACTCTCACTATTGATAGGGACTTGTTAAACTTTAAAAAAAAAAACATTTCTGTACTTTTACTGTAGAGACACTTGTTGATGGTATTTTAATGGGGTTGCACCATGGAAAAATAATTACATTTTTATAGGATAAGTATTCAATGTATGATCACCGGAGATCCAACATCTGGGACCCAGAAACCATTAAAAGGAAATCCCGAGCCCCAGATTCACAGGTGTTTGAATGCAGTGGTGGGTGATTACACATGCACACTAATTCTCCAATGATTTGGGGACTTATTTAGTCTCACAGTCACTGAATAGAGCATTAGTGCGCATATGTGACCACTCGGGAACCCCATTCTAGTGGTCATAATGATCTCAGTGATGGGACCCCAGAAATTATTGTGCTATGGAAAAGTAATGCTTTTCGTTCTCAAACAGCTTTAATATAATGGAATTTTTGTAATTGTTGCTGTTCTGTTGTGAATGGTCTGCACTTATCAATTACTAGGGTTTTCCTTATCTACACCATGTGTGAGATAGGCTGTCTATATGCAGTCATACAGCATGCTCATTTCAGATGAAAGCTCTTATCTTCTGGTCAAGGAAGGATACTGTAACTGCCTCAAGAAAAATCAATTTAACATTTACTGCCAGCACCCTGAAAATGTAATCTTGCACATGAAACAGTTCCTTGCACAGGTAAAGTGAGAAGCATTCAACATTGAGCATACACATTTGTTTTTTCAGTGAGCAAAGCAACAAAATGCCTCAAAATATAATGTTGTGTTGGATAAATTCAGTTTTATTACAAAGAAAATGTACTAATAAATTGCATAAACCAATTTCATATGCTCTCATTAGATAATTCTCATTTAGATGGCAAGTGCGGATAATCTCATATAAAAAAGATGCTCTCTGAACATTGAACTAACTCAATTTATAGAATGGTAAAGCTCTACATAATATAGTGACCAAAAAAATAACTCTATAGAAGGATCAAATTACACCTCTACATCATGACCAAATATTATCACCATATAGTGACCAAGTGATACCACCATAGGTCTACCAATTGAAGACTGAATCACGCCACTATGCTCAGACTGAGTAATGTCATTATACAGTGATGGTAAAATACACCGTACAAGGGTTTAATAATACCACAATACAGATACTGCACAATATCACTCTTCTTGTCCCCAATCACAAACGAGTCCTTGCATAAATTTGATTTATTGGTCAATAAAAGGTTAAAAAAATATGAAACGCATGAAACTGTTCTTGCTAACCATAGAAACATCAAGCTAACTGAAGTAAAAATATTGAAATTTGAGTCAATCTCAAAACCTTTGGTTATGACTGTATATAAACTGTGTATATAGAATCTTATGGTGGATAAGTCACCAGATTTCAAAATACAAATTGCAATTATTATTATCCAGGACACGACCGGGTCATTTAACCCATTTCTTGACCACGGACATTTTCAGGTTTTATCGTACATGCACTTTTAATGACTCTGTAACTTTTTTCGTTCAGATATTCATAGAATTTGTTACTTTTCTTTCGTGACCCTTGAGAATTCATTTTAATGTTATTTATTTATTCCCTTTTGTTCTAGTTATTGGGTAAAAATATAAACAAAAATAGGAAATGTGTGTCCATTTTCACGTTTCAATTTTTTATTTATGACCACAAAGGACCGTTAAAAACATTATAAAATTGTGTTTCCCATTTTCATAGAAATCATTTTTATATTTTGGACATATTTCGTCGATGGGAGCAGAGATAGAAAATAGAAACAGCGATTTAGACTGGCAGTGCCTTTTTATTTGTTTTTTTTACTTATCCTTTTTTATATACTTGCTGTTATTATTTTTTTTTCATGTATTTTATACACTGTCCACCTTGAGATCTTAAAAGACATATTAATACATTCTTTTTTTTTTCTTTTTTCTGATTTCTCTTGTTACTGTAGCATGTACTACAACCCAACTACAGCGGAATTTGACATTCCTATGACCCAGCAGTTCCTGCTCCCTCCTCGTACCCAGTGATCACATATTCATAGGGTTAAAAAATTAAAGCACAGTGAGAGCTTCCTAATCTGTATACACAGCTCTAGTTCAGCACTTTGTATACAGGAATTGAGAAGGTAAACATGGTAATAAACAATGTTTATCTTCTCTCTGGGAAGTCTGGCTCAGTGGCTGGCGCAGCTTCCCTCCCCCACAGCTTCATGATCTTGTGAAAGCTGATTAGACTGCATTGACATTTTAGAATGTCAGTTAAGGAGTAAGAGAGGACTACCCCCATGTTTAAAATGAACCTGTCAGCAGGATTTTGCTAAATAAACTACAGGCATTGTCAGGTTGCCACTGTTATACTGATTAAAATTATACCAGGGTGAAGTTTTCAGTTAAGGTACCTTCACACTAAACGATATCGCTAGCGATCCGTGACGTTGCAGCATCCTGGCTAGCGATATCGTTCAGTTTGACATGCAGCAGTGATCAGAATCCTGCTGTGATGTCGGGGCTAGAAGGCCAGAACTTTATTTGGTCGCTGGCTCTCCCGCTGACATCGCTGAATCGGCGTGTGTGACACCGATCCAGCAATGTGTTCACTGGTAACCAGGGTAAACATCGGGTTACTAAGCGCAGGGCCGCGCTTAGTAACCCGATGTTTACCCTGCTTACCATCCTAAAAGTAAAAAAAAACAAACGCTTCATACTTACCTTCCGCTGTCTGTCCCCGGCGCTGTGCTTTCCTGCACTCACTGAGCACAGCGGCCGGAAAGCAGAGCGGTGACCCTGCGCTTAGTAACCCGATGTTTACCCTGGTTACCGGCATCGTTGGTCGCTGGAGAGCTGTCTGTGTGACAGCTCTCCAGCGACGCTGCAGCGATCCGGATCGTTGTCTGGATCACTGCAGCGTCGTTTAGTGCGATGGTACCTTTAAAGGTACCGTCACACATAACGATATCGTTAACGATATCGTTGCTTTTTGTGACGTAGCAACGATATAGTAACTAAATCGTTATGTGTGACAGCGACCAACGATCAGGCCCCTGCTGGGAGATCGTTGGTCGCTGGGGAAAAGTCCAGCACTTTATTTCGTCGCTGGATCTCCCGCTGACATCGCTGAATCAGCGTGTGTGACGCCGATTCAGCGATGTCGTCACTGGTAACCAGGATAAACATCGGGTTACTAAGCGCAGGGCCGCGCTTAGTAACCCGATGTTTACCCTGGTTACCGTTGTAAATGTAAAAAAACAAACACTACATACTTACATTCCCGGTGTCTGGTCATGTCCCTCGCCTTCAGCTTCCCGCACTGACTGGTGAGCGCCGGCCAGCCGTAAAGCAAAGCACAGCGGTGACGTCACCGCTGTACTTTACGGCCGGTGCTCAGTCAGTGCTGGAAGCTGAAGGCGAGGGACCTGACCAGACACCGGGAATGTAAGTATGTAGTGTTTTTTTTTACATTTACAACGGTAACCAGGGTAAACATCGGGTTACTAAGCGCGGCCCTGCGCTTAGTAACCCGATGTTTACCCTGGTTACCCGGGGACTTCAGGATCGTTGGTCGCTAGAGAGCGGTCTGTGTGACAGCTCTCCAGCGACCAAACAGCGACGCTGCAGCGATCGACATCGTTGTCGGTATCGCTGAAGTGTCGCTTAGTGTGACAGTACCTTTATAAGATGCCCGTTCTCTGGGGCAGGACTCTAGGCAGAGTCTTATCTTGGTGCTCTAGGCCAGAGAAACCAAGAAGATACCTGCCGACAGGCCATCTCGGAGTACAAACAGTCTGTCTCTCTCTCTATGATGGGAAACATCTCATTGACTGAAAACTTGGAAAACTGATTATACAACAACCACATAATGGATTTCTTCACCCGATATCATTTTAATCAGTATAACAACGCCAAAATAACAATGCCTGTAGTTTACTTAGCAAAATTCTGCTGACAGGTTCACTTTAAAGTCTCTCGGCAGTCCTGAAATAGTTAAACAGATCTTAGACTTGATGAGACTGGTGTTGTTACCTTGAAAATATGTGGCTTTACAATCCCAAGTTGTAGCCTTACAGCTACAACTTGTACTGAGCAATGTAAATGTAGCAGGGAAGAAGAACCTTAAAGAGCTGTCGATCATATCCACTGGATTTCAATAAACAAAGAAACTTTTAATCCTTTCATCTGTGTCCTGTGCGCTTCCATGCGACCAGAGTATTTTGCAACTCACTGTTTATTCGTCTCCTGAGGCACCCGGCAGGAGCTGCATTGGACCTTTCTCAATCAACATCTCCCCTGACCGCCAGCCTGGCGCTCCGTTAGCCTGTCTTTTCGGTATCTATTTGATCAGTCTACATTGGCAGATATTGAGATAATATCAGGGCAAACTATCAGGAGAAACCGCCAAGTGGCTCTCCCCAGTGGTTTATGCTGCCCTGGCAGTGAGAACCCAAAGTCTCAGACAGCCTGTGACAGCTGTACTCACAGCGCCCGAGAGCTGGACAAGAAAACACCGATACAGCAGAGCTCGAGTGAGCAGAACGCCAGGTGGTGAGTGTACTGATAGGACCTGTGGTCACGTGACAACAGGGGGTGGGGCTTAGTGTCCTGTAGCAGGAGTATGCAGGATACTACAGGATGAAAGGGTACAGAAGAAGGGAAAGGGAGTCACCGGACACCAGGGAAAGGATGAGGCAGAGGAAGATGCAATCCAAGACAAGCCGAGGTCAATAAACGGGAGCGGTAATGCAGTATACAAGGAGCAAGGAAATAAAAAATAGTCAGGGATGTGGCAGGAGTCAGAAAACCAGAGAAGCAGATACACAGTACAGAATCAAAAGGCAAAATCACACCAGGGAACAGAACCGAGTCAGAACCAAACAAACAAACTAGAATACAGACACAAGCAAACAGAGGTCAACACACTCAGCCAATAGCAAAAGTCTAACTGACAGGGATTGGAGCTTCCCAGGGCTATAAGAAGCTCACCCCGAACCAAAGAGAGGCCAATAATAAGCCCCAGGTGTGCAGGTCAGAGCCTGCACTGATCAACACATTAACCCCTGACGTGCAGGTGAAACCCTGCACTGGGATCATGACAGATAACCTCTTAACGACGGCCGATACGCCTTTTAACAGCGGCAGTTAAGGGCACTTATTCCTCAGCGTCGCATTTTAATGGCACTGAGAAAAAAGGTTATAGCGCCCCACAACGTCAGAAAATCTCTGGGGTCCCAGCCACCGGGGGTAGCTGATTCCCTAGAGAACTTGATCAGGGATGGTACCCTGTCACGTGATGGCCATTATTCAGACAATTTACCTCAGAGGAAAAATTATCTGGGCGCTAATTACACCAATTCTTACTGCTCCATATGTAATTGGACCCAAAAGATGTTCCATATATAATTGGCCCCATAAGGTGCTCTGTATGTAATTGGCCACATAAGATGCTCCATATATAACGGGCCCCATATACTGCTCCATATGTAATTGGTCACATAAGATGCTCCATATGTAATTGGCCCCATCAGATGCTCCATATGTAATTGGCCCCATCAGATGCTCCATATGTAATTGGCCACATAAGATGATTCATTTGTAATTGGCTCCATAAGATGCTCCATATGTAATTGGCCCCATAAGATGCTCCAAACATAAAAAAAATGAAATAATCACCTCTCCTCGCTGGTGGCTGCTCTGCTCGGACTTCTCAGCGTTGGCGTCTTCCAGCTCGCTGCACTGTAGCTGCTCAGGCAGAGGGTGCACAGACTTGACTTCATCATGCCCTCTGACCTGAACATCACAGTCAGAGGACATGGAAGACACCACAACAGTGAAACAGGGAGAGGTAAGTATTGCAACTACAAATGCCCAGAGCAGGCTCAGAGCCCCGGCACTTGCTCGAGTGCGCTGGGTACTACTCTCTACCTCCCTAGATAAATACATTACAGGGTATAATTTACAAAACAGACATTGATGGTGGATTTCTGTTGCTCTTGAACCACATAGGCTCTGCAAATATAACAATGTATTCCAAAAAGAGCCAAATTTTTGTTCCCCAAATTCACATTGTTCCCCTTTCATTCCGAGCCCTGCCCTTTGTCCAAACAGAACATTTTGACTAAATGTCATGTGTGGTATCGCTGCACTTGCAAGAAAGTCGGTAACAAATTGTGGGGTACACTTTTTTGTGTAAAAAGTGAGAAATTGGGGGCTAAAGCAAGAATTTTGTGAAAAAAAAATGAACTTTTTCAATATGACGACCTAATCATAGCAAATCCTGTGTCGTACCTGTAGGTTAAAAATGCTCAATATACCTGGATAAAATCCTTGAGGAGTGTAGTTTTCAAAATGAGGTCAGTTGTGGGGGGTTTCTGCTGTTTATGCACCTTAATGGCCCTTAAAATGGGACATGGCGCCCGTCATCTTTCAGCCAAATTTGTGTTTCAAAATTCAAATATTGCTTTTGCTGTTTGTCCAAACAGAACTACAAGTGGGGTATTGCTGCGCTTGTAAGAAAGTGTATAACAAATTGTGGGGTCAATTTTTTGGGTGTTATCTCTGGAATTGAGAAATGTGGGGCTAAAACACGATTCTTGTATAATGTTATCAAATTCTATATCTTACCTGTGTGTTCAAAATGCTCAATATAGCCCTGGATAGAATCCTTGAGAGGTGTAGTTTCCAAAATTGGGTCAGTTCCTTCCATTCTGGGCCCTGCCGTGCGCCCAAACAGTGGTTTTCCCCCACATACAGTATGCGGTATGCTCAGGAGAAATTAGACAACAAATTTTGAGGTCCATTTTCTCATGCTAACCTTGTGAAAATGAAAAAAAAAAAAAATTTGTGAAAAAAAGTTAAATGTTCATTTTTTCTTTCCACATTGCTTCAGTTCCTTTGAAGGCTGTGAAGGATTAATAAACTTCTTGAATGCGGTTTTGAGCGCCTTGAGGGGATAATAAAGTTAAAGGGAACCTGTCACCCCCAAAATCGAAGGTGAGCTAAGCTCACCGGCATCAGTGGCTTATCTGCAGCATTCTGTAATGCTGTAGATAAGCCCCCGATGTATCCTGAAAGATGAGAAAAAAAGGTTAGATTATACTCACCCAGGGGCGGTCCCGGTTCTGTTCTGGTCCGATGGGCGTCGCGGTCCGGTCTGGGGCCTCCCATCTTCTTACGATGACGTCCTCTTCTTGTCTTCAGGCTGAGGCTCTGGCGCAGGTGTACTTTGTCTGCCCTGTTGAGGGCAGAGCAAAGTACTGCAGTGCGCAGTCCTCTCTGACCTTTCCTGGCGCCTGCACACTGCAGTACTTTGTAGAAGGGCCAACATTCACTGCAGGGTATATCTAGGGACCCTAGGGAAAGCCTTCGTTGAGCGGGGGCGCCACAATGCTCCCCCTAGGGTGCCAACCCCTGCAGTAAGGTAGGCATCAGTATAGATAACATAGCAGGTTTCAGTTAACTCTCCCACATCAGTGTTTTTTCACCATTTTTTTCACTATTATTTTTTGCACCATTGTTTTTTTCACAGTGATTTAGTGTGTCGGTAGCCATGGGTTGGTGGCATTTTAAGAGTTTAAATAAAAAATCGTATTTTATGGGAATTATTTATGATTTACACACACCAGATCTTCCCTACCCTGATGCACATATGATGAATTGATGTCCTTCACACCTAAGCCTTTTCTGTGTTCTGACTTTTTTATGTTTTTGTTATATGCTTCATGATTGAATAAACAGTTTTCATATTAATAATAACTTTTTGTGGACATTTACTCCATGTTTTTAGTAGGTTTAATTGTATCTGGCGTGTCCTTAAACACCTCTTTCTGGTCTTCCACAGTGTGTCCGTAAAGTCAGTCATGGTGCACTTTTGACCAGTCACTGGAAAGCAACAAAAAATGATAGAAATGTGAAATCTGCTCCAAATAAAAGAAAAACTCTCCCAGTTTCATACCTATTCAGTGCAGTTTGATGTGGGCTCCATTTGTTGCCCTACACACATCTAAACAATAGTGAAGTTCTTGCCACACACGGGTAAGAAAGTCTAGTGTAACAGAGTGAATAACGTCTGTGATTCTCTGTTTTAAGTGATTAATGCCATTGATATGTTCAATGTACACATGTTGCTTTACATAACCCCAAAAGTAAAAGTCTAAGGGAGTCAGATCCGGGGATTGTGGTGGCTATGGCTTGACAGAACCCCTGCCTATCCACCGCCAGGGGAATGTTCTATCCAGAAACTCATGAACAATGTTGGCATAGTGTGGAGGAGTGCTGTCCTGTTGAAAGATTACACCTTCTGGAAATTGTGGCACTGCATACAATTCCAACATTTCAAGATATGTATTTGGTGTCACAGACCGCTCTGCGAAAAAAAATGGGCCTATCACAGGGTTTCTCCCCCAAACTGCCGGTTTCCTTCAACTGCTTATCCCTATTCCTATGTGGTGGTGCTTCGTTATAAACACATCGATATTCACGTAGCACTTTGGTCACGGATTTGAAATTAGCGAGCCACAGAACACACTGAACTTTCCTCTGTACCATCCATATTTCGACTGGCATGGAAAACCACACAGCTGGCATAAGTTGGTGGTTGCATGAAGTCACAGAACTGGCAGTGTATTAATCAGAGTTCAGTTTATCAGGGGTTAATCTGACTTGGGGCTCATCAACAGATTAAATGAGTTTGTGCTGTTTGATTGGTTCTTGTTATCTCTCCTCATGAACAGGTCTGATATGATTGGGCTAGAGAAAGTGCGCCAAAATGTAAACTATAAATAGATCCTGTGACTGGTCAAAAGTGCACCATGACTTTACAGACACACTGTATATAGACATATGGCCAGTTGGACATTTATGTAGCATGTTTTAGTGGATTTTGATTCCGCGTACTGGTTTTATACTGCAGGTGATAACAGTCTCCCATATTCTTCATATGTCTAGCTGGAATGGTAAGATGGCAAGACTGAAGACTTTTCTTACAAAGAAAAACATCAAATGCCTGGCTAGATTTTGCCAAAGGATAAGTATGAAGTGCAAAGTTAACCAGCTCCCTTAGATTGGCTGGCAAGATCCTTAGCATGGAATATAAAATCCGATGCTTGGTTTGAGATGCACACAAAACAAAACTAAGGCATCCATCCATTTGGATACCATGCGTAGGGACAGTTCACTGTCTGAAATGCATTGGTGCAATATTTGTAATGTACCTGTAAACTTGTGTTATGAATAAATTGTTGAAATTTTATATCCAAATGGCTGGATAAATTTCATTTACTATGTTTTGCCAAAATATACGTCAAGTCTGCCAAAATCATGTGAGAAAACATGTTGTGGTCTGATGAGACTATGGCTGAACTTTGTAGCCATTATTCCAAAAGCTATGTTGGGCAGAAAGCTAACATTGCATATCATCAAAAAAACACCGCACCTAGAATGAAGCATGATGGAGGTGGCATTATGATTTGGGACTATTTTTCTTCAGTTAGAACTGGGGATTTAGTCAAGGTGGAGGGAATTATGAACAATTCCAAATATCAGTCAATTCTGCTGCAAAACCTTCAATCAATGCTAAAAAGCTAAAATGAAGAGGAATTCCACCTGTGAGCACAGAAAGACCTAAACACACCTCCAAATCAACAAAAGAATGACTTCTCCGGAAAACAATTACATTTTTGGAAGGCCCAACCATGGCCCAGACTTGGATCTACTGTGGGTGACCTGCAGAGGATGCTGTACACAGGAGATGCACTCGCAAGTGTTACTGCAAGCAAGAATGAACAAAGACTGAAAATTCTAGATGCTGATAGAACCCTACCCAAAAAGACAGAATGGTTGTAAAAAATTCAAAGGGTATTTCGTGAATCTATTATTTAAAAAAAGTCCATATTTATGTAACCACATTACCTTCGTTATTTATTTTTCTATTTTTACCTAAAAACATTTCCATTTGTAATTTAATAGATTTGTACAGATTTTAGGCGACATTAAAGGTGGAAAAAGTGCTGAAATTATATTTTTCGCATGATTTTTTACATGACAAAATCCTGGATTTTTAACAGGAACGTGTAGACTTTTTATCCCACTATAGTTCTTGTAAGAAGGCAGTGAAAAACTAAAAGTGCAAAAATTAAAATTCTCTGATCATTAAAAGGGTTAATACTGTATGCCACTATTTTGTGAAATCTGGTGACAGGTACACTTTAAGGGTCTTTTTTAAGAGTTGTGTATAACACAAATGATTGATTGTTCTTTTCTCTCCTCATATATTATATGTCATACTATCATCATTGGTCAGCAATACGTCCACCATGTAAATAGGATCTGCTGCAGACAACAATGAAGATAGTTCTTTTGAAACTGTCATGATTTATGTATCATGTAAAATGAAGTAAAAGAGCACTGAAGGTGGGCTATAAAACACTCCATAATGCTTTAGACAAAAAGGAGAGTAGTTCTAATGCAGTTAAAGCTCTTGGTATCTTTCAGTCTCTAAAGCAAGGACTCTTCAAGAAGATTTCTCTTTGGGTATGCTAATTTAGTAAGAGCTGTTTATTATTGTAAAAGCTGAAGAAAGTAAAACTGGGAAAAATGCGCAAAGTCATATCACAATATGGAAATTATGCACATAATGTTCTCAAACTAAATATAATACTTTATACTTAAAGAAATGTCATGACAGAGAAATAATGCACATTTTGATTACATATTATGGTGATAATAAAGTCACAGTAAAATAATAATACAGTATGGTACAGTGACACATTGATGTTACAATAGTTAATAAATACACATTATTATAAAATCATGGGCAAGCCGTGAGACAAGAGAGTCAAGGAGTCCGGGGTCAAATACCAGGCAAGCAAGACAGGCCATGAAGGACTATATCACGGAGAGTCTGGCCAAGGGTCATATCAGACCCTTGTCATCACCCATTGCTGCTGGGTTCTTCTTTGTAAAGAAGAAGGACCGGAGTTTACGCCCATGCTTAGACTTCCGTGAATTAAACCAAATTACGGTCCGGGATTCTTTCCCGCTCCCTCTTATTTTGGACCTCTTTAGTCAAATTGTGGGGGCTAAGGGGTTCTCCAAATTAGATTTCAGGGGGGCATGTAATCTCATTCGGATGAAGGAGTGGGATGAATGGAAGACGGCGTTTAATACTCCAGAGGGACATTATGAGAACATGGTTATGCCTTTTGGGTTATGTAATGCTCCTGCTGTGTTTCAACACTTTGTCAATGATATACTTAGTCACCTGATAGGTAGGTTTGTGGTGATATATCTCGATGACATCTTAATTTATTCCGCTAACCTCGAGTCCCATCAGGTTCATGTACGGCAGGTCCTTCAGGTACTCAGGGACAATAAACTATTTGCCAAACTTGAGAAATGCATGTTCGCGGTCAAAGAGATTCCGTTTTTGGGTTATTTCTTATCCTCCACAGGATTTCGAATGGATCCGGCTAAGGTCAAGCGTGGGAGCGTCCTGAGGACCTTAAGGTCTTACAGAGGTTTTTAGGTTTTGCAAACTACTATCGCAAATTTATTAAAGACTTTTCAGTAGTAGCCAAACATTTAACAGACATGACCAAGAGAGGCACGGACTTCTCTGTCTGGTCCAGTACGGCCTGCCAGGCTTTCGAGACTTTGAAGAAGTGTTTTTCCACTGCACCCATACTAATACAGCCTGGCATCACGCAGCTATTTGTGGTAGAGGTGGATGCCTCTGAGGTGGGGGTGGGAGCTGTATTGTCACAGGGGATTTCTCCGAGTAAGTGGCGTCCATGTGCTTTTTTCTCGAAAAAAATTATCTCCTACTGAGAGGAATTATGATATTGGTAACAGGGAGCTGTTGGCAATTAAATGGGCATTTGAAGAATGGCGCCATTTTTTGTAGGGAGCACTTCACCCAGTCATGGTGATCACAGATCACAAAAATCTGTTGTATTTAGAATCTGCGAAGCGTCTCACACCTAGGCAAGCTAGGTGGTCTCTGTTTTTCGTCAGGTTCAATTTCTACATTACGTATAGGCCAGGAAGCAAGAATGTCAAGGCTGATGCGTTATCCCGTTGTTTTCCAGGGGGTGGGGATAATTGTGAGACAGGTCCTATACTTCAGAAGGGTGTAATTGTCGCCACAATTAATTCGGATCTTGAGAGAGCGGTGCTAGAGGCGCAGGGGGACGCCCCAGCAGCCTGTCCTTTAGGTAAACTTTATGTTCCTGCTAATCTTTGTCTTAGGGTAATTAATGAACATCATGATTCGGTTCTGGACGGACACCCTGGAAGTAAAGTTACCACGGACCTTTTCACTCAGCGTTTTTGGTGGTCTGGGGTAAATCATGATGTACAGGAATATGTCGCTGCCTGCTGTGTGTGTGCGCGTTATAAAACTACTCGTATTCGCCTGTTGTGAGTTCTGTTTTTGGGCTCCCTCTGGTGGTTACTGATGGTACTGGGTGACTTGTCTTTCCTGGGTTTCTGGGTTCCACCTGTTCCATCAGCATATGGGAGTTTCCTATTTAACCTGGCTTTGCTGGCATTTCCTCGCCGGTTATCAATGTATCCAGTGTGTCTTGTTACCTCTGCTCCCTGCTCCTAGAACCTTCTGGACAAGCTAAGTTTGGATTTTCCTGTTTTGTGTTTTGCTTAATTTGGTTTTTAGTCCAGCCTGCAGATATGTGATTCTCTGCTGCTGGTTGCTCTAGTGGGCTGAAATTGCTTTTCATGTACCATGAGTTGGCACATGAGTTCAAGTAATTTCAGGATGGTTTTTTGAAGGGTTTTTCGCTGACCGCGCAGTTCACTTTTGTATCCTCTGCTATCTAGCTTTAGCGGGCCTCATTTTGCTGAAACTGTTTTCATACTACGTATGTGCTTTCCTCTCATTTCACCGTCATTATATGTGGGGGGCTGCTATTTGCTGTGGGGTATTTCTCTGGAGGCAAGAGAGGTCTGTGTTTCTTCTGATAGGGGAAGTTAGATCTTCGGCTGGAGCGAGACGTCTAGGATCATCGTAGGCACGTTCCCCGGCTACTTTTATTTGTGTGTTAGGTTCAGGGTCGCGGTCAGCTCAGGTTCCATCGCCCTAGAGCTTGTTTGTATCTGTGCTTGTCCTTTTTGTGATCCCCTGCCATTGGGATCATGACAGTATAACCGGCCCACAAAGTGTTAATTGTATTGGCTGAAGTAGGAGGATAAGTAGTCTGAGGAAGTTTTTTTTTTTTTTTTCCCCTCAGAGTTTGCTGCCTAGCCTTATTGCAGCCTGGCTACTTCCTCCTCCTCTTAATCTTTGAATGGCTCTGATCTCAGCTGTTTATCATGGACGTCCAGAGTTTGGCTTCCAGCCTGAATAATCTTGCCACTAAGGTTCAAAATATACAGGATTTTGTTGTACATGCTCCTATGTCTGAACCTAGAATTCCTGTCCCAGAGTTTTTTTCTGGAGATAGATCTCGTTTTCTGAATTTTAGGAACAATTGCAAGTTGTTTCTTTCTTTGAAATCTCGCTCCTCTGGAGACCCTGCTCAGCAAGTCAAGATAATTATATCTTTCCTGCGGGGTGACCCTCAGGATTGGGCATTTGCATTGGCACCAGGGGACCCTGCGTTGCTTAATGCAGATGCATTTTTTCTGGCATTGGGTTTGCTCTATGAGGAACCTAACCAAGAGATTCAGGCTGAAAAAGCTTTGTTGGCCCTCTCTCAGGGGCAAGATGAAGCAGAAATTTATTGTCAAAAATTTCGGAAGTGGTCGGTACTTACTCAGTGGAATGAGTGCGCTCTGGCTGCAAAGTTTAGAGATGGCCTTTCTGAGGCCATTAAAGATGTTATGGTGGGGTTCCCTGCGCCTGCTGGTCTGAATGAGTCTATGACTATGGCTGTTCAGATTGATCGGCGTTTACGGGAGCGCAAACCTGTGCATCATTTGGCGGTGTCGTCTGAACCGTCACCTGAGATAATGCAATGTGATAGAATTCAGTCCAGAAGTGAACGGCAAAAGTATAGGCGGAAAAAAGGGTTGTGCTTTTATTGTGGTGATTCAGCTCATGTTATATCAGCATGCTCTAAACGCACAAAAAAGGTTGATAAGTCTGTTGCCATTAGTACTTTACAGTCTAAGTTCATTCTGTCTGTGACTCTGATTTGTTCATTATCATCCATTTCCGTCGATGCCTATGTGGATTCAGGCGCTGCCCTGAGTCTTATAGATTGGTCATTTGCCAATCGCTGTGGGTTTAGTCTGGAGCCTCTGGAAGTCCCTATTCCTTTGAAGGGAATTGACTCTACACCTTTGGCTATGAATAAACCTCAGTACTGGACACAAGTGACCATGCGTATGACTCCCGTTCATCAGGAGGTGATTCGCTTCCTGGTACTGTATAATTTGCATGATGTTCTAGTACTTGGTCTGCCATGGTTACAAACTCATAATCCAGTCCTTGACTGGAAATCAGTGTCTGTGTTAAGCTGGGGTTGTCAGGGGGTTCATGATGATGCACCTCCGATTTCTATCGCTTCATCTACTCCTTCTGAGATTCCTGTGTTTTTGTCTGACTATCGGGATGTTTTTGAGGAGCCTAAGCTCAGTTCGCTTCCTCCTCACAGGGATTGCGATTGTGCTATAAATTTAATTCCGGGCAGTAAATTTCCTTAAGGTCGTTTGTTCAATCTGTCAGTGCCAGAGCATACTGCTATGCGGGATTATGTTAAGGAGTCCTTGGAAAAGGGACATATCCGTCCATCTTTGTCCCCTTTGGGAGCAGGTTTTTTTTTCGTGGCCAAGAAAGATGGTTCCTTGAGGCCTTGTATAGATTATCATCTTTTGAATAAGATTACCGTAAAATATCAGTATCCTTTGCCATTGTTGACTGATTTGTTTGCTCGCATTAAGGGGGCTAAATGGTTCACTAAGATTGATCTTCGGGGTGCGTATAATCTTATACGAATAAAGCAAGGTGATGAGTGGAAAACCGCATTTAATACGCCTGAGGGCCATTTTGAGTATTTGGTAATGCCTTTTGGACTTTCTAATGCTCCTTCAGTCTTCCAGTCCTTTATGCACGATATTTTCCGTGAATATCTGGATAAATTTATGATTGTGTATTTGGATGATATTTTGGTTTTTTCTGATGACTGGGAGTCTCATGTTCAGCAGGTCAGGAAGGTGTTTCAGGTCCTGCGGGCCAATTTCTTGTTTGTAAAAGGCTCAAAGTGTCTCTTTGGAGTCCAGAAGATTTCTTTCTTGGGGTATATTTTTTCCCCTTCTACTATTGAGATGGATCCCGTCAAGGTTCAGGCTATTTGTGACTGGACGCAGCCTACATCTCTTAAGAGTCTACAGAAGTTCTTGGGCTTTGCTAATTTCTATCGTCGTTTTATAACTAATTTTTCTAGTGTTGTTAAGCCTTTGACGGATTTGACTAAGAAGGGTGCTGATGTTGCTAATTGGTCTCCTGCGGCTGTGGAGGCCTTTCAGGAACTTAAGCGCCGGTTTTCTTCTGCTCCTGTGTTGCGTCAGCCAGATGTTTCGCTCCCTTTTCAGGTTGAGGTTGATGCTTCCGAGATTGGAGCGGGGGCGGTTTTGTCACAGAGAAGCTCCGATGGCTCAGTGATGAAGCCATGCGCGTTTTTTTCTAGAAAGTTTTCGCCGGCTGAGCGGAATTATGATGTTGGTAATCGGGAACTTTTGGCCATGAAGTGGGCATTTGAGGAGTGGCGTCATTGGCTAGAGGGTGCTAGACATCGTGTGGTGGTCTTGACTGATCACAAAAATTTGATTTACCTTGAGTCTGCCAGGCGTCTGAATCCTAGACAGGCTCGTTGGTCACTGTTTTTCTCTCGTTTCAATTTTGTGGTTTCATACCTGCCAGGTTCAAAGAATGTGAAGGCGGATGCTCTTTCTAGGAGTTTTGTGCCTGACTCCCTTGGAAATTCTGAGCCCTCTGGTATCCTTAGGGATGGGGTGATTTTGTCTGCTGTCTCCCCAGACTTGCGACGTGCTTTGCAGGAGTTTCAGGTGGCTAAACCTGATCGTTGTCCGCCTGAGAGACTGTTTGTTCCGGATAATTGGACCAGTAGAGTCATCTCCGAGGTCCATTCTTCTGCGTTGGCAGGTCATCCTGGAATATTTGGTACTAGAGACTTGGTGGCCAGGTCTTTTTGGTGGCCTTCCTTGTCGAGGGATGTGCGTTCTTTTGTGCAGTCTTGTGAGGTTTGTGCTCGGGCTAAGCCTTGCTGTTCTCGGGCCAGTGGATTGTTGTCACCTTTGCCTATCCCGAAGAGGCCTTGGACGCACATTTCCATGGACTTTATTTCGGATCTCCCTGTCTCTCAAAAAATGTCCGTCATCTGGGTTGTGTGTGATCGCTTTTCTAAAATGGTTCATCTGGTACCCTTGCCTAAGTTGCCTTCCTCCTCTGAGTTGGTCCCTCTGTTTTTTCAGAATGTGGTTCGTTTGCATGGGATTCCTGAGAACATCGTTTCTGACAGGGGATCCCAGTTTGTGTCTAGATATTGGCGGACTTTCTGTGCTAAGATGGGCATTGATTTGTCCTTTTCGTCTGCATTCCATCCTCAGACGAATGGCCAGACTGAACGAACTAATCAGACCTTGGAAACTTATTTAAGGTGTTTTGTTTCTGTTGATCAGGATGACTGGGTTACCTTTTTGCCGCTGGCCGAGTTTGCGCTTAATAATCGGGCTAGTTCTGCTACCTTGGTTTCTCCTTTCTTTTGTAATTCGGGGTTTCATCCTCGTTTTTCCTCTGGTCAGGTGGAACCTTCTGATTGTCCTGGAGTGGACATGGTGGTGGATAGGTTGCATCGGATTTGGAGTCATGTGGTGGACAATTTGAAGTTGTCCCAGGAGAAGGCTCAGCAGTTTGCTAATCGCCGTCGCCGCGTGGGTCCTCGACTTCTTGTTGGTGACTTGGTGTGGTTGTCTTCTCGTTTTGTTCCTATGAAGTTCTCTTCTCCTAAGTTCAAGCCTCGGTTCATCGGTCCCTATAGGATCTTGGAAATTCTTAACCCTGTGTCGTTTCGTTTGGATCTCCCGGCATCGTTTGCTATTCATAATGTGTTTCATCGGTCGTTGTTGCGGAAGTATGAGGTACCTGTTGTTCCTTCTCTTGAGCCTCCTGCTCCAGTGCTGGTGGAGGGAGAATTGGAGTATGTTGTGGAGAAGATCTTGGATTCTCGTGTTTCCAGACGGAAACTCCAGTATTTGGTCAAGTGGAAGGGTTATGGTCAGGAGGATAATTCTTGGGTGGTTGCCTCGGATGTTCATGCTGATGATTTGGTTTGCGCTTTTCATAGGGCTCATCCTGGTCGCCCTGGTGGTTCTCGTGAGGGTTCGGTGACCCCTCCTCAAGGGGGGGGTACTGTTGTGAGTTCTGTTTTTGGGCTCCCTCTGGTGGTTACTGATGGTACTGGGTGACTTGTCTTTCCTGGGTTTCTGGGTTCCACCTGTTCCATCAGCATATGGGAGTTTCCTATTTAACCTGGCTTTGCTGGCATTTCCTTGCCGGTTATCAATGTATCCAGTGTGTCTTGTTACCTCTGCTCCCTGCTCCTAGAACCTTCTGGACAAGCTAAGTTTGGATTTTCCTGTTTTGTGTTTTGCTTAATTTGGTTTTTAGTCCAGCCTGCAGATATGTGATTCTCTGCTGCTGGTTGCTCTAGTGGGCTGAAATTGCTTTTCATGTACCATGAGTTGGCACATGAGTTCAAGTAATTTCAGGATGGTTTTTTGAAGGGTTTTTCGCTGACCGCGCAGTTCACTTTTGTATCCTCTGCTATCTAGCTTTAGCGGGCCTCATTTTGCTGAAACTGTTTTCATACTACGTATGTGCTTTCCTCTCATTTCACCGTCATTATATGTGGGGGGCTGCTATTTGCTGTGGGGTATTTCTCTGGAGGCAAGAGAGGTCTGTGTTTCTTCTGATAGGGGAAGTTAGATCTTCGGCTGGAGCGAGACATCTAGGATCATCGTAGGCACGTTCGCCGGCTACTTTTATTTGTGTGTTAGGTTCAGGGTCGCGGTCAGCTCAGGTTCCATCGCCCTAGAGCTTGTTTGTATCTGTGCTTGTCCTTTTTGTGATCCCCTGCCATTGGGATCTTGACATTCGCCCGTCTTGGTCTCTCCATCCTCTGCAGATTCCCAATAGACCTTGGACCCATTTGTCAATAGACTTCATCACCGACCTAATGGTTTCTGAGGGTAATACAGTTATTTTAGTCGTAGTTGACAGATTTAGCAAGATGTCACATTTTATTGCCCTTCCCGCGTTACCTAATGCCAAGACTCTGGCACAGATCTTTATCAAGGAGGTTGTGAGATTACACGGTGTTCCTTCAGATATTGTGTCAGACCGTGGGGTGCAGTTTATTTCTAGGTTTTGGAGGGGTTTTTGCAGCCAGCTGGGGATTCATTTGCCATTTTCTTCAGCTTTTCATCCTCAATCCAATGGTCAAACAGAACGTGTAAATCAAAATCTTGAAATTTATCTCAGGTGTTTCATTTCAGAAAATCAGGCGGACTGGGTTAAGTGCTTACCGTTGGCAGAGTTTGCAATAAACAACCGTACTCATGAGTCCACTGGTAAGTCCCCATTTTTTGGGGCATATGGTTTTCATCCTCAATTCAGTTCATTTAATTGGAAGGATTCCTCGGGGGTGCCTGAAGAGGAAAGGTTTTCTTCGTCCATCATGTCCGTATGGCAAGAGGTTCTTGATAAGTTAAAGAGGATGAGTTCCAGATATAAGAATGC
This sequence comes from Ranitomeya imitator, assembly GCF_032444005.1. Classification (NCBI taxonomy): domain Eukaryota; kingdom Metazoa; phylum Chordata; class Amphibia; order Anura; family Dendrobatidae; genus Ranitomeya; species Ranitomeya imitator. Next base: position 387,537,865 of record NC_091287.1, read on the forward strand.
GGCTGATCGGAGACGTATGAAAGGTCCAGACCTACATGTGGGTGATTGGGTTTGGTTGTCCTCAAAGAATATTAAACTGAGAGTTCCCTCATGGAAATTGGGCCCTAGGTTCATTGTCCCTTATAGGATTGTGGCCGTCATCAATCCTGTTGCATTTCGACTGGCTTTACCTTAGTCATTTAGGATCCATAATGTTTTTTATCGCTCCTTACTCAAGAGGTTTGTGGCATCACCTAATCCATCACCTTCACCTCCCTCTCTGGTCCTTGTTGATGTAAATCTTGAGTTCCAGATAGCCAGGGTCATGGATTCTTGATTTGTTCGCCGGTCTCTACAGTATCTAATACATTAGAAAGGGTATGGTCCTGAGGAGAGGATGTGGGTACCTGCAGCCGGTGTCCATGTGGTTAGGTTAGTCCGGGCATTTCATACAGCTCATCCTGAGAAACCTGGTCCTGAGGTTCCGGAGGTCCCTCGTAGAAGGGGGGTACTGTCATGTGGCTACCGCGACAGAGAGGTCCCAGAGAACCACAGCGCTCTGGGCCTCGTTCACACACGATGAACAGAAGCTCTTCTCCTGAATTCTGACCTGGCTGTCTTGTGCCAGCAGGGCATGAGTTAAACCTTGTTACTGAAGTAACTGAGAGCTTGATCTCTCAGCTGATTTGGTTTTTGTAATCTCCGCTCCTATATAGACTCAGCTTTGACTACAACTATTGTCAGTGATCAGTTCTGCTGCCTGGCTTGAAGTGGGAAGGAGCGTGGTATTAGGAGCTTGGAGGTTTATTTACAGAGATTGGTGTCTGCTGTTTTGGTTGCATGTTAAACCTGTTTTCCTTCCTAGTTTTTTCCTTCTCTTCCCTTCTCTGTGTTTCCTCTGTGGTTGTGTGAGCATTTGGCGAGTTTGAGATTACCTTGTCTGCACACCCTGTTTAATTGTCGTATTTATACACTGGTGCAGTCCACCTCCCTTGGAGGGAGAGGGGGCCACTGATAGGGCCTGCACAGGAGACAGGGATACGCTGGTGGCTCAGGCCTCCTAACCATTATAGGTACCCCTGAGATAAGGGAAAGTCAAGGCCCCATTATAGTGGCAGGGACAGGTGCGGGTCCCAGTACGCCGTCCTGCCCCTTTATCACGTGACAGTAAGGCAAAAGAATGGTCAAAAGACAAAGTCTAAGGTCAGACAACGAAGATCAGAATACGTCAAAGGCAAAAAGGCAATACAAAAGAATAGTCAAAAGGCAAAGTCTGAGGTCAGGCAACAAAGATCAGAATTGCAGAACTCTAAGCAGAAGGCACGCACAACACCAAACAAAGCTACAACCGGCAATGGTCTGAACATTGTCAACCAGCTAAATAACCAGGTAATCATCCTGAACGTGTGACACTTGGAAGAATCCCAGCAGACCCGGCCAGATTGGCTGGAATGGATGTCACTCACAATACTGACAGCCCGGCAAGCACCTGATTGTCACGACACAGCTGTTGGGTGAACCAGGGGCTCCTTCCCTGTCCCTAACACTAGGGGGGCCCTAGCTCGCCCTGCTCCCTGGGATACTTTACATGGTGATGATTCCGGGGCCTCCGCCCTTGCCTTATCTCCTAAGTTAGCCCTCCGTCTGTTCTCTTCCCCCACCCAGGGAAGAGGAGGCACTACTGTGCACTGTAGTGCACCAACCCAACAAACAAGGCAACACAAACAAGGGTTAACAGAAAACTCCAGGCATACAAAATATTCACTCACCTATATCAGAGGAATGCACAGGGGCGTGAAGGTAGGCGAATAAACCAAAATAGAGAAGAATAAGGAAATACCACACATACAAACCAAGCAGCAGTCACTAATAACTCCTTCAACTCAACTCCAAGCTCAGCTGTGAGCACAGGGTCAATTAACCCCTGTTCTGCCTGAAGAAATAAACACATTTAAAATCAAGGAGAAGTGCTTCTTCTCAGCACAGGAGTAAGATCATTCAAATGCTGCGGTCTTCTAGCTCCACGCTGTCACAGTAACCCATGACATAGATTCTATGGAGCAGATGAACTGTCACTCACTGAATTCCTAGGAATCGTGACAACACTATGATTACTACTAGAGGATTAATCTATGTAGGGTCACAGTGCACAATGATGTTACCCAACAACAATCATGTTCACAGTGAGTACTACAGAGTAATATACATAAAAATGTAGCCCAAAAAATACATAAGCACATGAATAATACACACAGTGATGTTTTAGAACAGGGAAAATACACACTAATGTCACAATAGCACAATATTGCACAACATATTTTACACAACATATGTAATAACCCCAGTGACGTGCTTAACGTATAATGCAACTGTAATGCCATGAAGTCATAACACAATGATAATGGACACAGTGATGTCCCATCTATTAAATAATTGTCTAAGGGTCACTTCCATCTTTCTGTCTGTCCTTCTGTCACGGATATTCATTGGTCGCGGCCTCTGTCTGTCATGGAATCCAAGTCGCTGATTGGTTGTGGCAAAATGCCCACGACCAATCAGCAACGGGCGCAGTCCGGCGGCAACATGGCCGCTCCTTCCTCCCCACAGTCAGTGCCCGCTCCGTACTCCCCTCCAGTCAGCGCTCACACCGGGTTAATGGCAGCGCTAATGGACCGCATTATACCGCGGTGTAACGCACTCCATTAACGCTGCTTTTAACCCTGTGTGACCAACTTTTTTACTATTGATGCTGCCTATGCAGCCACAATAGTAAAAAGATCTAATGTTAAAAATAATTAAAAAAAATAAAAAATCATCATATACTCACATTCCGGCGCCTTTCCAGCTCCTCGTGACCAGGGTTGGATTAGCAGAGGGTCAATATGGGCGGAGGAGGGTAAGGTAGCGTATGTGTGAGGTCAGGAGGTGTTTACAGGGTGGATGTAGCAGAGCCGTGTGTGTACGAGGTGTATGGATCAGAGCAGCGTGTGAAAGGCCTATGGAGCGGAGTCGTGTGTGTACGATGTGTACGGAGCCGTGTGCATGAGGTGTACGGAGCGCAGCCGCGTGTGTACGAGGTGTACGGAGCAGAGCAGCGTGTGTATGAGGTGTACGAAGCGGAGTCGTGTGTACAAGGTGGACGGAGCACAGCCGCGTGTGTACGAGGTGTACGGAGCACAGCCGCGTGTGTACGAGGTGTACGGAGCTCAGCCGCGTGTGTACGAGGTGTACGGAGCGGAGCAGCATGTGAAAGGTGTATGGAGTGGAGTCGTGTGTACGAGGTGTACGGAGCACAGCCGCGTGTGTACGAGGTGTACGGAGCGCAGCCGCGTGTGTACGAGGTGTACGGAGCGGAGTCGTGTGTAAGAGGTGTACGGAGCCATGTGTACAAGGTGTATGGAGCACAGCCGCATGTGTACAAGGTGTACGGAGCGGAGTCGTGTGTACGAGGTGTACGGAGCACAGCCGCGTGTGTACGAGGTGTACGGAGCACAGCCGCGTGTGTACGAGGTGTACGGAGCGGAGCAGCATGTGAAAGGTGTACGGAGTGGAGTCGTGTGTACGAGGTGTACGGAGCGCAGCCGCGTGTGTAAGAGGTGTACGAAGCCATGTGTACAAGGTGTACGGAGCACAGCCGCATGTGTACAAGGTGTACGGAGCGGAGTCGTGTGTAAGAGGTGTACGGAGCCATGTGTACGAGGTGTACGGAGCACAGCCGCGTGTGTACGAGGTGTACGGAGCGGAGCCGTGTGTACGAGGTGTACGGAGCACAGCCGCGTGTGTACGAGGTGTACGGAGCAGAGCCACGTGTGTATGAGGTGTACGGAGCACAGCCACGTGTGTATGAGGTGTACGGAGCACAGCCACGTGTGTATGAGGTGTACGGAGCGGAGCCGTGTGTGTACGAGATGTATGGAGAGGAGCCGTATGTGTATGAGGTGTACGCAGCGGAGCTGTGTGTGTGCAAGGTATGCGGAGCAGTGTGTGCAATGTGTATGGAGCGGAGCGGTGTGTGTATGAGGTGTACGGAGTAGTGCCGTGTGTACGAGATGTATGGAGCGGAGCCGTGTGTGTGTGAGGTGTATGGAGCGGAGCCGTGTATGAGGTGTATGGAGCAGAGCCGTGTGTGTATGAGGTGTATGGAGCAGAGCCGTGTATGAGGTGTATGGAGCGGAGCTGAATGTGTACGGAGCGGAGCCGTGTGTGTATGAGATGTATGGAGTGGAGCCGTGTGTACGGAGCGGAGCCGTGTATGCAAAAAGGGCTCTAAAAGTGAACCTGGAAATTATAGGCCAGTAAGTCTAACCTCTATTGTTGGTAAAATATTTGAAGGGTTTCTGAGGGATGTTATTCTGGATTATCTCAATGAGAAAAACTGTTTAACTCCATATCAGCATGGGTTTATGAGAAATCGCTCCTGTCAAACCAATCTAATCAGTTTTTATGAAGAGGTAAGCTATAGACTGGACCACGGTGAGTCATTGGACGTGGTATATCTCGATTTTTCCAAAGCGTTTGATACCGTGCCGCACAAGAGGTTGGTACACAAAATGAGAATGCTTGGTCTGGGGGAAAATGTGTGTAAATGGGTTAGTAACTGGCTTAGTGATAGAAAGCAGAGGGTGGTTATAAATGGTATAGTCTCTAACTGGGTCGCTGTGACCAGTGGGGTACCGCAGGGGTCAGTATTGGGACCTGTTCTCTTCAACATATTCATTAATGATCTGGTAGAAGGTTTACACAGTAAAATATCGATATTTGCAGATGATACAAAACTATGTAAAGCAGTTAATACAAGAGAAGATAGTATTCTGCTACAGATGGATCTGGATAAGTTGGAAACTTGGGCTGAAAGGTGGCAGATGAGGTTTAACAATGATAAATGTAAGGTTATACACATGGGAAGAGGGAATCAATATCACCATTACAAACTGAACGGGAAACCACTGGGTAAATCTGACAGGGAGAAGGACTTGGGGATCCTAGTTAATGATAAACTTACCTGGAGCAGCCAGTGCCAGGCAGCAGCTGCCAAGGCAAACAGGATCATGGGGTGCATTAAAAGAGGTCTGGATACACATGATGAGAGCATTATACTGCCTCTGTACAAATCCCTAGTTAGACCGCACATGGAGTACTGTGTCCAGTTTTGGGCACCGGTGCTCAGGAAGGATATAATGGAACTAGAGAGAGTACAAAGGAGGGCAACAAAATTAATAAAGGGGATGGGAGAACTACAATACCCAGATAGATTAGCGAAATTAGGATTATTTAGTCTAGAAAAAAGACGACTGAGGGGCGATCTAATAACCATGTATAAGTATATAAGGGGACAATACAAATATCTCGCTGAGGATCTGTTTATACCAAGGAAGGTGACGGGCACAAGGGGGCATTCTTTGCGTCTGGAGGAGAGAAGGTTTTTCCACCAACATAGAAGAGGATTCTTTACTGTTAGGGCAGTGAGAATCTGGAATTGCTTGCCTGAGGAGGTGGTGATGGCGAACTCAGTCGAGGGGTTCAAGAGAGGCCTGGATGTCTTCCTGGAGCAGAACAATATTGTATCATACAATTATTAGGTTCTGTAGAAGGACGTAGATCTGGGGATTTATTATGATGGAATATAGGCTGAACTGGATGGACAAATGTCTTTTTTCGGCCTTACTAACTATGTTACTATGTTACTATGTTACTAAGTTTACGGAGCGCAGCCGCGTGTGTAGGAGTAGCTATGTGTGGCCATTATCATGTGCGGCCAATATACAGTAAGGAGCATCATGTGTGGCCATTATACAGTATGGAGCATCATGTGCGGTCATTATACAGTATTATTGAGCATCATGTGCGGTCATTATACAGTATGGAGAATCATGTGTGGCCATTATACAGTATGGAGCATCATGTGCGGTCATTATACAGTATGGAGCATCATGTGCGGTCATTATACACTATGGAGCATCATGTGTGGTCATTATACAGTATGGAGCATCATGTGCGGTCATTATACAGTATGGAGCATCATGTGCGGTCATTATACAGTATGGAGCATGATGTGCAGTCATTATACAGTATGGAGCATCATGTGCGGCTGTTATACAGTATGGAACATCATGTGCGGTCATTATACAGTATGGAGCCTCATGTGCGGTCATTATAAAGTATGGAGCCTCATGTGCGGTCATTATACAGTATGGAGTATCATGTGCGGCTATTATACAGTATGGAACATCATGTGCGGTCATTATACAGTATGGAGCATCATGTGTGGCCATTATACAGTATGGAGCATCATGTGCGGTCATTATACAGTATGGAGCATCATGTGCGGCTATTATACAGTATGGAGCATCATGTGTGGCCATTATAAAGTATGGAGCATCATGTGTGGCCATTATACAGTATAGAGCATCATGTGCGGTCATTATACAGTATGGAGCCTCATGTGCGGTCATTATACAGTATGGAGCATCATGTGTGGCCATTATACAGTATGGAGCATCATGTGTGGCCATTATACAGTATGGAGCATCATGTGTGGCCATTATACAGTATTGAGCATCATGTGCGGTCATTATACATTATGGAGCATCATGTGCAGTCACTACAGTATGGAGCATCGTGTGTGGCCATTATACAGTATTGAGCATCATGTGGGGTCATTATACAGTATTGAGCATCATGTGGGGCCATTATACAGTATTGAGCATCATGTGGGGTCATTATACAGTATTGAGCATCATGTGGGGCCATTATACAGTATTGAGCATCATGTGGGGTCATTATACAGTATTGAGCATCACGTGGGGCACTTATACAGTATTGAGCATCACGTGGGGTCATTATACAGTATTGAGCATCATGTGGGGCCATTATACAGTATGGAGCATCATGTGTGGCCATTATACAGTATGGAGCATCATGTGTGGCCATTATACAGTATTGAGCATCATGTGGGGTCATTATACAGTATTGAGCATCATGTGGGGCCATTATACAGTATTGAGCATCATGTGGGGTCATTATACAGTATTGAGCATCATGTGGGGTCATACATCATGTGGGGCCATTATACAGTATTGAGCATCATGTGGGGTCATTATACAGTATTGAGCATCATGTGGGGTCATTATACAGTATTGAGCATCACGTGGGGCCATTATACAGTATTGAGCATCACGTGGGGTCATTATACAGTATTGAGCATCATGTGGGGCCATTATACAGTATGGAGCATCATGTGTGGCCATTATACAGTATGGAGCATCATGTGTGGCCATTATACAGTATTGAGCATCATGTGGGGTCATTATACAGTATTGACTGCTTGCGTCGAGAAACACGTGATGGTGTCTCCGCAGCTTCTTTACATGCATCTGCATATTTCCCATAAGGGATGGGGGCAGTGTTCTGGAATCACTGCGTTGAGAAACACGTGATGGTGTCTCCGCGGTGTTGGATGTTTTGGTCTCCCCGAGGCCAATCATCTGTGCCTTTATAGTCTTTTTACTAGGCACTGCTCCTAATAGCCAGATTCCTACTCCACACTGATGAGGGGCAAAAACCCCGAAACAGCTGTCTGTGGATGGATACCATGCTTGGCATAGGTGGCTTTCCTTAATAGGATGCTGCCCTTCCCGTGGTTGTTCCTTCCCGGGGAAAGGCCTGGCTATTCACTGCTTGCGTCGAGAAACACGTGATGGTGTCTCCGCAGCTTCTTTACATGCATCTGCATATTTCCCATAAGGGATGGGGGCAGTGTTCTGGAATCACTGCATTGAGAAACACGTGATGGTGTCTCCGCGGTGTTGGATGTTTTGGTCTCCCCGAGGCCAATCATCTGTGCCTTTATATTATACAGTATTGAACATCATGTGTGGCCATTATACAGTATTGAGCATCATGTGGTCATGTGGGGTCGTTATACAGTATGGAGCACTGTGTGGCCATTATACAGTATCGAGCACTGTGTGGCCATATTTTTTTTTAATAATTATTCTTTATGAACAGTGTGATCAGCAGTGCTAAATGGGTGTGGTTGAGACATGGATATGGGTGTGACTAGTGAATGGGTGTGGTCAGAGGCGTGTCCTAAAATTTGCGCAACGCGCGCCGCAAACTTTGTCCCTCTTTCCCAACTTCAAAAGTTGGGAGGTATGGTAATATGTGGTCTGGAAATGGTGCGGTGGTATTTGTCCCTTGTATGTGCTATTATTCGATCACTGTGGTTGTAATTTGTGGTCTGGTCATGGTGCGGTGGTATTTGTTCCTTGTATGTGATATTATTGGTCAAGATATACCTAAATTGTATTGCAGATTTTAACAAATATTTCCTAGGTTACAGTAGAGTAGGGCCCGGCCCTTTTTCTGGAATAATCTGGTTCGGGTATATCATGACCCCCATCACGTGACCCCCGTCACATGACCCCCGTCACATGACCCTCGTCACATGACCGGGGGGGCCCACAGTGTGTGAACAGCCCGGGGCCCTGGCTACCCTTAATCCACCCCTGCTCGTGACGCTCCGGTAACCGCTCCATGCAAGCGGCTGGTTCCGGTGGCAAGGATGGTATGCGACAAGGATCTGCCATGACGTCACGGTCATGTGACCGCGACGTCATCACAGGTCCTGCGCCCATACCAACCCTGGGACCGGAAGCTGCCGCGTGCACCACACACAGGGCCAGGACTTCAACGGAGGGTGAATATATGTTTATTTTTTATTTTAAGTCTGTATACTACATGGCTCTGTGCTGTATACTCCATCGCTGTGCAATATACTACGTGGCTGGGCAATATACTACGTGACTGGGCAATATACTACGTGGCTGGGCAATATTCTACGTGGCTGGGCAATATACTACGTGGCTGGGCAATATACTACGTGGCTGGGCAATATACTACGTGGTTGGGCAATATACTACGTGGCTGGGCAATATACTACGTGGCTGGGCAATATACTACGTGGCTGGGCAATATACTACGTGGCTGGGCAATATATTACGTGGCTGGGCCATATACTATGTGGCTGGGCAATATACTACGTGGACATGCATATTCTAGAATACCCGATGCGTTAGAATCGGGCCACCATCTAGTAACGGGAATAATACATGGGCGGACATACCGCCGGTTCAACCGGTGCAGCTGCACCGGGGCCCGGAGGCTCTGGGGGGCCCCTGCAGGGCGGCCAGGGACGCTGCTACCATTAGGCGATTTGACTATCAGGCGGCAGAAGAGAGGGCGGCAGACTCTATAGTAACTGGATTTGCGCTGCTAGTTTTTTTTTTTTTTTATAAAACTCCGGGGTCAAGTGCCCTCCCTCCCTCCTCCCTCCCTCCCTCCTTCCTGCCCCCCTCCTCCCTCCTTCCCGCCCCCCCCTCCCTGAAGACGTAATACTCACCTTCCTCCAGCGGTGGCTGCAACTGCGTCCCAGTGCCGGCAGCGCGTCCTGTCTTCAGCGGTCACATGGTACCCCTCATTTAAGGTCATGAATATGCGCATATTCATGACCTTAATTAGCGCTATCATGTGACCGCTGAAGACAGGAAGGAAGACGCTGCAGAAGAGATGCCAGGAAGGAAGTTCTGTTCTGTGCTGCGCGGTGAGAGGTAAGTATGACAGGGAAAAAGTATGGGGAGCCATGCACACAGGGAAAAAGGATGTGGAGCCATGCACACAGGGGAGAAGGATGGGGGAGCCATGCACGCAGGGTGGGAGGATAGGGGAGGCATGCACGCAGGGGAAAAGGATGGGGGAGCCGTGAACGCAGGGGAGAAGAATGGGGGAGCCGTGAACGCAGGGGAGAAGAATGGGGGAGCCGTGAACGCAGGGGAGAAGGATGGGGGAGCCGTGAACGCAGGGGAGAAGAATGGGGGAGCCGTGAACGCAGGGGAGAAGGATGGGGGAGCCGTGAACGCAGGGGAGAAGGATGGGGGAGCCCAGCACGCAGGGGAGAAGGATGGGGGAGCCCAGCACGCAGGGGAGAAGGATGGGGGAGCCGTGAACGCAGGGGAGAAGGATGGGGGAGCCCAGCACGCAGGGGAGAAGGATGGGGGAGCCGTGAACGCAGGGGAGAAGGATGGGGGAGCCATGAACGCAGGGGAGAAGGATGGGGGAGCCCAGCACGCAGGGGAGAAGGATGGGGGAGACGTGAACGCAGGGGAGAAGGATGGGGGAGCCCAGCACGCAGGGGAGAAGGATGGGGGAGCCATGAACGCAGGGGAGAAGGATGGGGGAGCCCAGCACGCAGGGGAGAAGGATGGGGGAGCCCAGCACGCAGGGGAGAAGGATGGGGGAGCCGTGAATGCAGGGGAGAAGGATGGGGGAGCCCAGCACGCAGGGGAGAAGGATGGGGGAGCCGTGAACACAGGGGAGAAGGATGGGGGAGCCCAGCACGCAGGGGAGAAGGATGGGGGAGCCGTGAACGCAGGGGAGAAGGATGGGGGAGCCATGAACGCAGGGGAGAAGGATGGCGGAGCCATGAACGCAGGGGAGAAGGATGGCGGAGCCCAGCACGCAGGGGAGAAGGATGGGGGAGCCGTGAACGCAGGGGAGAAGGATGGGGGAGCCATGCACACAGGGTGGGAGGATGGAGTATAAATATGGAGTATAAATACTAGGCCCTATAGGGGGGACACAGTGTGAGTGGACAGTGTGAAGAGGGGGCCGGTATAGAAAGGAGAGGTCAGTGTGAAGAGCATGTACCATAAGAGGGACAGTGTGGGGGTCATATTTTGTGCAGACAATATAGTGAGGGGCAATTTTTTATTCCGGAGCATTATAATGACACTTGTATCTTTAAGGGCATCTTGTGGAGACTTTCTGCAAAAGAGCGGAAAAGATGGAAGTCTGCAGAGATGGCTGTGGATGAGAAAACTCATCATGGGGTCTGGACAAGATGAAGAAAAGAAGAACGGCTCCAGAGTCAACGCCATCTATAAGGTACCTGGATGTAAATGTTATTTGTGATACTAATTAATTCTCATGTTTTTATTTATGTTAGGAGCCATTTTTCCATTCGCCTCAGGCAGCAGAGAGGCTAGGTTCACCCCTGAGGGCGGCTAATATAGAGGGCAATCTGGCCAGTCTATCCGGCCCCGAGGCTCCGGGGGCCCCCTGGCCAGATTGCCCTCATGTGCAGCAGGCATGGAGCAATCCCTGCAGCTCCGCTGCCTGCAAGAGAAAATGGCAACGGATCTGCAGGGAATGGATGCTTCCTGCTTCCTTTCTCACACAGACAGCAGAGGCTCAGCTGAATGACATCATCATTCCGCGCTGCGGCTGTGCGAGACAGGAAGCTGCCGCACACTGGCTTCTGCACACTCATGCCTGGAAGGAAGCTGCAGCTGTGCAGGACCTCAATCACCCCCTGAACAGGAGGTAAAGAACGGTCTGAATGTGACGGATTGTTTGCAGAGTAAAGAGGGGAGACAGGGGCAGCAGTCAGAGACTAGAAGCAGTGATTTACTGACTGTGACCCCCGGAGCTTTGTGTTCTCTGGTCAGTGCAGGATTTTCATCCACACACAGCAGGGACCAGAGAGTTCAGAGCTCAGGAACACAGTCACTAAATCACTGGGTCTATTCTCTGACGGGACTCCAGTGATCACTGCAGTATCAGATCCAGGCTGGGACCGACCCCTGAGCCCATCCCCCAGTGAAGACTTTTTCACATATACTGTATCTGTTGCATTAAACACACATATAAGGGTATGTTTCCACTGTCAGTAAACTCTGCGGATTGGACGCTGTGTACATCCGCAGCATCCAGTCCGCAGCGTCCTGATGTTACAGCATAGTGCATGAGATTTCAAGGAATCCAATGTCCACTATGTATGCAGCGGCACCCGCAGCTTCCCTGCAGAGACGGACATGTCTATTTATCTTGCGGAGACGCTCAGTCTCCACAAGATAAATATCACAGTCCAATGTATAGGATGCAGTGATTCCGCATGTGTTCAATGAACACATGCGGAAGCATCACTCGTACAAAAGCCGGCAGCGCTTTGGACCGAGCGGACATGTGCTGCATCCAAAGCGCTGCCGATTCCTGACCGTGGAACCATACCCTTATACATTAACGTATACTATGTCACATATGCAGTAGACACAGGTGTTTATTATACATGGGCATATTCTACAGTATATATATATATATATATATATATATATATATATATATATATATAATGTAGCTTTGTCGCCTTTAAAGAAGGGGGGGCCCAAACACATTTCCTGCACAGGGGCCCCAAGCTGTCTGTGTCCGCCCCTGGAATAATAGATACAGAAATGATGCAATATGAGAATAGCGCACATAAGGATGTCAAACGCCAAGGTTTTTACTACTAATAATTATTATAGTAAATTAATTGCTATATTAATGATATAATAAGATGACAAAGTAAAGCATAGTACCTTAGTTATGACCTAGTGAATTGCTTGGAAGAAAAGGATTACATGGGTTATCCAGCTAAAAAAAAAACACAGATTTGTTTCTAATAACATTATACACAACTAAGCTACATTCACATTGGGCCATGCTGACCATTCCTTCTGGGGGTTAGTCAGAATAGCAAAAAATTATTTATGTGCCTCATGATGATGCGTGCACTCAAGGTAATGAGATAAGTCAAGTCTCACAAAATAGACTGACCACACCTGAGGTCTAAAGGAGTCCAAAGCTCCACTTGCCTCATTTCTTCATGAGTAACCCACCTGAACAGAATGCTCAAGGTAGAGTATTGTCCCAATGTGCAAGAATCTTTACTAATAATCTTTTATTTCCATAGGTGCACAGACCTTCCAAAGTCATTGTGGTTCTAGGCTCCAGCTATGTGCTCGATGCAGAAGAGTTTCCTATGTTGGCATGTCATCAGTGGTATGAAGGAGGCTGGCTGGTTGGTTCACTTCAAGACGGCTCATAACTAAACCAGTCCTCTTGTCTGAGATGGAAAAAGGATAGACCGAGGCAGATTTTATGACTGAAATGAGTACACATCACACACAGTAGTGATGACATTCAGACACAGGAAATGTTCTCCTGTGCTGAGTCTTGTGAGAAGTGAAACTTTAGTAATCCCTGGACAGTGTCAATATTGCATGATCTTGGCAACTTAAAAAATAAAATTAGTAAGTTGCACAAAATAGTATTAGAAACACAATGAAAACTAATTTATTTGAAGTGGATACCCCTTTAACTATTGGGGAGGGTCCCAAGCAGAAGTGTAATCTTTTTGGTTGGACATGTAATTTTTGACTTCGTTTACCTAAAATCTTAAGTTTACACTTCCCAAAGGAGCAAATCTGAATGTTGTCCACATCCACTACACAGTTTCGGATGATTAAATATTTTATTTTCCTATGCGTAAAATAAAAAAAAAAAATGGAAAGAAGAAATAAGACCAGTGAAGTATTTGGGGAATATTTATTCTCACTTTTACTGTATATACTGTTTTAGCAGTAATTTTAGTAAACTAAATCATGTTTGGCTTATATCAACATCTATGACCCTTTAAGGTGAATTTTCAGCAATTTAACCCTCTGCAGGAGTAATTCACAAATGTTTCTGATTCTTCCCCTCCATTTCATAATTTTGTGTCTAATAACATCAAACATTTTTAGAATTTGAAATCTTGATATTGTTTTCATTCAACATATTCAACTATAGCAAGTAATGGTTAAGGTGAAAAATTCTTAATTGCATGTGGGAATTCGAAAACAGAATTCATGTCCAAAATTGATCAGTTGTATAACTAATACAACAAGAAACAGAGGGGTCCCACAGACTATTAACTAGAAGACAAAATAAGAACGCTCAGTGAAGTGAAGTCCTGGTGAAAAGAAAAGGAAGAGTAAATGGAGTCTGCTCACCTGGTGTAGTTCTGCAAGTTATGAGAGGACCCTGCAGTAATGCCCACGACTGGTGCTAGCAACGATCGTGGGTGTTTATCCGCTCTGATGTCACTGTTAATAGTGGCAGACGTCGATGGACATTGCAAGGAGAGGGAGCTCCCTCTCTGCTCCAATTGGCACAACGCGATCGCGTTATGCCAGTGGTCTCCATACTAACCCTGGTCTGAAAGATGGCTGCAGGGTCACCCAGAGATGGTGGCGTGTAAGCTCCAAGTTCAGAGCAGGAGCTGCCACGCCTCCTCCCTGTGTGCAAGACGCTGATCTAATGCACTGCAAAGTAAAAGAATTGCAGAGTATTAGATCAGTGATCAGCCAGCAGAAACTTAATGTCCCATTCTGGGACAGGGTAAAAAAAAAAAAATGTAAAAAAAGGTTTTTAAAAATTGTAAAAAAAATTTTTTTTAAATTCACAAAATAAAGAACAGAAACATGAAATAATATTAATCCAATAAATACATTTATTTATGTAAAAAAAAAAAAACTGACCCAACCTATACAGGGACGGGCTGGGCCATATGGCAGGGAAGCAAATACCCCCCGGGCCACTCACCCAGCAGCTATGCAGAGCCGGCCACCTGATGGCCGCACACAGCAAACTGTCTGCTGTGCTGTACAGTACTGTGATGCGGCTGGCAACAGGGTTTGTGTCTAGATCGGAGTTGATTTCTTGAGGTAAAGATGTCACTGGAAGAGGCGGGGCCTCCTTCAGTCCAGTGAAGATCCAATAGCAGGAAGCTGTGCTTTGCCTAGGCTGCTGGAGAAGGAAGTGGGAAATGAGGGGCTCCACCATGGAGCCATGTGAGAGTACTGAGGGGCTGCAAATGGGAAAGAGAACCCAGGACTCAGTGTGAGTACTCTGAGGATGGAGTTTGGAAAGGGGTTGATGCTACTTGAGTGGGCCTGCAAAGGGAAGATTATGATGAGGTGCTGTGTGAGGAATGGGGGGGGGGGGATGATGAGGGGCTTTGTGGGGAGAAAGGGGGAGTGATGAGGGGTTGTGTGTGCTCAGAATGGATGATTAGGGGTTGTGGGGAGATGATGGGCTGTTTGGAGAAGGGGGATGATGATGGGCTGTTTGGAGAAAGGAGATGATGAGGGGCTGTGGGGAGAAGAGTGAATGATGAGGGGCTGTAGGAAGAAGAGTGAATGATGAAGGGATGTGGGGAGAAGGGGAATGATGAGGGGCTATGGGGAGAACAGTGAATGATGAGGGGCTGTGGGGAGAAGGGTGAATGATGAGGGGCTGTGGGGAGAAGGGTGAATGATGAGGGGCTGTGGGGAGAACGGTGAATGATGTGGGGCTGTGGGGAGAAGAGTGAATGATGAGGGACTGTGGGAGAAATGGGAATGATGAGGGGCTGTGTGGGGAATGGGGGGGTGATGAGGGGCTGTGTGGGGAATTGGTGATGAGAGGCTGTGTGGGGAATGGGGGGTGATGATGGGCTGTTTGGGGAGAAGGTATGATTAGGGGCTGTGGGGGGTGAGGGGCTGTGTGGGAATGGAGGGTGATGAGGGGTTGTGTGGGGTAAAGGGAGGATAAGGGGCTGTGTGGGGAATGGGGGGATGATGAGGGACTGTGTGGGGAATGGGGGTGATGAGGGACTGTGTGGGGAGAAGGGATGATGAAGTGCTGTATGGGGAATGGGGGATAATGAGGGGCTGTGTGGGGAATGGTGGGATGATGAGGGACTGTGTGGGGAATGGGGTGATGAGGGGCTGTATGGAGAAGGGGGGTGATGAGGGGCTGTGTGGGGAATGGTGGGTGTGAGGACCTTCATAATGTGTGAGTGTGTGTATATATATATATATATATATATATATATATATAATTATACACACACACACATATATATATATATATATATATACACAGTGGGGAAAAAGTATTTAGTCAGCCACCAATTGTGTAAGTTCCCCACTTAAAGGGAACCTGTCACCCCGTTTTTTCAAGATTTGATAAAAATAGCGTTAAATAGGGGCAGAAATGTGCTTTACATTAGTGTATTTTGTGAGCCTTTATTCCCCACCTATGCTGCCGAAATACCTTTGTAAAGTTGCCGTTTTGGGCTGTCACTCACGCTGGTCTGGTCATATGGGTGTGGTGACATCGCTGTTTCTCCCCCAGATCTTGCTCATCTTTCCATTGGTGGCGTATTGGTTTGCGCATGCCCCACAGGCGAATCCACTGCGCAGCTGAAGGAAAAGAGCGCGATCTGCGCTATTCAGCCGTTTATCGGTGGGCGCGGCCATCTTTGTGAGGCCGCGTGTGCGATCTCCATCTGCGCACGCGCGGCATCCCGCGGCCATTTTCCTGAAGCCCTGGGAAGCCGAGCAGTACCATTTGCGCACGCGCGGCCTCACAAAGATGGCCGCGCCCACCGATAAACGGCCTGGCTATTTATTGCTTGTGTTGAGAAACACGTGATGGTGTCTCCGCGGCTTTTCTACATGCATTTGCATATTTCCCATAAGGGATGGGGCAGTGTTCTGGATCACTGCGTTGAGAAACACATGATGGTGTCTCCGCGGTGTTGGATGTTTTGATCTCCCCGAGTTCATTTATCCTTATGTTTATAGTCCTTTTACTAGGCACTGCTCCTAATAGCCAGTTTCCTACTCCACACTGATGAGGGGCAAATACCCCGAAAACAGCTGTCTGTGGATGGATACCATGTTTTGGCATAGGTGGTTTTCCTTTTTGGGATGCTGCCCTTCCTGTGGTTGTTCCTTCCCGGTGAAAGACCTGGCTATTTATTGCTTGCGTTGAGAAACACGTGATGGTGTCTCCGCGGCTTTTCTACATGCATTGGCTGTGTATGTCACATGTCCTTGCCCTATAAGAACCATCCATTTCCCCCATTGCTACCATTTCCTCACTGCTGCAGCTTAGTGTTAGGCCGCCGTCACACTTGCGAGTTTTACGGACGTATGAGCGCAGAAAATACGTCCGTAAAACAAACGGCACAATTATTCTCTATGCCCCTGCTCCTATCTGCCGTATTTTACTGATCCGTATTATACGGCTTTCTACGGCCGTAGAAAATCGCAGCATGCTGCGTTTGTCACCGTACTGCGCAAGAAATATGCCAATGAAAGTCTATGGAAGCCTGAAAAATACGGATCACACATGGACCAGCAGTGTGACTTGCGAGAAATACGCAGCGGTGTTAGAGAGAAAAGCCGGTAATTCATTGCGGTGTACAGTAAAATCACACTGACAGCTTACAGAAGAATAGGTAGAATAAATGTGTACACATAGAATAGGTATATATATATTGTGGGAATATAGCTCATCAGGGATCTCTGCTTTGGCCCAAGCAGGTGGCTATGGAGTCACAACGAACAATAGCAGGCTAGCGAGTTCCACACAGGTATGTGTCAGGTGTATTTTTTGTACACATTTGCCATACAATGTTACACGTGCCAAACATGAAATAAAATGTCTAAGGCCGTCTGGCCACTAACTAACAACAAGATACTAACTGCAAAATAAACCTACACAACAAGAAAGAAGTTTGTGCAACCTTACTGTGTCAGCTTCCCAGACCAACCGATGAGAGACTGAGATCCCAGCAGTTCCTTGATTATATCAGCTGAAGCAAAAGCTGGATTGTATGTGTGGAAGGGAAGCACCAGAGCTTTCAGGCTGATCACTAAAGAAACCAGGACCGGATTACAGAGAAATAAACAGCTTCACAATCAATACCGTGATACATATGAAATGAAACGGGGAGAAACATATCTGTTTTCTAGTACTTCTCCCCTTGGCACCTCACATACCCCCTTCCTTTGTTCGAGCCTGTAGGGTCGGACACGATGAGTCACTAAGCAGTGTGTTCTGGATAATGCATCTGCATTCCCGTGCGCTGCGCCTGCCCTGTGCTCAACGGAAAAGTTAAAAGGTTGTAATGCCAAGAACCAGCGTGTCACCCTCGCATTGCCCTCTTTTGCGCGGGACATCCATGTTAGGCGTGAATGGTCCGTTACTAGCCTAAATTAGCGACCTAGTAAATAATAGCGTAAGGTGAATAGGGTCCATTTCATAGCCAGGGCTTCGCGCTCAACCACGCTATAATTCTTTTCTGCCCTGGTAAGCTTCCTACTCAGATAGCTTACTGGGTGTTCCTCGCCATTCACTTCCTGTGACAACACTGCACCGAGGCCGACACCAGAGGCGTCCGTTTGGACAATAAACTCCCGTTTAAAGTCAGGGGCAACCAACACTGGTTGGTCACAGAGGACCGTTTTCAAATACTGAAAGGCTTTCTCTGCTTCTGCGTTCCACTTTATTGTGATAGATTTTGAGCCCTTGGTAAGCTCTGTGAGAGGGGCCGCGATGGTGGCAAAATTTTTAATGAAGCGCCTATAATAGCCAACGATCCCTAAAAAGGCTCCGACCTGTTTTTTGTTGACCGGTCGTGGCCAATTCTGAATAGCGTCCACTTTATTGGTCTGTGGCTTTACGACTCCTCGCCCTATGCTATATCCCAGATAGCGAGCCTCTTCCAATCCCAAGGTATATTTCTTAGGATTGGCAGTTAACCCAGCAGTTTTTATGGAGTCTAAGACGGCTTGTACTTTTGACAAGTGTGTGTCCCAGTCATCACTAAAGACAATGATATCGTCCAAGTATGCGGACGCATACTGGACGTGGGGTTTAAGGACAATATCTATTAGACGTTGGAAGGTGGCTGCAGCACCATGCAACCCAAATGGCATATCACGGTACTGGAACAGTCCCTGGGGCGTTACAAAGGCCGTTTTCTCTTTGGCTGAATCCGTGAGGGGAATCTGCCAATAACCTTTTGTTAGGTCGATAGTAGATATGTACCTGGCCGAACCCAGTCTCTCTATAAGTTCATCAACTCTCGGCATCGGGTAGGCATCGAATTTCGATACCTCATTTAATTTCCGAAAATCATTACAAAACCTAATAGTCCCATCGGGTTTGGGCATTAGCACGATTGGGCTAGCCCAATCACTCCGGGACTCATCAATGACTCCAAGTTCTAACATTTTCTCGACTTCCTGGGCAATGGCTCTGAAAAAACCTCTGCGTTTTTCTGTATAAATTCCTTAGTCTCTCGTTTTTGACTTTCGGATAGTGTCTCTGCAATACCCACCTCTGGCAATGCTACCTGAGGGTCATTTACCACAGATGGGGGTGCCCTACGAGGTCCATCATTAAGGGTGGCTTTTGTCATTAGACTCTCCCTATCCCGCCAGGCCTTAAGCAAGTTTATGTGGTAGATTTGTTCGGTTTTCCTCTTGTCTGGTTGATAGATCCTATAATTCACTTCACCTATTCTCTCCAACACCTCGTATGGGCCCTGCCACTTCGCAAGAAATTTATTTTCTACAGTGGGTACTAATACTAACACCCTGTCTCCGGGTTGAAAGACTCGTGTTTTAGCCGCTCGGTTATATACCGTGCTTTGGGCCTGTTGCGCACGTTCTAAACATTCTTTAACTATTGGCATGACTGCCTCAATTCTATCTTGCATAAGCATTACGTGTTCAATTACACTGCGATAAGGAGTCACCTCTTGTTCCCAAGTCTCTTTAGCAATATCTAACAGGCTTCTAGGACATCGACCGTAAACTAATTCAAAAGGCGAAAAGCCTGTGGAGGATTGGGGTACTTCCCGTATAGCGAACAGGAGATATGGTAGGAGAGCATCCCAATCCCTCCCGTCCTTATCTACCACCCTTTTCAACATTCCCTTCAGGGTTTTATTAAATCGCTCCACCAACCCGTCAGTCTGAGGGTGATATACTGAAGTACGCAAGTGGGAGATTTTTAGTAGCTTACACAAGTCCTTAAGTATTCGAGACATAAAGGGGGTTCCCTGATCTGTTAGTATTTCTTTCGGAATGCCGGTGCGAGAAAACATATTAACAAGCTCCTTTGAAATTGCTTTTGCATTGGCATTCCGCAGAGGCACTGCTTCAGGGTAACGAGTGGTATAATCTAGTACTACTAAAATGTACTGATGTCCCCTGGCAGATTTAACTAATGGACCCACTATATCCATTGCTATCCTCTCGAAGGGCACCTCTATTATTGGTAAGGGCACAAGGGGGCTTCTAAAATGTGACATAGGTGTGGTCAATTGACACGTAGGACAGGACTGACAATACTGGGTCACGTTATCCCCTAGACCCGGCCAAAAGAAACGCTGCAGAATACGGTGTTTTGTTTTTTCTCCGGCCAGGTGTCCCCCCAAGGGATGTTTATGTGCCAGTTCCAAAACTACCTGGCGAAAGGACTTGGGCACCACTAGTTGCTCTACCGCCACCCCCCGCACTTTGTCTATATGATACAGCATACCCTGTTGCACAGCTAGATGTGGGAACTCATTTTGAGCCCCTGGGTACAATGGTCTTCCCTCAGAGACCTTTACATTTTCCCATGCCCTTGTCAGAGTAGGGTCCTGGTGTTGAGCGGTCCCGAACTTACCACAGGCCACCTCAAGACCTAGCATTTCCATAGCCTCCTCTAGTTCACTTGTGTCGCCTGCATATACAGCCAGAGGTGAGTCTACAGATTCTGGAGTTACCTCTGAGATGGACTCCCCCCCCTCTTGCTGCAATAGCTCAGGGGTTAGCCCCACGGCACCCTCCTCAACTAGAGTGCTCATGCCATTTTTAAGGTTCCACAAGTCCCAAAATAAGGGAAAGTCTCTCCCCAATATTACATCATGTCCAATAGACTTTAGGACTGCCGCTTGATGTCTTTTGGTTCCTACTGGCGTGGCAAGGGTGACCCAGGCAGTGGGGTAGTTTTTTATATCGCCATGGATGCACCTAATGCCCAGGGTTGAGTTCGTTAGGGCTCTAGGGTCCACCAAACTGGCATGTACCAGAGTTACTTGACTGCCGGAATCCAAGACGGCATTCACACTATGGCCGTCGACCTCGAGGCAACACACGTGTCGTTCATTTCCTGTGAGGACCTCTGCAACACAGACCGACTGTACATATAACGAAAGGCATCTCATAGCGTTACAGTCCATTGGCTCTGTAGTCATTGGGCAGTTAGCTGCTACATGGCCAAGCCCGCGACATCGCCAACATTGTATAGGTCCTTGCTTCCTCGCCAGAGACGCCTGATAGGGTCTGCTGAATTGCTGTGAGACCGTACCGCCTCCATAGTTCTTTGTGGGTCTGCTACCCTTTATTTCAACGTTCTCTTCTTTTGAAGATGAAGTAGGTCTCACAGTATTTTCTGGCGATTTCTTGGGGGCCCAGCGAGGTGATAACGTCCCTTGGAGTAGTCTTTCGGAAGCATTGTAGCGTTCGACCATATTCACCAACTGGTCGGCCGTATATGGGTCACCTTGTCCAACCCACCTCTGTATCTTAGGGGCAAGGACCGCAGGTACTTGTCTAGAAAAACACGTTGCACCATCTCTGCAGATGTCAAAATCTCTGGTTGCAGCCATTTTTTTACTAGATGAATAAGATCATGCATTTGTGAGCGGGCTGGCTGATCTTCCACAAAAGTCCATAAATGTACCCTCTGTGCTCGTACATATGTGTTTACTCCTAGCCTTGCCAGGATTTCGCTTTTTAATTTGGTATAGTCCATAGCATCCACTCCACTTAAATCGTAATAGGCCTTTTGTGGATCTCCACTCAGAAATGGCGCAACCACTTCAGCCCACATGTCCACCGGTAAATGCTCACGTTCTGCAACACGTTCAAATACGGTGGCCACTCTCTTCCCATTCCCGTGTAGCGGTGGGATATGGGGTAATGAAGGGTTAATGCCACCTTGCTATTGTAAGGTGACATTAAGCCAAATTAATAATGGAGAGGCGTCAATTATGACACCTTTCCATTATTAATCCAATTCTAGTAAAGGGTTAAAAAAATACACAAACACATTATTAAAAATTATTTTAATGAAATAAAAACAAAGGTTGTTATAATATTTTATTCAACGCCCAATCCAATCACTGAAGACCCTCGTTCTGTAACAAAAAAAACATAATAAACCAACAATATACATACCTTCCGCAGATCTGTAAAGTCCAACGATGTAAATCCATCTGAAGGGGTTAAAATATTTTGCAGCCACGAGCTTTGCTAATGCAACGTTGTTTGTGGCTGCAAAACCCCGGGGAATGATGGTAAAGTAGGTCAATGACCTATATTTACCTTCATTTGTGGTGAGGCGCCCTCTGCTGGTTGTCCCTAGATCGTGGGAGCTTTCCTAGAAAGCTCCCAGGCTCGAGTTCATATGAGGACAACCAGCAGAGGGCGCCTCTTATGAACTCGAGCCTGGGAGCTTTCCGGCCGCTGGGCTTACACAGGGCAGAGAAGCAGAGCGCCGAGGGACGGACAGCGGAAGGTAAGTATGAAGTGTTTTTTTTTTTTACTTTAACGCTGGTAACCAGGGTAAACATCGGGTTACTAAGCGCGGCCCTGCGCTTAGTAACCCGATGTTTACCCTGGTTACCAGTGAAGACATCGCTGAATCGGTGTCGCACACGCCGATTCAGCGATGTCTGCAGGGAGTCCAGCGACGAAATAAAGTGCTGGACTTTCTGCAGCGACAAACGACATCACAGCAGGATTCTGATCGCTGCTGTGTGTCAAACACAACGATATCGCTAGCGATCTGTGACGTTGCAGCGTCCTGGCTAGCGATATCGTTGTGACAATACCTTTAGCTTGGTTCTGCTCCCATATCTACAGTATGTACCAGCCTGACTTTAAAGCTTGTTATCTCTGCTGCTTTAATGCAGCAGCCAGAGATAAGCAGGGCAGAGGTGGGCCACCACAATTCGAGGGCCACTGACTTGTGAATGCCCCCCAGGCTGAAAAGTGACAGCCAGCCCCTGAGTGTACGCCTACAGGAAGTGGACACTCAGACACAGTCTACTACGTCTGAGTGTCCGCCTCATGTAGGCATACACTCCCGAAAATGGTGCACATCAGAGTGCACGTTTGCTCTGCCGTTGCTATTGCAGTCTATGGCAATCGGTGTATGTGTCTAAACCCCATTTTGCGGGGATTTCTGACATATTTTCCGACAGGGACATAGAATGCAATGTGAAAGCATCCTTAGTGTAATCAGTAGAACATACGGTAATGTGTGTACAGAAATCATGAACCTCTGTGCAGCAACTCTGATCTAGTCATCTCTGTAGTGAGACAGCTAGAATGGAGTTAATGTACAAAGAACGTCCTTATAGACAGTACTGTGGCCCAGAAATCATGAGCCTCTGTACAGCAACTCTGATCTAGTCACCTCTGTAGTGAGATAGCTAGAATGGAGTTGCTGTACAGTGGATGTCCTTATCCCCTTCATGACCTTGGGATTTTTCATTTTTCCATGTTCGTTTTTCACTCCCCTCCTTCCCAGAGCCATAACTTTTTTATTTTTCCGTCAATTTGGCCATGTGAGGGCTTATTTTTTGTGGGACGAGCTGTACTTTTGAACGACATCATTGGTTTTAGCATGTCGTGTACTAGAAAATGGGAAAAAAATTCCAAGTGCGGTGAAATTGCAAAAAAAGTGCAATCCCACACTTGTTTTTTGTTTGGCTTTTTTGCTAGTTTCACTAAATGCTAAAACTGACCTGACATTATGATTTTCCAGGTCAGTACGAGTTCATAGACACCTAACATGACTAGGTTATTTTTACCTAAGTGGTGAAAAAAAATTCCAAACTTTGCTAAAAAAAAAAAAATTGCGCCATTTTCCGATACTCATAGCGTCTCCATTTTTAATGATCTGGGGTCGGTTGAGGGCTTATTTTTTGCATGCCGAGATGACGTTTTTAATGATAGCATTTTGGTGCAGATATGTTCTTTTGATCGCCCGTTATTGCATTTTAATGCAATGTTGCGGCGACCAAAAAAACGCAATTCTGGCGTTTCAAATATTTTTCAGGATATCCCATTTAATGAAGTGTGAGAGGGAGAAAGCTCAGCCACTTTGTGTACTTTTTAAAATTTTTTTTATTATTATAGCTTTTCATAATATAATAACATACACATAGCTCTGATTGTTCAGTTTTGACAGAATTCAATTTTTTATGTATGTTCACAAGTCTCAACAGCACCTCCATTTTGAAGAATGAGTGGAAATTTGTGTGGAGGGTTGTGACAGTGACAGGCTATGTGCACACGGTGTGGATTCGCAGCAGTTTTCCATGCGTTGTACAGTACCATGTAAACCTATGGAAAACCAAATCCGCAGTGCCCATAGTGTGGAAAATATTGTGCGCAAGATGCGCCTATTCTGGCACTTAGCCACTCTCTTCCAACTCCCCTGTAGCAGTGGGATATGGTGTAATAAGGGGTTAATGTCACCTTGCCATTGTAAGGTGACATTAAGTTAGGTTAATAATGGAGAGGTGTCAATAAGACACCTATCCATTTTTAATCCTATGTTCATAAAGGGTTAAAAAACACACACATTAGGAAAAAAGTATTTTAATAAAATAAAGACACGTGGTGTTGTAATAGTTTATTAAACGCTCAATCCAATTGAAGACCCTTGTCACCTGAAACAAAGTTAAAATAAAAAAACAGTATCCCATACCTCTCCAGCGTTACAGTCAAGTCCCATGCTTTAAATCCATCAGAAGGGGTTAAATAATTTTACGAGCAGAAGCTCTGCTAATGCAGCTATGCTCCTGCTTGTAAAAACTGGGAAATGAATGGAATGCTAGGGAACGTAGCATCGTAGACTTGTGGTGCTGCGTTCCCTGCTGGCAGAACCTCATATGAACTCTAGCGTGGGAATTTTTCTGAATATTTTCTCACGCTCGAGTTCATATGAGTTTATGCCAGCAGGGGGCGCAGCACCGCAAGTCTAGGTATCTACGTTCCCCTGCTTTCCATTCATTCCCCAGATTTACCAGCCAGGAGCACAGCTGCATTAGCAGGCTCCTGCTTGTAAAATTATTGAACCCCTTCTGATGGATTTACAGCGTGGGACTTGACTGTAACGCCGGAGAGGTATGGGATATTGTTGTTTTTTTATTTTAACTTTGTTTCAGGTGACAAGGGTCTTCAATTGGATTGAGCATTTAAAAAACTATTACAACACCAAGCGTGGGACATGACTGTAACGCCGGACAGGTATGTGATGTTGTTTTTCACCACACATTTCACCACACATTTCACCACACATACACCAACCTCGCCACATAAAAGTCGAAACACAAAAGTCGCCGCTCAAAACTCGCCACGTGCAAAACTCGCCACATGCAAAACTAGGCTCACGCAAAACTCGCCACATGTGCAAAACTCACCTCATGAAAAACTCGCCACACGCAAAACTCGCACATGCGGAAAAATTGCCACATGCACAAAAGTTACAACACATGCAAAAGTTGCCTCACACAAAACTTGCACATACTCAAAACACACCACACATAAAACTCACCACGCGCAAAAGTCGCCATGCGCAAAACCTGCTGCACACGACTTGCTACACTAACCTGTCACATGCAACTCGACACACAAAAAGTTGCTAGACGCCATGTCGCCACACACAACTCAACACACAAAACTTGACACATGAAACTCACCCTAAAACACACACAAGTCTGGTATTATCCTTCAAAAATTAAAATCTGATTAATAAGCAGACAAACTACAAGAGCAACAACTGTACCATATAGGAAATATGGCAGCTGTCAGTCACATGACCTGTCTATTATGTGTATGTGTGAGCTAATATACACTGCCAGGGGGGAGGGCTTCCTGTTGGATGGGGATTTATCAGGCTGCCAATTTAGCTTACAAATACTGAGGTAAAAATGCTGAGCAAATAACGTGTGAACGAGGTCTAATACAGGAGGAGATGACACGCAGATATATACTATATACAGTAGCAGATGACACACAGGTATATACTATATACAGGAGGAGATGACACACAGGTATATACTATATACAGGAGGAGATGACATACAGGTACATACTATATACAGGAGGAGATGACACACAGGTATATACTATATACAGGAGCATATGACACACAGGTATATACTATATACAGGAGGAGATGACACACAGGTATATACTATATACAGGAGGAGATGACATACAGGTACATACTATATACAGGAGGAGATGACACACAGGTATATACTATATACAGGAGCATATGACACACAGGTATATACTATATACAGGAGGAGATGACATACAGGTATATACTATATAAAAGAGGAGATGACACATAGGTATATAGAGGAGGAGATGACATACAGCAGGTATATACTATATACAGGGGAGATGTCATACAGGTATATACTATATACAGGAGATGACATACAGGTATATACTCTACATAGGAGAAGATGACATACAGGTATAATAATCTTTATTTTTATATAGCGCTAACAGGTATATAGTATATACAGAAGAGATGACATACAGGTATGTACTATATACAGGAGGAGATGACACATAGGTATATACAATATACAGGAGGAGATGACATACAGCAGGTATATACTATTTACAGAGGAGATGACATACAGGTATATACTCTATACAGGAGATGACATACAGGTGTATACTATATATAAGGGAGATGACAAACAATATATACATATACTGAGGTGACAATGAGAGGTGTGAGGTGAAAATGAAAAGGTGTGAGTGCAAAATGAGAGGAGTGAGGGAAAATAGTGGAGTGATTGGAAAATGACAGATGTGAGGTTGAAATGACAAGTGTTAGGGGGGAATGAGAGGAGTGAGGGGGAAAATGAGAGGTGTAAGGGAGAAAATGAGAGCTGTGAGGGGGAAAACGAAAGATGTGATTGGGAAAATGAGAGGCGTGATGGGAAAATAAGAGAAGTGAGGTGCTATAACTAACCACAGATATTTACTATGCCCAGGCAACGCCGGGCTCTTCAGCTAGTATATGTATATAAACTGTATATATGTTTTTACGAATATTTTAGGCCATGGATCCTTTCTATGTCCAGTTTGCAAGCCGGCCAGAAAATCTCGCCGTACGGATGCCATATGGATGACACACGGATAATTTTTGGAGAAGAAATCGCATCCTCGCATTGAAATCGTATCACTGTTCAGGAAATTTTCTGCGTATCTCGGCCATTAAAAACGGACCGTATTTTTATACGTTGTGTGTGACTCCGGCCTAATAATGTATATCACGCCTGTGCTGTACATTATGACGGCTGTCGGTTGCGCTCTTTTATGCCCCTCCCTGCGAAGCTCCGCCCACTCTTCAAAAATGTCGCTGCTGTGGACAGGACTGGTGACAGACGGGAAATGTCATATTCTGGGAAAACTGAACAATCAGCGCTGAGTGTAATTTCTTATATTACAAAAAGAGGTGATAAAAATGCAAATTTTATTTATCAGGAAAAAATAGAATTTGGCCGTATAGAAATATATGAAAAATATAACAATGTTAAGAACAAATAATGTCTGACTTTTGATGTTTGCCCCATTAAAAACTTTAGCAAATCCCTAAAAAAGCATTACAAGCCTGATGAGGCCGCTGGAATGGGGTCTGTGAGGGTCCTGGAGTCAGCGCCATTCTGGTCTCCTCAGTGATCACCTGTCTACAGTGGAGTGGTCAATGAGGTCCTCAAAAAAATCAACTGTATGTGCTGTCACTGTGGTTCTAATATCGCACACCAGGGGGCGCTGCCTCGGTAACTGTTTGTGCTCCTGATTCGGCTGCCTCCAGTCCGCACTGTACTAACGCTGAGGATCGCCTGGTGCAGCACACAACTCATTAACCCCAATCCTCGCACAGGCCGGGCGGCAGCCAATCAGCGGCTCAGCTGGGAGGGACCATGACGAGACACACGGGGGTAG
Organism: Ranitomeya imitator; assembly: GCF_032444005.1. Lineage (NCBI taxonomy): Eukaryota > Metazoa > Chordata > Amphibia > Anura > Dendrobatidae > Ranitomeya > Ranitomeya imitator. The sequence goes on from NC_091287.1 coordinate 387,565,581, forward strand.
CGGTTGCACATTGGGTTGCGCAGCTTCGCAGGTGTGACAGCGAGGAGACTGGACCTGTGGGTGATCTGCTGTCACGTCCCCCCCTGCACACTTGCCCAGTAGAACCGGCCGGTGTGCGCGGATCCCGCTGCCTGCGGTGACTTTCAGTCACTTGTGTGAGGAGGTCCGGACGGTGCAGCGCTCAGGTTAGTGCCGGTACCCCAGTGTAGCGCTGTCCCGCTGGCGGGGCTCAGCATCCCTACAGACAGACAGAGCCCCTCCATCCTCATCACTGTAGTGCCCCAATGTCAGTCCTGCCATGCCAGGTGTCCTAGCCAGTGCCAGGGGGCTGCCAATCATACATGGCTCCTCCATAGTGGCTGTCACCAGCTGCCCTCCCTGACCCTGTGTATCTGTGGCAGTGGTCACTATCAGGAGGGAGACAACATGGGAATGAATGGGTTACCATCTCCTGTGTGGGATTGGCATAGAAGGGGCATCCAGAGCTGTCTCCCCTCAGTACATAGCCTCTGGTGTACCTGTGCCCTCCATCACTTGCACCCTCCATCACTTGCACCCTCCATCACTTGCACCCTCTATCAATCACCTGTGCCCTCCATCACTTGCGCCCTCCATCCCCTGCGCCCTCTATCAATCCCCTGCGCCCTCTATCAATCCCCTGCGCCCTCTATCACCTGTGCCCCCCCATCACCTGCGCCCCCCATCACCTGCGCCCACCTGGGAGGTTCCCTACAGGCCAGTACGATCCTCAATGATGGATGGTCCCTATAAAAGTGTTATTGCTGCCATCTCTATGCTAAGTGGTGCAGCCTCTATCACCCATGTGGTATATTTACCTAATCTCCCCATCTCCACCCCAAAAAATGGATTTTTCCCATCACCTTCCTATCTGCCCATCACTTTTTGATCCTGAGTCGTTGGTAATTCCGATGAGATTTCTTTTCTCAGCTTCTTTCAGGACATCATCTGTAAATCTGTGTTGACATATTTAAGCATTAAGCCCCCCGGTCTGACATCTGCATTGCCATGCCCCCCCCCCCCCCCCGTCCTCTGCAGCCCAGTGTAAGGCTACACCATACAAATCCACGCACACATTTAAATGTTAGTTTGCATGCCTGTCATGTTACCCAGAGCTGCTCAGATGAAGCAGCAGCAGATGACATTTTTTCTTCTCCAGAGGGATAAATGTCGATCAGAGACCTCTTTCTTCATATCTTTGCACATGATGTGATATTTATTTATTTATACTTAATACTGCAATGTCAATGAATGGAAGTTGATTGTGGACTGAGTCACATACAAGCAATGAAAGGTGAATAGGGGTTATTAGATTTATGGGATTGCAGCTTTTTGCTTCACTTGTTACTTTTTTTCTGTTATATTCAGGAAAGTATTAATAGGGATGAAAAATGTCCACCAGACTCTCCTATTAGCAGACGGATTCACCCATAGACTCGGAACCGATAAATCGGAGCACACTGAGTGATCAAGATTGGTAAATCAGGAAAACTAGTTTGATCCTTCTATGTACAGTGACAGATTCAGATAACAAAGGGGCCCTATACAAGAGCAGTACAAGGACCCCTTGTTATTCAATATCATAGCGGACCCTTTTCTTTCTCTACCACTTCACCAGCAATTAGTATCCATTGATTTCATTCATTTAGGAATGTAAATGCTGTCTCATACAGTAATTAACGTGCTCTAGGCTATGTTCACACATTGCGGTTTTGCTGCATTTTTTTTCCTGCAGGCAAAACTGGCTCTCATGGTAGTAAAGAAGCTACTTACAAAAAGCAGGAAAGAAAAAAACAATGTGTGTGCATGAGATTTCGGAAATCTCATAGTCTTGGCTGGTACGGTAAAACGCAGCTTAAAATTTGCATTAAAAAAACGCAGCAAAATCGCAACGTGTGCACAAAGCCTTAGGCTATGTGCACACGTAGTCTGGGTCCACTGTGGATTTTTCCGCAGCGGATTCCAGCAGATTTGATAAATACGCAGTGGAAAACCACTGCGGATTTACCGTGGTTTTCCTGCGGTTTCCACTCCGGATTTACAACTGCGGTTTTCCATAAGGGCAGTTGTAAATCCGCTGCGGAAAACACAAAGAAGTGACATGCTGCGGATTGTACACCGCTGCGTTTCCACGCGTTTTTTTGCGCAGCATGTGCACAGCGGTTTTTTTTCCCCCATACGTTTACATTGAACTGTAAACGCAGGGAAAACTGCTGCGGATCCGCAGCAAAATCCGCATCGTGTGCACATAGCCTTAAGGTGACCACAGTAGTATGTTGGCACCTATGTAGCTGATGACGTGATGATTGAGAACCGTTCTGTGTGCACAGGACTCTATACCACACCTCTGTCACCGTGTGTTTGAGCTGCTTTTATCCCAGCAGCAGTGGAACTACTGGTCCTGGGCAATAAGGACATGTGGTAGAGGGCAGCAACCAACAAATGCTTTCCGGTCCCTGAAACTCCATAGCCCCAATTCATCATTGCCCTGGCGCCTGTTTTTTGTCCAGTTTGGCGCCTGTTTTTATTTGCGCCGTATCCATTATTCTATTGGCACTTTTTTCGAAGTCTATTTTACATGTCCTCGCCTGTTTTTATTCTTTTCTTTTTTTGATTCCTGCTTTGTGGGCAGAGTTTAGCAATTCTAGATATTTTTGTCCGATTCATCAACAGTGACTTTTATAAAAGGTGCAGAGTTTGGCGCAAATTCACTTCTCTTTCCCCCTGGTGTATTTTCAAGTAAGCCAGACTTTTGGTGTAATTTTGTGACTTTCTGTTTTTTAATAAATGTTTGGTTTTTTTTTCTACACCTTCTGATCCTTGTCTTCATCGTGACAGCACCCACTACTTTTTTTTTTTTTGTCTTCAAATTGACTTTTGGTGCCAAAAGTCTCAATAAGCAATTACAGAGAGTGTTTTCCAGTGTTGCCCATTTTTTGACTTTATATCAAATTCATGAATCGTGTGCGCCATTTTGATAATAATGGAAATTAATACAATATACAAAATGGAAAGAAAGTGAATAAAAAAAAATGCAAGTGATGAATTCGGGCCAATAACTGCTTTGAAGAGGTAAGTATCCACCTTGAAACTGCCAGTGTGAGAGAGGTTCTTCTCTGCTTTGCACAATGCCTTTGTTTTCACCCAATCTCTGCCATGAAAAACTTTTTCTATTGCATCTATGTCTTATTAAGGCGTATCTTAGTATTAAAATAAATACATGTCAATAACCCTAAAAATGTATTAGCGGAACAGAAAAAAATGAATGGTATGCGAATGGGGTGGTGCTGACGCACGCTGCTTTTTCCATATGGCAGCGGTCATTTCTTCCGGCGGGAAACTGCTGTGGGTTCCTACATGTTTCCCACAACTCTTGGATCAGCAGCATAATGTGTGGCTATGTATTGTGCAGTTCCTGTAGCCCAGGTTCATGTCACCAGGCACTAGCATAAAGATGTCCAAGCAAGGGGGATGGGGCTTCTAGCAAAGATTAACCAGCTCAGCCTCATAGCATATACTGAAGCTCTACAATCCAAGCTGAGCTGAGCTAAAGATGTTGATGAGTTGAGTTGTGGTGAGCATCGATGACTAATGGAGAGATCACAGGGCAAAGTTTATATCTAGATCAGCAAAAATGAGCAATTAGCTTCAAGAGGTCTTAATAAGACATAGAACAACCAGCAGCCTAGTTAACCCTTGTTTGCAAGTAGTCATTCGGAAGAGAAGAATACTCGTTTTACCTTGTGTGGGTATATGAAATGATATATACATAAAGCCAGGGTCTTATCCTTATGATCTGGTGGAATCTGATTTACTGTTCCATTTTATAATCCCCAGATTAAATTTTTAAAATCTGAAATACATTGATAAATCCATGATGATGTTTACTCAATTTGAGAGTAAAGGCCCCATCCACATTAATGTTTGCCAAACCGTCGGTTGGCGGGTTTCTCACAGAGAGAAAAGGAGCCGCTTGGCCGAACAATTGCTCCTGTGTATGGAATAGTCAGCTGAGATGGCTGATGGCGTCGATCTTCTGACAAGCATCTAGTGTGTATGACCAGCTTTAGGCCCGGTTCACACAGGCAAATATTACGGTCTGTATACAGACCTCAATTCTTGGGTCTCCTGACGTAACCTTATAGCCTAACATCTGCCTATGAGGCAGTAAGAGTTGGATAGGGAAGTCCGCCACCTGACCGGGCATTGCGGTCCATATACGGACCATAAAATACGCTCGTGAGCCTAGCCTTAGATTAATGGAGGCGGGTTGGTCTGGCAGTCTGATTTATATGGGTCCCTCCCAAGTCCCCTGAGGGGGGAGAGAATTATAAACCATGTACAGTTAAGAACGGCTTATCCTTTTAGCTTCCTGGAGATAGCTACCTCAAGAGGAGTCAGGCCGGCTCTGATGGGGAATGCAGGGCTCCTATGTATGTGTTGGAGTCAGGAGAAATAGCTGTCGGCTAAATGATATGCTGAACCATAATTCAGCTGCCAGCTTTTCTATTTTAAAATGAATTATACTGGTGGCTGATAATAGGTAAAATTGAGGGAGAAATCACTTTAAATTGTGACATATGTAAAACCATTTATTTTTTTTGATTATTTTTTTTTTTTTACAAGCCGGCTTCATATGGTGCATAATCTCTCAGTGCAGATGTCTGTTTATGGTTTATGGCATAAATCTGCTTTGCAATGAGATGTGCTGATGTGCAGATCTGTCATATAGTAAGATAAATAACCATCAGTACATTAGTTTTCCCTTCTAAGAAGAACTAAAAGCAGATAACATGATCATGCTTAAAGAGGTTGTCCTCTACTTTATCACTGATGACCTATCCTTACATCACCAATGTCTGGTCATTCAGGGTCCGACACCCGGCACCACCGGCATTCTGCTATTCTTAGTGTCGGTGTCGGTTGGCTGGAACTACCCGTCTTTTGAAAGCTGCCTCGGCAGGGTACTTACACATCCACCTATTGATTTGAATTAAATGTAAATGATCGCCACCTTGTTACACTGACAGACATCTGTCCTAGGATGTTAATAGCACAGGTGACTGTAAACATGTGCAATAGTGAGCTCTGCTGCTATGAGCTGAAGATAATCTATGTCATATACCAGGATCGTAGTGTGAACCGCTTCTTCTTACCTAGACACTCCTTTCTGTCTCTGGTAGATCAGATAGACAGGGTGGACAGCAGTGTGAGCAGCCTTCTTCTTACCTCAGTACTCCTGGTATCTCCAGTATTAGGTCAGACAGGGTGGACAGCAGTGTGAGCAGCCTCTTCTTACCTCAGTACTCCTGGTATCTCCAGTATTAGGTCAGATAGACAGGGTGGACAGCAGTGTGAGCAGCCTCTTATTACCTCAGTGTCCCTGGTATATCCAGTATTAGATCAGATAGACAGGGTGGACAGCAGTGTGAGCAGCCTCTTATTACCTCAGCACCACTGGTATCTCCATTAGTAGATCAGAAAGATAGGACAGACAGCAGTGTGAACAGCCTCTTCTTACCTCAGTACTCCTGGTATCTCCAGTATTAGATCAGATAGACAGGGTGGACAGCAGTGTGAGCAGCCTCTTCTTACCCCAGCACCACTGGTATCTCCATTAGTAGATCAGAAAGATAGGACAGACAGCAGTGTGAACAGTGTCTGACTGGTTCCGAACCCTGGTATCTTCAGTGTTAGATCAGATGGACAGCAGTGTGAGCAGCCTCTTCTTACCAGACAGTGGCAATTTTAATTTCTGTTGTAATTAGATCCATAGACAAAAATGATTGTTGTTGTTTATTATTTAAAAATATTGAGGAATTTATTTATAGTGACATTTCCTTTAGTTTAAATTGTCTATTTTCATAGAACCTCTTTAAAGGGAACCTGTCACCAGAAAAATACGCTATTAACCTGCATATATGGGGTTAATCTGAAGGTTAATAGCTTTATCAACCTATCCGATGCCCTCACATAGCCGAATGCTGCGGGAGAAAATGATTTATTCTCCCCGGAAACATTCGGGTTTCAGGCACGGGGGTAACACCTATGCGGAGTCACCACTCTGACAATACGACACCCCTGTGACTGAAATCCAAACGTTGCCTGGAAGAATAAATCATTTTCTCCCTGCAGCGGTTATTAGCTTTTTTTTTCTAGTGACAGGTTCCCTTTAACGTACATTATTAAAAAAAATGCAAATTCTCAGCATGTTGTGGGCAACTAAATGCACACCTGAGGATTTCAAACATGAAATAACAAATAAAATGAGAATATATTGCTACCAAAAGTATGTGTAGCCCTAGTCTTATAGTATAGTACACTCTTATTTTGGGAAGTTGTCAGAAAAGACTCAGAAGCCCTATAGTTCTGCTAAAATCACATGCCTGTGGCTGAGACTTCCCTATGTAGTAGCAGAAATCGAAACTGAAGTTTCATCAGTTGTGTCAAATGTTGCAATGTCCTCAGGATTAAAATCTGAGTAGCATCTGGTGTGGAACTACATAACCACAAGGTGCATTATACAATATTCAGCATTCAAGTAGACTTATAGTTGTCATACTGTGGCTTTTTTAGGTTTTTAGGTTTGATGTTTTCAATAGGAGCCTTTATTATTTACATCCAGTACTTAAAACTTTGTCCTAATCATATGCTATTCGCTGAAACTGCAATAAGCCTTTAAAGGGAACCTGTCACCCCCAAAATCGAAGGTGAGCTAAGCCCACTGGCATCAGGGGCTTATCTACAGCATTCTGGAATGCTGTAGATAAGCCCCCGATGTATCCTGAAAGATGAGAAAAAGAGGTAATATTATACTCACCCAGGGGCGGTCCCGCTGCGGTCCGGTCCGATGGGTGTCGCGGTCAAGGGCCTCCTATCTTCATCAGATGACGTCCTCTTCTTGACTTCACGCTGCGGCTCCGGCGCAGGGGTACTTTATCTGCCCTGTTGAGGGCAGAGCAAAGTACTGCATTGCGCAGGCGCCGGGAAAGGTCAGGCGCCTGCGCATAGAGGTACTTTGCTCTGCCCTCAAAAGGGCAGATAAAGTACCCCTGCGCCGGAGCCGCAGCGTGAAGACAAGAAGAGGACGTCATCTTAAGAAGATGGGAGGCCCCGGACCGCGACGCCTATCGTACCGGGACTGCCCCTGGGTGAGTAAAATCTAACCTCTTTTTCTCATCTTTCAGGATACATTGGGGGCTTATCTACAGCATTCCAGAATGCTGTAGATAAGCCCCTGATGCCAGTGGGCTTAGCTCACCTTCGATTTTGGGGGTGACAGGTTCCCTTTAAAGCAAGGGTACACAAATGTCTTTTGATCAAGGGCCACATTGTCATACTGAATCAATCCGAGAGCCACACTAAAAAATTACTGGCCTATCGAAAGTATATACTCTAAATGTCTGCTGGGTACCAATTCTACTTACAGAACTCTTACATTCACCAATCAGCACGCAAAGGATGTGCGACCATGATGAGTTTTTGAGGCTGCATCGAAAACACAGCGTCTTACAGTTCCATCAAGGTGGATGGGGGTTTATAGAAATCTCACACCCACTGTACTTTTTTTTTTTTTAACTCCTCATAAACTGACCTGCGGTTCGTGTTTCAAATTCGCAAGATGTCAATTTCTCTTGTGAGTACGCTGAATTTTATGCGCAGATTTTTCACATAAACTTGCAAGTATGGAAATTATCACTTGATAATCAATGATAACATAACCCACACTGGTGTAAAGCCCAAGTAGTAGTAGTGGGTTCCCTGAGGAAGCTTGCCATCCATCAGTATGTTTTGGGTAGGGATGGACTTTATTATGGTATTTTTTTCAGAATTTTTGCTTAGATTATTTTTTTTTTTCTGTCTGTATTTGTCACATTATTATTTTTGTATCTTCTTTTTAAGGCAAAACATGAAGAATGTTGAATTTGTAAAATGTCCAATCATAAATTGTAGCCTCATGAATACCTGTGTGATCTGTCCGGTAAATGAATTCTAACTATATTTCTCTCTTTTTCCATGTACCACCATTTGGAATTATGGTCTCCATATATTTGCCTTGGATTTACCTGGGGACATAATGTTTTTGGTAAGTGCGTAAACTTTTTTTTTTTAAGCGAGTAAGATATGTTTTATTTAATTTGGACTTTGAAAGATTGTTTTAGGATTGTACTGCTGCCTATGCTATTATCTTATTTTCATTCATTTGTTTGTGAAACATCAAAGGTGACTATTTGGGCTGCTGATCTGAATTAACCACTTCACCTCATTGTGTCTTTAGTGTTATCTGAAAGCATCAGACTTTTATAGTAATGTTGTTTTGTGGTGGACACACAGACAAGGTTCTTCCATAATGCAAGCTATACACTTTAAGATCTATGTCTATTAAATTTGCTAATTTTGGCGGGACTGGCTAATGAAACAGGTATGAAAGATTTGGGTTTATGAAAAAAAAATTTCAAATCCAAAAATGATCGTTGAGCTTCCAGGTTTTTAATGTGTATGATGAGCCCAAGGACGCAGTCAGACGGCTGTATTACTGGTGCGAGGATCACAACGCAATCCTCGGACTGGCCGTCGCTCTCCTGACCGGAGTGTGACTTCATGTATTTCTATGCAGCTGTCATGCTCCGATCAGGAGAGCCAGCGGCCAGTCCGAGGATTGCGACGTGATCCTCGCTCCAGTAATACAGCCGTCTGACTGCACCCTTAAAGAGGACCTGTCAATTGTCTCTTGTTTTAGTAAATAATTGTATTCCTGATAAAATAATTTTACTAAACCTCTGTCACTGCATTCCTACATTAGTCCTATTACGATTTCATAAATTAATAAGCAACCAGTCACTAATGGTTCGGTCGCACCACATCCTGACCTTCTCCAATCAGTGCTGACTCTTATCGGGACATGCCTTTGTTGAAGGGAAATGGTAACACTTAGGCTGCCGTCACACTAGAAGTATTTGGTCAGTATTTTACATCAGTATTTGTAAGCCAAAACCAGGAGTGGAACAATTAGAGGAAAAGTATAATAAAAACATATGCACCACTTCTGCATTTATCACCCACTCCTGGTTTTGGCTTACAGATACTGATGTAAATTACTGACCAAATACTGCTACTGTGACGGCAGCCTTATAGTTGTCAATTTTTCTAAGAGGATTTATCATACAATGGCAAAATATAGTGTTTCAGCATTGTCCAAAATTGTTACTTTACATGCATTTGCTAAAACGTATGTGACAGGTCCTCATTAAGAGTGACCAATCATAACGAAGTGCCTTTTGACCAAAAGCTACATGCTGCATGATCATTTGAGTAATGAAGCACGTACTCCCATAATGACATCTCGTGGCCCATGTCTGGGGAAGAAATATCTATGGCTTTAAAAAATGTTATCCACTACTGGACAACCCCAACTTTAACAGTTCAGGATCCCAATTAAAATAAAAACCACGCCTTTAAAGGTAGGGGATGTGACTTTGTCAGCCAAGCAGGAGCATGTGACATAACAATGTCAAGTCACTTGCCAGGGATATGTGGAGGTGAGAATACATTGGGGGGTCTTAAGGCCTGTTTCACACGTCAGTGGCTCCGGTACGTGAGGTGACAGTTTCCTCACGTACCGGAGACACTGACACACGTAGACACATAAAAATCACTGCATCTGTTCAGATGTCAGTGATTTTTTGTGGACCGTGTCTCCGTGTGCCAAACACGGAGACATGTCAGTGTTCGTGGGAGCGCACGTATTACACGGACCCATTAAAGTCAATGGGTCCGTGTAAAACACGTACCGCACACGGACGTTGTCCGTGTGCAGTCCTTGTGCCGTGCAGGGGACAGCGCTACATTAAGCACTGTCCCCCCCCCCACTGGTGCTGAAGCCGCGATTCATATCTTCCCTATGGGAGGTGGAGCTGCATATTCATTACTGTAATCGGCGGCCCCACGTGACCGCATACAGGAGAAGATGCGGCCAGACCAGGAAGCAGCGACAGCCAACGAGGGAGGCGGGTGAGTATTTTCAGAACAGCGGGGGGGCGCACAGGGGGTGGGAGGGCGGGGGGAACATAGATCTTTATTTTAAACACTATTCTTCATATGTTCCCTGCAGCAAACGCTGCTGCAGGGAAGATATGAATCGCGGATTCAGCACGATGCAGGGGACAGCGCTAAACTTTAGCGCTGTCTCCTGCACGGTGCGTGTGGTACCCAGTGGGCACACGTGTGCCGCACGTGTGCCGCACGTGTGCCACACTGATGTGCCACGTGAGCACACGGACAACTTCAGTGCCGATTTTATACGGTACTGGAATTATCTGGACGTGTGAAACCGGCCTAAGGAGCCCTGAGTTAAATAGGTGTTGTCCAGTAGTGGAAAACCTCTTTAGGGCTTGTTCACATATGTTTTTTTGCTACGTTAAAAAACCCTTACATATTCTCCTTTTTTTTTTTTTTTGTTGCAAAGTTGAACCATCAAAGTATTTTTTTTTTCCAAATCTGCAGCATGTCAGTGTTTTCAGTGTTTTTGCAGCATTTTTCACCCATTCAAATGAATGAGTGGGGAAAAAAAGCAAGTAACAGTATATCAAAAATGCACATAAAAACCCAAAACACAGTAAATATGCAAGTATTTTATGTAGCGTTTTTCTCTATAAAAACTCTTGTTTTTGCCTCAGAATAATCTGCTGCAAATACCCAATGTGAGTACATATCCTTTCCATGTTTTTGCAGTGTTTTTCACTCATTCATATGAATGGGATAAAAACGCATAGAAGAATATATTAGAAACGCATGTACTGTATTTCACCAATAATCTGCTACAAATACTCAATGTGTGCACATACCCCTGAGGTCATATGTAAATGTCTTCCTTTGTGTGAAGGCATCCAAATATTAGGGGTTTCCCATAAAATGCTGAGAAAGGAAGTCACTTAATGGGACGTGGAGTCCATCCATGTTCATTGTATGCTGGTTACCTGTTTGAAAAGTGAGGATGCTAAGGGTGCCTTCACATTGCACTTCATGTTGCATCATCATGTTCATGGGTCTTGCTTTCGGACTCCCGCAATGCAGGATTTGGACGTATGCGCCGAAGGGGGCCATAGACTATAATGTGCGTTCTGCCCTGCATATTCTACAGACCTATGCACCTACTGGAGGTGGACACTCAGATGTAGTAGACTGCGATTTATGCGCAAGTGTGAACGAACTCTAAAAAGGAGTCAGTGTTTGTATTCAGTTAAAGACCTCAATTGTGGCAAAAGAATGAGGTCTCACATTTCTGGTGAACGTTTCATTTGTTCCTCGTGAAATAATTGTGGTTCCGTTAATACCAGTTCGCGACAGGTCTGTATTGGCCTGACCTCTGGCCACATAGTAAAGGATTAAGATAGTAGGAGTGAGAGATGAAAGATCATCTAAGCAGTTACCGGTTACTTTACAATGTTGAAGTAGTCGACCGTTTTTTTTTATGTTTATTGCCCAGAGACGATTATTTGTGTAATGTGTAATTACTGTGCACAGTTTATAATGTGGCGTTTAATGATGTCTGTTATAATCTTAATGGCTTATGTCAAATTTGTTTCTGAATTATTTGTGAGCTTTTATATGACAAATATGCGGTTTTACAGCTAGTAGCATTGAATGGTGCAAAGATATGAGAGTTGAAGGGTCACTCGCATTTCAGCCTTTCATGGTTCAGACTTTACCACTGGAGGCGAGGCTTCGAAATCCGCTGACAGCGCCTAAGCTGCCCTGTTCCTTTCCATCGCTCTACCTCCAGTAGTCAAAGCCTGGACTGAGTCATTCTTGTTTTTGCCATGAAAGGCTAAGATGGGAATAACCATTGTAACCTCTTACCGTTTTGCTATTGTGCTTTTGCAGATCTTAGATCGTAAGTTTTTATTTTGGGGTTTTATTTGCCAAAAGTATTTCAGACAAAAAAAGAAAATTATGTTTTTGTTCATGGCAGTTTGTCTATGGCCATGATACTCTTTGTAATGGCTATAAAGTTGTCAAATTTATTATGCCATGGTCGGCACTGTGAATGACACCATTTTCACAGACTGTTACAATCCAAACGTAGTAGGTGGCAGCATGTGAACAGTGACATGGCTTAAAGCTCTAAACAGCCTTAAAAGACCATATTCCATCTATCATACCAGTCAAATAAAGCAATTACAACAACCAAAATCAACAAATTTATTAACTCACTTTTCCATGCCTAAGGCACAGTCAGACGTGAGATTTACTCATACGAGGATCGCGTCACAATCACCGGACTGACCGTTAGCTCTCCTGACCTGAGCATGTCAGCAGATATTTCTATGCAGTTGTCACACTCAGGTCAGATGAGCCGATGGCCAGTCCAAGGATTACAATGGGATCCTCATGTGAGTAATATGGCCGTCTGACCTTATAGTAAATTCCTTAACATTGATGTAATTTCACTCTGTGCAGTATCCTTATAACAATGCTGCAATGACAGAGCAAAATTAGAAGTATCGTCAATGTAACATTGGGGTAAAGCAGACGAGTCATGGAACTATCTGGAGGATTACATTTACCTGCACTCTTTAATTATGCTCAATTCTAATCAAAACTCTATTTTAAAAGGGTCTGCTATACATGGAATGAATGAGATTTATAGGAAATAGCAGCATGATCTATGTTATGTGAAGACACAAAAGAGAATAGTAAAACCAAAAACACTCAGTTTGAAAAAATGTTGCAGTAATCCGCAAGTGCTAGTAAAAGATGTAAAAAACAGGGTATTTGGTTGATACGTTTTTTGCAAAAAATGTATACTAAGCTGCTCTACCAATCTTCACGGTATACCCTTATCAGAGCAGTCCTAACTAATGTATGCAATCCCTATCTGATGTATTTAAAAACCTGATCATCTGTATATAACCTGTGTGAACAGGGTTCAGAGAGGAAAAATCCATGTGTGCATACAGGGTAGAACAGCTTTTGTGCAGATAGCCCAAGAGGAGTGGTGGAACTCCCCAGTCTTGTAGACACAAGAGAACAATTATGGAAACAGGAACACATGGGCTACTTGCACAGTGAACAAGTCTGTATGATCATGTTCACACACCACCAAGAAACCTGAAGACACAAGAGAATAGTAAAACCAAAAACACTCAGTTTGAACTCTCTGAACCCTGTTCACACAGGTTATATACAGATGATCAGGTTTTTAAATACATCAGATAGGGATTGCATACATTAGTTAGGACTGCTCTGATAAGGGTATACCGTGAAGATTGGTAGAGCAGCTTAGTATACATTTTTTGCAAAAAACGTATCAACCAAATACCCTGTTTTTTACATCTTTTACTAGCACTTGCGGATTACTGCAACATTTTTTCAAACTGAGTGTTTTTGGTTTTACTATTCTCTTTTGTGTCTTCAGGTTTCTTGGTGGTGTGTGAACATGATCATACAGACTTGTTCACTGTGCAAGTAGCCCATGTGTTCCTGTTTCCATGATCTATGTTATGTTTTTGTCTGTTGTGTTTATTATATATAACAAAACTATCTTTTTCTTAAAATACTTGCTAATTATCATTTGATGGAATCTTCTCGTCATTGTGCATTTGTTTGATGCATTATTTATCTCCTAATTATACTGCAGGTTGCTTTCTATGTGGACTGCTATGGAGTCCACTGGATTTATGGGGAGTTATTGTTCCATTATATTGGAGCAGGCTTAGGGCAAGCCGAGCTGTAAAGTAGCTTCGCACAAGTTGGCTGTAAGCAAGTAGATAAGTCACCGTTGTTTAATATGTTTTCATCTAATAAAAGGATGCAAGGCTTATTTTTTGGTTTCAGATTGTAACTCGCACTTTGCATGTATAGAGCCCCCTCACTTGTCTGTGCCAATATTAGGAAATGCTCTTACATCATGTTCATTATCCATATGTTTAGGAGGTGATATTTTTTCCACATTACGACCATCTAAACAAATAGTATAAATCACAGTGATATGTTGGTTTATTTGGCTCAGAAAAGCGCTGGGCTGGAGAGCTGTAATAAAATAGGATCGAATGGAGTTTTCTCATTTAACGCTTTGCTGGCCTTTTCTCCTACAACATATAGGAGCCTGGTGGGCCACGGCTGAACTCTGGCCATGGCTGAACTACTACTCTCAGCATGCAGTCTCAGCTACACATTTGCAACTGTGAAGACACAAAAGAGCACAGTGAGGTCAAAAATACTCTGTTGTAAAAAAAAAAATCACAGTAATAAGCAAGTGCTAGTCAAAAGATGGGAAAAAACAGGGTATTTAGTTGATACGTTTTTTTGCAAAAAAATGTATACTAAGCTGCTCCACCAATCGTCAAGGTATACCCATATAGAGCAGTCCTACCTAATGTATATAATCCCTATCTGATGTATTTAAAAACCTGATCATCTGTATAGTACCTGTATAAGCAGGGTTCAGATAGGGAATATCCATGTGGACATGCTGGATGGAACAGCTTTGATGCAAATGACCCATTAGGAGTGGTGGACTCTCTAGTCTTGTAGAAACAAGAGAACAATTACAGAACCAGAAACACATGGGCTACTTGCACAATGAACAAGTCTGTAGGAACCTGTTCACACACCACCAAGAAACTTGAAGACACAAAAGAGCACAGAGAGGTCAAAAATACTCTGTTGCAACTGTGGAGTAAGCTACAGGTCGCCTTTTCCTGTTGTCACGCGTCAGATAATTTTGTAACCTATTTATCTGCAGTGATTTTATAGGAGCGACATTTTGACAGGACAGTGATAACTTGCCATTGTACAATGTGTTCTGATTGCCATGAAGCAAACATTTACCTGAGTATTTCTCATCACTGTCTTGAGACTCTGGCAAAGCAGAAGATTTGCGGCTCAGTGAGACATATGGATGTGACATGATTTGTGAGAGAGCTAAAAGGGCAGCAGCCATCTGTTCTAATATAATCCAAGCAAAAAAAAAAAGATAAAAACCTAAAATTCCACTGACAGAATATGCAGGATAGGAAAAGTGAAGTCATGCTTGTAGAGAAATCAATGAACCAGGCAGACGATAGAAGGGAGAATGAAATGACTATTATTTATCTATCTGGCATTAGTCGCTGACATGTATTCTACATTGTGTTGCATGAGACATCAATGGAGATTTTATGCCTTTTATAATTTTTGTAATCTTCTTAATACAATGTGCCTTTCTCACCAGTAGGGCTCTGTTCACATGGCTGGTATTAGAAGGAGCATAAAGAATATGACAGATCTCTTATTTAATGAATTCTTATGGACATTTATGGGTTAATTAGATTTCAGAAAGAAAGTCTTTTTTTTACTGACAAGGGCATTTAGGGAGATTTGAAAAACAAAATGAGCCAATATTAAATTTTAAAGTGTCACGTGCAAAATTTACTCTGTTTTAGACTTTTTTATTTTTTTAAACCTTCAGAGCTGTTGGGTAGGGATGAGCAGACCCATGGATGTACGGGTTCGTCAGGTTCAACCAAACTTTAGTCCAAAGTTTGGTTCGGGCACCAGAACTCTACCGGAACTTGAACCCGAGCCCCAAAGAAGTCAACGACGACCCGAAGTTTGATGCTGTAAAATGGTCGTAGTTAAGAGATCTCTCTTCGGACACTAAAGCGGACTTCCGGGAGAAGTCCATGTTTGGAGTTCACCACCGTCTGGTACGAACCCTGAACTTTACAGTTTAGGTTCGCTCATCTTTGTGTTTCCTGTGTGTTAAGCCTATTTGGCTAATTATTGCCTTTAATTTACTATTTTTTTTTTTCTGGAAAAAAACTATAGTACTTAAAGTGGAATTAATTCAAGTATTTTCACCAGTTTTTGTAGTACTATTGCACTAGCTTTGCTATGTTTTAACAAACATATATCGCAAGAGGGAGCCTGGGGCAGCCACAGCTTGACAAATTTTACAACAGAAGTTGCCGGAAATTATAGCTGGTGTATATTTCAGTTTGTCATAATAAAACAGCCCAAAGATGCACTGAATGCATTAGGAGGTGTTCACATTACCGGAATTGCTGTAGATTTTCTGTTATTTTTAGGAAGAAAATCAATACTAGAATAAATTGATAGATAAAATTTGAACAAATGTCATCTACATGCAGGGTACATTTTCGGTACAGAAACTGCTTGACTGACCACTTACCGTATTTGCTTGAAATCGGAGCAAAACCAGACAAGCAGGAAGCGGCCATATTGAGCAGGGAATAGAGATGGAGTGACAGAGGCTTGTGATGTGCTTCCATTGCTGAAAGCACTTAAGCCTCATTCACATATCTATTCAAACACTGGTTTCTCATTAACGGAAGACCAGACTTGCCATGTAACGTTATTACTGGACTTGTTTTTGAAATATCTACATATATAAAAATAGTGTGAGGGTGAAATTCTGCTGACATATTCCCTTTTAAAATAAATTGTTGAGTGGTTGAAGATTTGTGACAAATTTAGTGGGGTATTCAAACTCTGCAAACCCAGTTGTGTATTTTGCCGCAGATTACCTGTGAATCTGCAGATGTGAACAATGATGAAAAACAAAAATAAAGCGAATTAAATTCTCTACAGCAGGGGTGTCAAACTGCAATACTCAAGGGCTGCCAACAGGTCATGTTTTCAGGATTTCCTTGTACTGCACAGATGATAATTTAATCACCTACACACATAATGATTGCAGCACCTTGTGCAATGCTAAGGAAATCTTGAAAACACGCATGGTTTGCGGCCCTCGAGGAATGCAGTTTGACACCCCTGCTCTACAGCATTAGTTGTACCTATGGTAGAGAATATTATGTACATTAGTGAACAATGCCAAGATGTAACAGATCTTTCACTGCTGATTTTCCTCAAGAGAAAAGTTGATAGAAAAGTTTTATAGACATTATGCAAAAGCTTTCATTTGGTAAAATTGGAATCAGCCACGCGTAAATGTGATAGGTATTAGCATGATTAAAAAAAACCCATAAGTGTCATATTTTAATAGGCAAAGAGCAGACGGATCCAGCGATGCAGGCTGTTAGTCTTGTATTAATAAAAATATAGCTTTTATTTGAGTCATTAACCCCTTCCCGACCTGTGACACAGCGTATGCGTCATGAAAGTTGGTGCCAATCTGACCTGTGACGCATATGCTGTGTCACAGAAAGATCGCGTCCCTGCAGATCGGGTGAAAGGGTTAACTCCCATTTCACCCGGCCTGCAGGGACAGGGGGAGTGGTAGTTTAGCCCAGGTGGGGTGGCTTCACCCCCCCGTGGCTACGATCGCTCTGATTGGCTGTTGAAAGTGAAACTGCCAATCAGAGCGATTTGTAATATTTCACCTAAAAAACTGGTGAAATATTACAATCCAGCCATGGCCGATGCTGCAATATCATCGGCCATGGCTGGAAACACTTATGTGCACCCAGCCCCCCGATCTGTGGTCCGCTCCCCTCTGTCCTGTGCTCCGCTCCTCCGTCCTCCTGTCCGCTCCCCCCGTGCTCCAATCACACCCCCCGTGCTCCAATCAAAATCAAACCCCCCCGCACTCCGATCCCTCCCGCACAGCGATCCCCCCCGTGCTCCGATCCACCCCCCCGCACAGCGATCCCCCACCCCGTGCTCCAATCCCCCACCCCGTGTTCCGATCCACCCCCCGTGCTCCAATCCACCCCCCCGTGTTCCGATTCACCCCCCCCGTGCTCCGACGCCCCCCCCGTGCCCTGAACTCCCCCCCCCCTTATACTTACCTAGCCTCCCGGGGTCCGTCCGTCTTCTTTGCTGGGCGCCGCCATCTTCCAAAATGGCGGGCGCATGTGCAGTGCGCCCGCCGAATCTGCCGGCCGGCAGATTCGTTCCAGAGTGAATTTTGATCAATGAGATAGGTTATATCTCAGTGATCAAAATAAAAAAAATAGTAAATGACCCCCCCACCCCTTTGTCACCCCCATAGGTAGGGACAATAAAAAAAATAAAGAATTTTTTTTTTTTGTTCCACTAATGTTGGGGTAAGAACTAGGGGTGGGGTTAGGGGTAGGGTTAGGGTTAGGGTTGGGGGTAGGGTTAGGGGTAGGGTTATGGGTAGGGTTAGGAATGTGCACACGTATTCTGGTCCTCTGCGGATTTTTCCGCAGAGGATTTGATAAATCCGCAGTGCTAAACCGCTGTGGATTTATCGCAGATTTACCGCGTTTTTTCTGCGCATTTCACTGCGGTTTTACAACTGCGATTTTCTATTTGAGCAGTTGTAAAACCGCTGCGGAATCCGCACAAAGAAGTGACATGCTGCGGAATGTAAACCGCTGCGTTTCCGTGCAGTTTTTCCGCAGCATGTGTACAGCGATTTTTGTTTCCCATAGGTTTACATTGAACTGTAAACTCATGGGAAACTGCTGCGTTTTCCGCAGCGTGTGCACATACCTTTAGAATTAGGCTATGTGCACACGGTGCGGATTTGGCTGCGGATCCGCAGCAGTGTTCCATCAGGTTTACAGTACCATGTAAACATATGGAAACCAAATCCGCTGTGCCCATGGTGCGGAAAATACCGCGCGGAAACGCTGCGTTGTATTTTCTGCAGCATGTCAATTCTTTGTGCGGATTCCGCAGCGTTTTACACCTGTTCCTCAATAGGAATCCGCAGGTGAAATCCGCACAAAAAACACTGGAAATCCACTGTAAATCCGCAGGTAAAACGTAGTGCCTTTTACCCGCGGATTTTTCAAAAATGGTGCTGAAAAATCTCATACGAATCCGCAACGTTGGCACATAGCCTTAGGGTTAGGGTTGGAATTAGGGTTGTGGTTAGGGGTGTGTTGGGGTTAGGGTTGGGGTTAGGGGTGTGTTGGGGTTAGAATTGAGGGGTTTCCACTGTTTAGGCACATCAGGGGGTCTCCAAACGCAACATGGCGCCACCATTGATTCCAGCCAATCTTGTATTCAAAAGGTCAAATGGTGCTCCCTC
The DNA here is from genome assembly GCF_032444005.1 of Ranitomeya imitator. Taxonomy (NCBI): domain Eukaryota; kingdom Metazoa; phylum Chordata; class Amphibia; order Anura; family Dendrobatidae; genus Ranitomeya; species Ranitomeya imitator. The sequence goes on from NC_091287.1 coordinate 387,584,566, forward strand.
ACTTCCGAGCCCCGACGTGCGCCCAAACAGTGGTTTACCCCCACATATGGGGTACCAGCATACTCAGGACAAACTGCGCAACAATTATTGGGGTCCAATTTCTCCTTTTACCCTTGAGAAAATAAAAAATTGCTTGCTAAAACATCATTTTTGAGGAAAGAAAAATGATTTTTTATTTTCACGGCTCTGCGTTGTAAACGTCTGTGAAGCACTTGGGGGTTCAAAGTGCTCACCACATATCTAGATAAGTTCCTTGGGGGGTCTAGTTTCCAAAATGGGGTCACTTGTGGGGGCTTTCTACTGTTTAGGCACACCAGGGGCTCTGCAAACGCAACGTGACGCCCGCAGACCATTCCATCAAAGTCTGCATTTCAAAAGTCACTACTTCCCTTCTGAGCCCCGATGTGTGCCCAAACAGTGGTTTACCCCCACATATGGGGTATCAGCGTACTCAGGAGAAACTGGACAACAACCTTTGGGGTCAAATTTCTCCTGTTACCCTTGGGAAAATAAAAAATTGCGGGCTAAAAAATCATTTTTGAGAAAATAATTTTTTTTTTTTTTCATGGCTCTGCGTTATAAACTTCTGTGAAGCACTTGAGGGTTCAAAGTGCTCACCACACAGCTAGATTAGTTCCTTTGGGGGTCTAGTTTCCAAAATGGGGTCATTTGTGTGGGATCTCCAATGTTTAGGCACACAGGGGCTCTCCAAACGCGACATGGTGTCCGCTAATGATTGGAGCTAATTTTCCATTTAAAAAGCCAAATGGCGTGCCTTCCCTTCTGAACCCTGCCGTGCACCCAAACAGTGGTTTACCCCCACATATGGGGTATCTGCGTACTCAGGACAAACTGGACAACAACATTTGTGGTCCAATTTCTCCTATTACCATTGGCAAAATAGGAAATTCCAGGCTAAAAAATCATTTTTGAGAAAAGAAAAATTATTTTTGATTTTCATGGCTCTGCATTATAAACTTCTATGAAGCACCTGGGGGTTTAAAGTGCTCAGTATGCATCTAGATAAGTTCCTTGGGGGGTCTAGTTTCCAAAATGGGGTCACTTGTGGGGGAACTCCAATATTTAGGCACACAGGGGCTCTCCAAACGCGACATGGTGTCAGCTAACAATTGGAGCTAATTTTCCATTCAAAAAGTCAAAAGGCGCGCCTTCCCTTCCGAGCCCTGCCGTGTGCCCAAACAGTGGTTTACCCCCACATGTGAGGTATCGGCGTACTCGGGAGAAATTGCTCAACAAATTTTAGGATCCATTTTATCCTATTGCCCATGTGAAAACGAAAAAATTGAGGCGAAAATAAATTTTTTGTGAAAAAAAGTACTTTTTCATTTTTACGGATCAATTTGTGAAGCACCTGGGGGTTTAAAGGGCTCACTAGGCATCTAGATAAGTTCCTTGGGGGGTCCAGTTTCCAAAATGGGGTCACTTGTGGGGGAGCTCCAATGTTTAGGCACACAGGGTCTCTCCAAACGCGACATGGTGTCCGCTATAGAGTGCAGCCAATTTTTCATTCAAAAAGTCAAATGGCGCTCCTTCCCTTCCAAGCCCTGCCGTGCGCCCAAGCAGTGGTTTACCCCCACATATGCGGTATCAGCGTACTCAGGACAAATTGGACAACAACTTTCATTGTTCAGTTTCTCCTTTTACCATTGGGAAAATAAAAAAATTGTTGCTGAAAAATCATTTTTGTGACTAAAAAGTTAAATGTTCATTTTTTCCTTCCATGTTGCTTCTGCTGCTGTGAAGCACCTGAAGGGTTAATAAACTTCTTGAATGTGGTTTTGTGCACCTTGAGGGGTGCAGTTTTTAGAATGATGTCACTTTTGGGTATTTTCAGCCATATAGACCCCTCAAACTGACTTCAAATGTGAGGTGGTCCCTCAAAAAAATGGTTTTGTAAATTTCGTTGTAAAAATGAGAAATCGCTGGTCAAATTTTAACCCTTATAACTTCCTAGCAAAAAAAAATTGTGTTTCCAAAATTGTGCTGATGTAAAGTAAACATGTGGGAAATGTTATTTATTAACTATTTTGTGTCACAAAACGCTCTGGTTTAACAGAATAAAAATTAAAAATGTGAAAATTGCGAAATTTTCAAAATTTTCGCCAAATTTCCGTTTTTATCACAAATAAACACAGAATTTATTGACCTAAATTTACCACTAACACGAAGCCCAATATGTCACGAAAAAACAATCTCAGAACCGCTAGGATCCATTGAAGCATTCCTGAGTTATTACCTCATAAAGGGACACTGGTCAGAATTGCAAAAAACGGCAAGGTCTTTAAGGTCAAAATAGGCTGGGTCATGAAGGGGTTAAAAGATAATATTTGGTCCACATATTAGTATACTTGGTTACAGATGTATACAGGTGCTTAGAAATAGGACCTACACATTTCGACTTTTGTCTTAATCATGGCACAAGACTAACAGCCTGCATCACTGGATCATTCTGCTTTTTGCCTATCCACGTTGTGGCTTCTCTGCCCTGATCCGTGCGAGGCTCTGGTCTGCATTGGGAACAATACTTAAAGCTTCTGGACCTCAATGTCAAATCTGAAACGTGGCCTCCTATCAACTTGCATTATTTATAATACTGATTAAAGTTGAGCAGAATGATCTGCAGGACTTTGGTCCAGCACAACATTGGTAGCCTGTGGCTGCCGAACCAGAACGTCGTCAACCTCTTATTACATTTCGGTTTCCCCAATTCCTCTTCTGATTAGTATACTTGTGACTATGTCACTGTTGTGGAGTGATGCATTCACAACATTGGAAGAGTCTACTAATCAGAAGAAATGCCGAGAATGCCAGCAATTAGGAAGAGGTTCGCAGACATCTGGTCCGGCAGCCATAGACTACCAAATGTGCTCTTAGACCAGGGTCCTGCAGATCATTTCGCACAATCTAATCCTGCTATCTTCTTAGGCAACAGAGGAGCCTTTTGGGCCCCCTAAGGCATCATCATCTTAGGTGTGACTGCTGCCTTTGCTCCATCCATGGCTGTTTCCTGATCATAAGTTCTTTAGTATATTTCCTCTATTCTGAATGAAATTACTTCTAGGCAGCCATTTCTTAAAGGGAACCTGTCACCCCCAAATCGATGGTGAGGTAAGCTCACCGTCATCAGGGGCTTATCTACAGCATTCTGTAATGCTGTAGATAAGCCCCCGATGTAACCTGAAAGAGGAGAAAAAGAGGTTAGATTATACTCACCCAGGGGCAGTCCCGCTGCGGTCCGGTCAAATGGGTGTCTCAGGTCAGCTCCGGCGCCTCCCATCTTCATTCCATGACGTCCTCTTCTGGTCTTCACGCCGCGGCTCCGGCGCAGGCGTACTTTGTCTGCCCTGTTGCGGGCAGGGCAAAGTACTATAGTACGCAGGCGCCGGGCCTCTCTGACCTTTCCGGCGCCTGTGCACTGCAGTACTTTGCTCTGCCCTCAACAGAGCAGACAAAGTACACCTGCGCCGGAGCCATGGCGTGAAGACCAGAAGAGGACGTCATGGAATGAAGATAGGAGGCGCTGTTCTGGACCTGAGACACCCATCGGAGCAGGATCACCCCTGGGTGAGTATAATCTAACCTCTTTTTCTCCTCTTTCAGGTAATATCGGTGGCTTATCTACAGATTCACAGAATGCTGTAGATAAGCCCCTGGTGACGGTGAGCTTACCCCACCATCCATTTTGGGGGTGACAGGTTCCCTTTAAGTCTTGAAAAATATGAAAGAAGGAATTTGATTTCTTAGTACTTTCTTCTTCTTCCTTTGATTTGTATGTAAGTCTTGAAAGGGTTGTTTCATTCACAAGCCCAGTTTTTGAAATAACTACGGTAATTAGAACATTTTGAGTTCACAGAAGCGATACTCACTGTTCAGGTTAATTATCCCAAGCAGACATTGACATTACATGGTCAAGCCGTTGTTCTGAAATGAGAACTGTATAATCCTCCATTCCCCTGACGGTAACGGTTGCTGCCAAGCTTCTCCTAGATTACGGCAGATCCCTGGGGGTCCCAATAATGTGACACTCTGTGATAAGTTTAACATTGGGGAACACTTCTAACAATAAAGTTAGTACTAAGCCAGCCGCCTTTTTTCTACAAGTAATAGACCTGCTGGGAAATATTCATTATGCAGATCACTGAGACGTATTTGGATTGATTTATAAAACTGCAAGAAGCATTTATGCCATTTTTATTTGATATATTCGCTGGATGACGCCGCCTTCTCGTTGTTTGTGTGTAAATCTGACACAATGCTTGAATTATCCATTACTAAATCTATTTTTTGTTACTCCATGAAAGGTGAATGTCTTGCACTGTTCAAAGGTTATAGCAATAATCAGCAATCTGTTAGCTAACAGATGAAATTTGTTTAGCCAGGATTTTTAAGCCGCCTCTAAGCAAGTTTATTGCCTAATATCCTCTTTATGTGATAAAAGCTTTGCTGGCTAAAGGATTTCTGAGTCGGGGCAAGGGTTAAGTTTAAATGCCGCAGAAGTGGCAGACTTTGCTTTAAGAGATAAGTAATGTATTTTTTTTTTATTACCCACATCCTTATTTAGTAGTGCTATGTCAAAAGTTTTCTTTATCATCTTTTCTCTGGTGCCTCTTGATGATGCCAGTTATTTTTAGCAAGAGTTTATTCTGGAGGTTACATGTAGCCGAGCTGTCCTTCAGAAGAGTTTTCCAAAAATACTTCTGCTACCTCTATAAATTAATGATGCCGAATGAAACGATAATGATAGATATTCCAGTGCATTCTATGACAGTGTCTTTCCTTTTCCTTCCCTTCTTTAGTTTAGAGGTAATACATTTCATGATAGTTTTTTTTTGTTTGCTTCTTTTTATTTTACGTCTGTATGTTTGAATTTGTTTCATTATGTTCTACTTATAATGCCTTATCTTGGTGGCCTCGCCCTATGAGTCTTCAGCTTAAAGAGGACCTGTCACTAGATTAAAACTAGACCATTTTTGCTCTTATTTTTCCCCGCTGTTCTTCAGTATTGTTTTTTTTTTTCTTTTTTCCCGATTCTCTATACGGTGCAAATATGCTAAATACGGTAATAAATAATGCTGCAAATACACTAATGTTTATGATCTTTCACAGGGCGTTAATGCATAGTAGACTAAACTCACGACTCAAGAGAAACCTGTGATCAGCATCCCCATTAGTAAAGACCATAAAAATTATAGTATTGGGTGCATCAACAAAAAAGACCCATGTCGCAGGAACCATGGAGGATTAAAAAAAAAACCCAAACAAAAAAGACAACACAGAGTACTATTAGAGCAAAGAATAAAGGAAGATCAAAAAAGTAAAAAACTAGCCACTTTTGCCCCAGTGACAGGTCCTTTCTAAATTATGCAGTGAGTTGTAATTTAGGAACATCTTGATCTACACAGAGCCCTAAGTTGGAGACAAATGTCTAGCCTTAAGGGGGCCAACTAGTTTTTGATACATATGTAGTAGAGAATTGGTTTGAGGGGCACACCTGCAAAATCCCAGGGATTTACCCTCGCCTCCTTTAATTAATGGACAAAATAAAATATATAGGTGATGTGACTCCATATTAAACATTATATGTAGCAAAGGGGAGCCTGACGCCTATAGCTTCATCCTACCACGTGTCTATTTTTACTAGAAGGACCAGCCATGCCCTTGTTGGCTATGTCACCACCACCATGCAGGTGTCAGGAGCGACCGATTTCATCTTCACCCCAGACGAAAGGTGTATCTACATTCTGCCATACCTCCTTTGTTGCCCTCTCACCTTTCAGGTTGCAAAGCCACAAATCAGGGTCTCAAACCTCTAAAAAAACGACATTAAAGTTGAATGGTGGGGTTTCCACAATAAAGTCTATAAAGGCTCAATGCTCTACCAGTCCACCATCAAGGTGCACGGCTGCAGAGTGGAGCAACTGTCGCTAAACCCGCTCAATTCATTTAATTGCTGAGTTGAAGGACTAGACTCCGTAAGAGTACATTCATATTTGCAATTACACCTATCTATCTTGCTCATTATCATTTTGTCTGTGTGATGCACAAAGTTCAATCAGTCCATTATTCATGTGATGGCACTTACTATACACCAAGAAAGCAGATGTGTTGCTTGGCTTGAGAAATTAATGCGCAGCTTGGCAGAAAATGAAATCCGCTGTGATTACCAGGATTTGGAATAGGATTGAATGTTGAAATGAATAAAATTATTTTTTTTTTAAAAACTAAAGAAAACAAAACCAATATGATGATTTAGTTGATATTGCAATGTTCAGTTACTTCATGGCAAAGTGAGCAGGTAATGAAGAACCTAGATAACTGAAAGTAAGCGAGGCTACTCCGCTCCTTAGTCCTAGCCAGTCTCCATACGCTAAAGAACAGACTGTCAGACTTTGGATGAGGATATTTTGATGGAACCGCCGCATTACCAGCTCTACCCTCTCCTAGTGTATCCTCACCCATCCCCTTCAGACTGTGAGCCCTCGCGGGCAGGGTCCTCCCTCCTTACGTACCTGTGTGCCTTATTTTTTTGCTCATGTTTAGTTGTATTTGTCTATATTTGCCCCCTTTTCACATGTAAAGCCCCATGGAATAAATGGCGCTATAAAAACGTACAATAATAATGCCAAAGTTTTTTTTTCTGCTAGGCATTAAAATCAAGTATTTTCTTTTCTTCACCTTAAAATTCCTGCCTGTCACAAGTACATGAACTGTCCCTATTGGCACCTTTATGTTGCATTTGTTTAGTAGTTTCCAAAAACTGACTAATGGGAAATTCAGGATTTTCCTGTTATTAGTGGAGATTTGACAGCTTCTAGTCAGTAGCAATGGTGAGCAAGTGCGAGCGCCAATCCAATAGACAGTGAATGAAGCAGCACTCGTACATGCTCGGTATGGCTCCATTCACAAAGGGAACCTTGGGATTGCTCATTCTTGTGATCCGTGTTGAGAACCCGAGAGATCCTACATTCATACATATGTTTTTTATGGAACAGCGTCTTACAGAAAACACTGTGAGATGCTCTCTAACTTGTCCAATGCTTATTAATGTGATTGAAAATGTTATGGCACATGGACAGGTTGTCCCCATAGAAATGATTGAGGTATCTCATCTTAATTGGTAGGATCTGATAACCTGCCTGTAGCGGTAAGTAGTTTGGAATATAATTGGAAAATTCATTTCATAGAAGGAGCAGAAAATGACTAAAGGCTCTAAAATGAATTTATGTATTGTCACACTTTGGGAAGCGGATTATCAATTCCATTTTGGTTGATGGAACTGAAAGTTTATATTTTATCATATAGTTTATACTTCAGACTGATAAACTAAATAAAACTGTCCAGTCAAATTTAGACTGGCTTAAGAGCCTCTGTGCAGATGAAAAAGATGTCTGTTTTTAATCCATGTTATTGCAGCCCAAAAACCTGGGTCTCAAGGATCATTACATGCAAATTACCTTATAAACCACAAGTAAATTAATAACTAATGCGAGAGAAATGATCCTTAGAGACCAGCTGAGTATGGAGTCTCTCGCAAAGTATCACCTAGAAGACGTGGCTAAGAGCCTCCATACAGATTAGACTAATGTTCGGTGATCCTGACGATTTAGATCGGATCGACCAGAGGTCTGAGACTTCTGTGAGCACAAGTTTTTGGTTGGCAGATATGTTGATCGCCCATGTCTCAATTTGAACTGCCGATTGCATGGTGCTCCATGAGACCGACATTGTTCTCTACCCATCGACATGTCAGTCTACTCCTTTATTCTAGCGCACACAGGAGCACTCGTCAGAACAAGCGCTCCTGAGCATGTGAGTGTTGGATGACATGGATGTCGGATGAACAATCGGCCAAAGCATCGTTCGGCGTACATCCATCTGTGTATGGTCAGCCTAAACCTAGAAATCAATTGGTAGGGTATAAGATGGCATCTTCTCCTAGGCGCTACTTTGTGAGATAGGATCTTTTGTTTTGCAATGAGAGCTCATTAACTAGTGTAACAATAAGACTCTTTAGCAATATAAAACCATGATCTGTAGACATTCTCCCTAACTAAAAAAAAAAAGTTGCTATAATTTAGCATTTTGTTCTGCTATGTTGTCTGTGCTGTATTGACGTTGTATTGTGCTACTTATGTTGAAGTGTAAAAACCCCAGATTAACCTGCATTTCTGTGTAAATGAACAATCTTCCTAGGTTTTCTAAAGGCCAGCCAAGGGACACTAGCAAAAAGTGTCCTAAGAGCAATTTAAATTCATATCCTCGGATCTTTTTCACTATAAGTGACTGATATAATGTCCCTCAGAAAGAAATCTCCCCTAACAATTTCTCAGCTAATAAATGTTTCAGCTGTTTTCTGTAGTTATCTCATGGCATAACTCACATTTTCTGACCTTGGTGGTTGGCAACAAAAGGATATTCAGGTCGACAGGGAGCCATAAGTTTAAGTGATTTCCAGTGTAGAAAAATGTTATTTGGTGCAGGAGGAGGCGATTTGTGCATCATTAAAGATGTCAGCTTTTTTTTTTTTATATAGCATAATAATACCTGTTAGTAATTAGTGAAGGTGCTAATTATGCATTGTTGATGTATAGTTGTGTATAATAAGTAAAGTAACATGATTAGTCATGTGCCTGGGGCTACTGGTATGGTGTAAAAATGAAATTCTGCATTCTTCACTTGTCAGTTTCGGCTTTGTGCATACTCAAGTCTAAGGCTGGCTCATAATCCATTATTTATTTTAATGTATTTGCAAGTAAGTGGTACACATTATGTGTGTCTGCCAACACTATTTGCTATTATTGCTAGTAATGCAGTACTTCCTGGCATGCATAGTTAGGTTACTTCAAGGTCGGCATTAGTACTCACATCTCAATGACATTATGTGACTGTACCTTTTTAAGGGAATGTTCACAGGGGTCATATAAATTGCCGATTAAATAGAAAATTAAGGTATTATAATAGCAGTATTGGTGCTAAAATTTTATGACCTCTCAACCACACAATGCAGAAAAAAAATATCTGTAGCATTAGCGCATCTGTTTCACTGCTAATATCTAATGTATGAGAGGCATGCTACTGATATTTTTTTTTTCTTCGCTCATATCAGTAGATGAAAATGCTTAAATGGTTGGATGGTGGCACCTACATTAGTTTTGCCCACCAAGATAGCTGGGCCTACTGAGATACAACAGTCCCATCATCGTCAAAAAGCAAGCCGACCAATAAGTAAATCATAGTGGAAGTAATCTAAATAGGGTCTTTGGAAAGGTAATAGCATGAGCACACACTGTGGTTACCATACCACTATGTGACAAAGCGAACACGAAGGAAGGTCCAGCTCCATGATATCCATAAAAAATATGTATTAGTAATTCATAAAAAATTGATGTAATCGGCATAAATGTCACAAGACCTTCATGGGAAGATATAGTAGCAAACGCGTTTCAAACCTTGTTCATGCAATGATTAAGAACAGCAAGGTTTGAAACGCATTTGCTATTATATACCTCCCCATAAGGGGCTTGTGACATTTATGCTAATTGTATCAATTTTAATGAATTACTTACTGATAAAAAATAATTTTTCTGGATATTATGGAGCTGGACCTTGTTTTGTGATTGATTGGTCTTCCTGCTGCACCGCTGACCTCAGTGTTTCGGATTTCTGTCTATATGTGGGTGAGCTGACAAAACAACTTTTTTCTTTTTCTACTATGTGACAGAGGATATGCATTACCCTGTGCCCGATATTTTTTGATTGTTAGTTCTTTTAAGGCAAAGGAAATTAGAGGTGGCCTATAACACTGGCCTTAGCTCTGCTTCTCCTGTATGCCTTACGATGCAGCTCTGTTTGTTGCTATGTATAAGAACAAACCAAGATAGCCTAAAAAGAAAACTGGTGCATTTTGTCATGGTTTCCCATCAGCAAGAATAGAATGATTTATAAACTGGTGGTGTGAGCATGACCATTATATAGTGCCTGGAATATAAATTGAGCCAAATGAATGTCAATAAGGGGGCCTCTAAAACCTGCATCTGAAATAACCTGCTACGCTTGAAATTACCTTCAAATTGTAGAAAATTTTATGGACATTACTAAGGAGTGAAATTTCATCTAGTAACCTAGTACATTAGATTGTGTGGTTCTACCCTGGGACTGGCTTTTTTAACAGTGTTACTGAAATTGCAGAATATTGATAATATTACAAATATTGAATAAATGTTTATTGTTAATGCCTGAATAATAATAATAATAATAATAATAGAATAGACACCGCGCTAGCGCATTCGTGTGCATACGTGTATTTAAGGGGGATATCTCTGAACTAATCTCCCAATATCTTCTGTCACGTAATCTTCGATCCTCCCAAGACCTCCTACTCTCCTCCACACTTATTCGTTCCTCACACAACCGCCTCCAAGATTTCTCCCGAATATCCCCCCTCCTCTGGAATTCCATGCCTCAACACGTCCGATTATCCACCACCCTTGGATCCTTCAGACGGAACCTGAAAACCCATCTCTTCAGGAAAGCCTACAATAACCAAGCCGCCGCCAGAGCCGCCGCCTCACTGCCGCCAGACTCCTACCTTCTGTCTCTTCCCCACTATCCCATAGAATGTAAGTCCGCAAGGACAGGGTCCTCGCCCCTCTGTACTCGTCAGTCACTGTAAACCTGTTTACTGTTAACGATATCTATAACCCTGTTTGTAACCCCTTTCTCATGTACAGCACCATGGAATTAATGGTGCTATATAAATAATAATAATAATAATAATAATAATAATCCTACTCAACAAAACATTCAGGTGTTTTTGAAATACCAAAAATAACAGCACTCCTCTATACAGTCACACCGGGACCCAGCATTGAGTTAATGGTGGTGCTCCCGATTTGTCTACAGGCTGCCCTCTGCAGCCCATCTGTGGTCACATTCCAGACTAATGGCACCATGGATCCCAGGGCTAAGTGGTGATCCCAGTAATAGCATAAGTGACAAAGGCCAGGAGCACTGGATTGCGTGAGAAAAAGCTAGGTAAGTATTTTTTTTTTTTTTTTCCAAAATCTGCAGCAGTTTAACTGGTAGACTACTCAAAAGATTTTTAAAATAAGGAAGTACAAAGGGCTGAAAAGTGATAAGATTAGTGTGGTTACTTGTCTAGTCAGAGGAATGTGTAGTCTTTTCCAAAATACTATCTTTCCTGTGCAAATACATCAGCCTAGGTGGAATGTTAGATAGTAATAAAATGGCAAATTCATTACTAAGGAATTATGACAAAGATAAGTAAGGAATAACAACTTGACACCCTTTGTTATGCACTCCCCAACACTGAAACTACAACACCAAGAAGGATAAGTCATGGAATTATGGTAACTCATGGAATTATGGAAAGCATAGGATTGATAGACAAGTTATTGGTATGCAAACGATTAGACAGTGGAAAGAAAAGTTTCAAAACATCTCAATATTTTCAGTATTTAGTATGAGCACCACTCGCAGAAAAAAAACATGAACTTACAAGTTTTTTTTTTATATTATCAATGTAGTTATTAAAGGGAACCTGTTACCCCCAAAATCGAAGGTGAGCTAAGCCCACCGGCATCAGTGGCTTATCTACAGCATTCTGTAATGTTCTGGCTATCGTACATTATGCCGCACCACACCATAATTCTGGGAATAGGACTAGTGTGACATTACCGCATGAAGGTGTTCCATCGATTTCAAACCACAGTTCTCAAAACTGTGAAATGGAGAAATGAATGCTGAAATGGAAGTCTGTCCTCCTCACCGAAAGCCACAGATTGAAATCACATAGCAAAGTAAATTACTATCGTACTGACTATCCTGACTGAATCTTGTCACGGTAGGATGGCTTTTATGTTTTTCTGATTTAAAAAAATGTTTTTACATGTGTCACTATTTAGTTACTGTATGGTCTTATGCACTGATTTTATTCTAGGTTATATTTGTCTGTTTATGGCCTTAGTGTGAATGGGTGCCTGTCATAGCTTGGTTTGGGGATTTTATCCGGTGACCTGTTGCTGCTTTGTTGGTTCCTCTGTCTGAGCTATTGACCTTTTTTCTCTCCTAAATACTGATGGCTTCCGTTATCTTTGTTTTCCATTCTTGTTTTGCTCCTCTCCAGGTGTTTCTCATTTTTTTAATCACATTCTGGGTAGTGTTTAATATGTTCACCCTTCACTGCACTTCCTTGCTGGCTATAGATCTAGGTGGATGTGTGTTAGGGACTTCCAGCTATTCAGCTTGGGTGTTTACCTTGCTTGGTAAACTCCAGTTGTATTCTTGCAGTGTGTCTGTTTGCTTTCCATCGCAGACCCTTTTCATTTTACCTCTGTTAGGTTTCTGGGAGGTATGATAGCAAGAAGCTGAAGAAGGGGAGATAGGAAAAAAGAGAGTGCTACCTGTGTGCAGTAAAAAACTTTAAACTGACGAGGGTGATGCGTTTGTGTATGCTTACCTGTAGGGGTTGTGCAGACTAAGCACAACTCTATAAATGATTTTGTTAGGCATTGTATTCCAACTTCGTGGCTTACTGCCCATCCAAATCGGGTGGAGAAGTGTTAGTCCTGTTCCATTCACTGCTCCAAATGGAAATATAGTGGAAAAAGCTTTTTCAGAGGTGCTGGAATCCCAAAAAGACCTTGATTCTGGAACAACCTCCAGAGTTTGTACAGAGAGGGACATGACCTGTTAGGGAGGTCTTCTCTCTTTTTCTAGTAGGTTGAATGTGTATATTTATTATTGTTCTTATTATTTATGTTTTGAACAGAAATCAGTTTGACAATTTTCTTAGAATGCTGCAATTTAAATCTCCCTCTCTCTAATATATATATATATATCTATATATATATAATTGTCTAAGGGTTTTTCCGTCTGTCTGTCTTTCTGTCTGTCTGTCTGTCTGTCTGTCCTGGAAATCCCGCGTCTCTGATTGGTCGAGGCCTGTCGGCCTCGACCAATCAGCGACGGGCACAGTATCGACGTAGATGTCATAATGGTTGCCATGGCGACGATGTCATAAAGGTTGCCTCGACCAATCGGCGACGGGCACAGTCTGCCGCGAATTCTGGAATCATCATTGTCCATATACTATGGGGACATGCATAATCTAGAATACCCGATGCGTTAGAATGGGGCCACAATCTAGTATATATATTTGTCTAAGGGTTTTTCCGTCTCTGTCTGTCTGTCCTGGAAATCCCGCCTGGCGGCCTCGACCAATCAGCGACGGGCACAGCGACGATGATGTCATAAAGGACGTAGACATCCCGCGTCTGATTGGTCGAGGCCGCCAGGTCTCGACCAATCAGCGACGGGCACAGTATCGACGTAGATGTCATAATGGTTGCCATGGCGACGATGTCATAAAGGTTGCCTCGACCAATCGGCGACGGGCACAGTCTGCCGCGAATTCTGGAATCATCATTGTCCATATACTACGGGGACATGCATATTCTAGAATACCTGATGCGTTAGAATCGGGCCACAATCTAGTATATATATCCATAACCTGTTTTTAACAATACCAGAAAGAAAGGGTTTTCAGGATTGTAACCACACCCATATCACTTCATACACCTGAGGGAGGCTCAATCAGAGCAGAAACGTGTTGTGGTTTTTAAAGTTTTAAAAAAAAGACGTTATGTTGTTAGTGCATGAGCACTAAAAAATTTTTTTAAAAATTAATTTACTTGTAAACACGTAGGTGTAACATTGTTGCTCTGGAACACCACCTGGAGGTTGATCCAGATCAAGTTTTTTTTGGGATTCCAGCTATTAGTGAAGCGCCTACGAAAAAAAACAAAAAACTTTTTCCGCTAGGTTTCTGGGAGGTTAATTTTTCCTTTATTTTTGGTTCTCCTTAGCTTTACCTCTCTACCCTATGTGTTACGGTTTCTCACCCTGGATTTTCCTATCTTGCTTCACACTTTCTTTTCCCTTAGTTGGCTGTGTGTTGCGGTCTCCCCTCTGATTCCTCAGGAGGTACCAGGTACTCCTCGATGGCCTTTTAGGGAGCTGGGTGTGAGGTGTTGTTTTTAGCTGTGAGGCTAGGGCCTTTCTAGTCTCTACAGGGACCAGTTGTGTGTAAGTGCGGCATTTCCATTGTGTGAGTGTGTACACATTCATAACAATACCTACATATTACACTTATAGTAACAAGTGTGCTGGCCCATATTTTTAGTTTTGCTTTTGTTTTTTGAAAGCCAGGTATTGGTCTGGACACCATGGGAGCAGGCAGCACTATGAGGAGATGGACAGACTCTTTTTGGCGCTTTAGGCTCAGTATGTGTAGTGCAATTTCACTTGCAGTACAGAATGGATCAATCATGGAATTAATGGTATACTCATTTCTACAAAGTGTCTCAGGAGATGATTTTCAGGATATCCAGGACAAATCTTCCTCAGTCTACTGTGTGCAGCCTGTATGACCTTAATGTGCCATATTAGCTTGCAGTGTCTCCCGACTTATCTCCCATCAAGCACATCTAGGGCATGATGAGCCAGCAATTGCATGGCGAACTGCCAGTGGATCTTGATGATGTGCACGACCAAATCACTTGTCTATCACTCCTTGTGATTTCCATGATTCCACTCCATTTTTCTTTTTGGTGTTGCAGTTTCAATGTTGAGTAATGTATCATGTATCCTGTTCATAATCACATTTGGCATCAAATGTCTCCAGTGCTGGTCGGGAATTATATAACAAAGTATGAAAGATCTAATTTATTAATCTTCTATACAATGATGGGATAATACAATACCTTACTAAAACCCATTGTTTTTCTAATTAAAGAGATAAAAGTTGGCGTTTCATCCACAATTGCCTTTTTCCAGCCAATCACAATGCTTTGTCCTTGTCATTGGCTTTAAAAAGGTTCTTAGCAGGCAAAATGTCACATCACATTTACCGTATGTATTTCAACATGTATGAAGTTTTATGATATGTTGTGCCTTGTACCTTTTGTGAGTTTCCAGCACTGCACTTAGATTGCCATCACTCACATCAGTTTCTGTCTGCAATGTGGCCCACGGTATAACTTGCAATGCATCCAGAATGTGAATGATTTTTATCAATCTAATTTTCCTATCACATAAACACACGAATGCCATTTTCAAATAAGCTATCAGTAAAATTTTGCAGTTTGAAATGTAGATGAAGTGCCATTTGTCAGATTCAAACCCCAGTGCTGTAAGGAAACCATACTAGTGTCACGTTCCCCTGGAAGACCTGGAGTTAGACGGTCACATCGGGTAATGAGCCACAGGTCTTCTTTAGGCTATGTTCACATTTGCGTTCTGCCGGGCTGCGTCGGGCGCAGCCGCAGTGACCCATGCGCCCCTATATTTAACATGGGGGCGCATGGACATGCGTTTGCATGCGTTTTGCGATGCATGCGTCTTTTTTGCCGCAAGCGTTAGGGCGCAGCAAGATGCATTTTTTTTGCGTCCAAAATCCAGCAAAAAAAGGACGCATGTGTCGCGAAACTATGCGTTTTGCATGCGTTCTGGTTGCGTTGTCGCCGATGCAGCAGCGTACAACGCAAATGTGAACGTAGCCTTAGAGATGGTGTGAGTTGTGTCCCATATTAAATGGACTTGGTTTCCTCCGGTGCTGAAGACGTTAATCACCCTTTCTATGCTGGTCAGAAACATGCAGCTTCATTTGAAGCTGCATAACGTGGTGTAACATAGTCCGTTAATGCCACCATTGCTTCTAATGGCAAACGCATCGCTAGCGCACGCCCAATGTGGGCGTGCGCTAGCGATGTGCCGTCATTTGAGTGATGGACCTCGAACGCTGCTTGCAGCGTTCACGGTCCGTTCCTCGCTAGCGCAGATCGGGCATCTGCGCTAGCGGGATCGGCAAACGCGATCTCTTTTGGGACATTGCGTTAGCGCAGTCCATAGCGCTATGCGCTAAACGGACTGCCATAACGCAATGTGAACCTAGCCTAACCACTGAGCATCTGTACTAATCACAGATATAGGAGATACAGTATGGAAGCAATTCATCATTGCCTTTGTGCCTCTTTTTTTTTTTTTTTTTTTGTCTAGTTTTGTGTTTTGCATCTTTTTTTTTCAGCCAATTATTACGTTTGTGCCTTTTTTAAAGTCTATTTTATGACGCAAAATGTAGCATAAATTCACTCCAGTTCCTTTCCCGGGGTATCTTTAAGTGCATCAGTAATTTGGAACAATTTTTGCACTGTCTTGCAAAACATGCAATTTTTGGCACCAAAACATTGCAATAAAGGTACCGTCACACTGAACAACATTACAACGATAACGATAGCGATCCGTGATGTTGCAGCGTCCTGGATAGTGATATCGTTGTGTTTGACACGCAGCAGCGATCTGGATCCTGCTGTGCCATCGCTGGTCGGAGCTAGAAGGCCAGAACTTTATTTTGTCGCTGAATCACCCGCTGACATCGCTGAATCGGCGTGTGACGCCGATCCAGCGATGTGTTCACTGGTAACCAGGGTAAATATCGGGTTACTAAGCGCAGGGCCGTGCTTAGTAACCCGATGTTTACCCTGGTTACCATTGTAAATGTAAAAAAAAAAACCACATACTTACATTCCGGTGCCTGGTTACCCGGGGACCTCGGCATCGTTGGTCGCTGGAGAGCTGTCTGTGTGACAGCTCTCCAGCGACCACACAACGACTTTCCAACGATCATGGCCAGGTCGTATCGCTGGTCGTGATCGTTGGAAAGTTGCTGAGTGTGATGGTACCTTAAGAGTTCAAACAGAATAAAAGACCATTTTTGACTTTGCATCAAATTCATAAATCGCATGCAAGATTTATAAGTTTTCAAGAATTTGATGTCAAATACATCAACCAATACCACAAGACGAAATATGAAAGTAACTTTAAAAAAGACAAATTATGAATCCGGGCTTATGTATTAATCCAGTGGTCTTAGACCTGAAAACATCCTTTTGGGTTAATAAACTGCAGTTTTGAGCCACATTGTTGGCATCCCTGAATATCATGCACACCGTGTAAAATATCTTCTGAAATAAAGTATTTACTAAAACTGCCTGGATATATAAACTCATATATTTGATTCAGAAAAGACACAGCATAAAAACTGGAGGAAAAGGGTGTGGAATTGAAAACAATGCCAGAACACTATTAATGGAATCCACTGTTTTAGTTTGAAACAAAGGATAAGATCAGATTAACCTGTGAATAATTAAAAATTAGACACCCTATGCCTACCTTATCATTTCTTACATGATCTTAATTAGTCTATGAATGATGGCTTTGATGAAAAAATAGGTTGCCCAGCACTATGAAGAGTTAGTTTTTCTAACTATCAATGTAGGCTTCACATTTGTTTTACTATTAAAATTGATTACCCCTAGTGTCCCATTTGTCTAAATTAGTCACAGGTCACTATTTGGATCTTTTGGCATTTATGCTGACTACACAGTCGGATTCCCCATTAATCTCTGCGGCATCCGAGCACAATGTCATCAATGACATCTGCTGTGTTGGTTTTCCTTTTCTTGGTATGAGTCTAATTGGTTTCTCAATGCATTTCCAGTTAAAGAGATGGTACTGTATGCTGCAGAGACTCATTTGGCTATATTGGTGTTTAGAGATGTTCTTTGTAATGCTGGACAACGCCCATAAAAAAGCCAGTTTTGTTTCTTATGTTTTATTCAATATGGTAAAAACAAGAGATTTTTCATGAGCTGAAAAGAAATGCGATTATCCCAAGAAATAGCAGTCTAAAGAGTATAAGACTATGAAGGCCTTGGCTTCCAGGCTTCAACAGTTAAAAATGTAGACAAGAAGTTTGTTACTTATGAAACAGCAAAGAACCTTTCTGAATGTGCTGGAAAGAGGAAAACTTATGAGAACAAAATAGAAATTGGTTCAAATTGGAGCAAAGAAACCTTGGAATATACGCAAAGAACTTTACGCTGAACTGAAGACATCAAGAGTGATTGGATTAAATCGAATATATGCTGAACACTTCACAAAACAGGATTCAGTAGGTGAAGGACAAGGAAGACGCCACTGCTTAAAAAGTCATAAAAGACAATTGTTCTAGAAATATATTCCATGGATAGATGAAACCAAACTCTAGCTCTTTGACAATGCACACCAATCTTATATTTTAGGTACCAAAATGAAGCCTATAAAGAACGTGCACTCCACCTATTGTTAGAGATGGTGATGATAGAGAATACATAATCTAGCAGGGCTGCGTTGTTGCCTCTGAGACAGAACATCTTACAGATAATTTTAGTGTAAAATGTTATTTCAAGTGTAAGAAAAATTTAACATAACGAGTCCTACAGCAGGATAATGACCTAAACGACATCCACGAGTATACCAGAATGACTACGAATAGACCGCTTTACATTAGCCAGCAGTGAGTCCTGATATCAATCAAACTGAAAATCTATAGAAAGAGCTGATTTCTGCTATTGGGAAAGCTGCAAACATTTAAGAGCTGTAGGAATTGCAGTAGAGGAAACCACAAGCTGGCAGGCACAAAGTAGATGGCAGTTGCCTCCAAAAATGTTTGGAGGTTGTCATTATTGATAATTGTCAAAGTTTGTGCAGGTGTTGCCTTTAATCCTTGTAGTGTTATATCCTTTTCTTTCTTGTTTTAAATGGCTGCATGTATGGTGGGTGACTGGTCTTTTTGGCTGACCAGATTTGGTCATGTGTCTTTAGATATTTATTTGGTACATAGCCATCAGATGCTAAGCCATGAGGTGAGCCTAAAGACCCTCCTACACACTATACCTGCCAAACCTGCCGATATCTTCAGGCTTAGCCGACAGTCTAATGTCTCCAGGAACCTCCCAACTCTACTCCAATCATCATGGAAGGTGAGGAGCTGTAATGTCTGATTTCGGATTACCAATCATTTTGTTCTTGTCTAGATATGCCAACGTCAGAGGACTCTGGTAGCGTTTCTCTCGTTGAGAACACGAGCATTTGGCAGAACATGCACTCCTGTGTATGAATGAATCAGTAGAGATAGCTACCAGCTAAATGATCCATCATTCGGGAAACAGCTGTCTATTGTGTTAGACACTCACAATCGAAATTTAATTGCATATCCTACAAATAAGCGCTAATATTTTAAAATGGGAAACCCTCTTTAACCCCTTACAGACATATGACGTACCGTTACGTCTTGTATTAGGCCCCTGACTTTTCCTGCAGATGATAGCTGTTATTCAGCTATAATCTGAATCTAACAGCGAAGGGTGGAGCGGCGTTCCACCCACAGCTGTTAACATGTTAAATGCTGCTGTCAGTCTCTGACACCAACATTTAATGCACACTAGCAAGGGCATGCCATTACACTTGCCCATCAGCATGCCTGTGATGCGATTACGGGGCACCAAGTGTTTGTCATGACAGCCAGGAGTCTGCTGAAGACCTTCATGATTGTCATGATGATTTTTCTACGAAAGCCAGCTTTTAGCTGGTGTTTGTAGGGGACCATGATTTTCACTATGTATAACAATGCTGATGCACTGCTATGTGTAGTACAAGTGATCAGATGATCGCAGGTTCAAGTCCCCAAAGAAGAATCCTACTGTATAATTGTTTAAGGGGTACTTCCGTCTGTTTCTGTCGCGGAAATCCTGCATCGCTGAGCAGTAAAGCAAGCATCAATAGTAAAAAGATATAATGTTCAAAATAATTAAAACATAAATAAAAAATTGTGCTATTCTCACCTTCCGCCGTCAGCTTCCTTTCCCAGTGATGCATTGCAAAATTACCCAGATGACTTAGCGGTCATTTCGCAATGCATCACTGGGAATGGAAGCTGGCGGCAGCATCGCGCGCATCGGGACAGCTTCGGTGGACGCCGGAGGGTGAGTATAACTTTTTTTTTAAATTAAAAAACTTTTTTTTAACAGGGATATGGTGCCCACACTGCTATATACTATGTGGGCTGTGTTAGATACTGCGTGGCTGCTATATACTGCCTGGGCTGTGTTATATACTGCGTGAGCTGTTATACTGCGTGAGCTGTGTTATATACTGTGTGGTTGCTATATACGTGGGCTGCACTTTATACTACGTGGGCTGCACTTTATACTACATGGGCTGCACTTTATACTATCTGGCTGCGCTATATACTACGTGGCTGTCTGTTACGTGGGCTGTGCTATATACTACGTGGGCTGTGCTATATACTACGTGGCTGCTAGACAGCCACGTAGTATATGGCAGCCACATAGTATATAGCACAGCCCACGTAACAGACAGCCACGTAGTATATAGCGCAGCCACGTAGTATATAGCGCAGCCACATAGTATATAGCAGCCACATAGTATATAGCAGCCACATAGTATATAGCACAGCCTACGTAACAGACAGCCACGTAGTATGTTACGTGGGCTGTGCTATATACTATGTGGCTGTGCTATATACTATGTGGCTGTGCTATATACTATGTGGCTGTGCTAAGCGCAACGTACATACATAAATATTCTAGAATACCCGATGCGTTAGAATCGGGCCACCATCTAGTATTAAATGTAGCTCAAAACACCCCTTTTGCCCCATTAAAAATAAAATCATAAATACAAACTACACCTGTTTGAAATAGCTGTGTTCGTAAAAGTCCAATATGTAAAATAAATTAATCTGATTGGTAAACTGTATAATGAGGAAAAAAAATGGAAACCCCAGAATTATGTTGTTTTTGTTTTTGGGCCGCTGCAACAGTGCATTAAAATTCAATAAGAGGTTTTGAAAACATGGTATCTACCCCAAAATTGAATCAGTAAAAAATGTCATCTGAGTGGGAAAAATAGCCCTCACACAGCCTCATATCCTGAAAATTCTAATAATATGGGTCTCGGAAAATGGCGACATTAGCAAAATTTAGTTTTTTTTTGTTTTTTTTTATTTTACAATTTTCCAAACATTTTTCACCACTTAAATAAAAAATAAAAAAGGCTATAGACATGTTTGGTATGTGTATACTCGTACTGACCTGGAGAATCATATTGCCAGGTCAGTTTTACAATAAAATGAACATGGTAAATACAAAAAAAAGTGTAATTCCACAATTGTTCTTTGTTTTTGTTTTTTTTTTTTTTTTGTTTTTTTAATTTCAACACACTTGGAATTTTGTTTCCTTCTTTCCGCTGCAGCACATGATAAAATGAATGACGTAATTCAAAAGTACAACTCGTCCTGCAAAAAACAAGCCCTCACACTATGTGGGCAGAAAAATAATAAAGTTATGGCTATAGAAAGAAGGGGGAAAAAAAGGAAAATAGCATGGTCATGAAGTGGTTAACCACATTATTATTTTTTCTGTGTGATACTTAATTTAGCCCATGTTTGATTTTTTTTTTTTTAAGTTTCTCTCTCTGAATGCCTCTGTTCTTTAAATATAGTTAATGTAAATTATATGGTAAATGGCTATCAATATGAATAATACATGAGATGTACTTTTATGTCAAAGTGTAATGTGCTGACCTGCAATGCTCAGGGACTTTGATTTGTGCTGTATTAAATATTAATGTGTTATTCGAGGAAATAGTTAACTTTCATTAGTATGAATTGAGTTAACAAGGTTTCAGAAGAAGATTAAATTAGCCGGAACACAGCATCCACTCTCTGTGTTCATAATGATTCTGGATTAATATGACTTTTTTACCCAATTAGTTCTTGACCATAGTTATACTGACAGCGTAATAACTCATCCCACCTATTTTAAAAAAACCTATAACTTTATGAATTGTTAAAGTATTAAATAGTAATTAATCATTACATAGTAATGGTACCCAGGGATTGCATGGGGCCCCAATGTGCCTGGGATCTTTGGTCAACAGTATTAAACAGACTGCCTGAATCCTATGATAGACAACAGAGTAGGTATTGTCTAAGGCAGAGGTCCCCAACCTTTCTGACCTTGAGAGCCACATTCAGGTCTGCAAGGGGGTCGCGAGCCACATCCAGCTCATGTCCCCCCTCACAGTAGTGGCAACTAAAGCCCCCATTGTGGGTATAATGATAACCAAAGCTTTTCCACACAAATCACCTGGAAGCAGTACACCAAGATCCAGGGGTTCCCACCACACCCCACCACATTCAGCATTCTTCCATTACGCACTCCCAACACAGTCACATCAATCTTCAAGCACCCCTTCTGACCGGTAGTATCATTTTGTCTGCAGCGTACCATACGTAAATTATCTCTAAACCCCCAAGACCAGTAGATGTGTACCTAGATCTGCTCTTCTCTGCAGGGCTACTCACAAAGTTCACCATTTTGAGATGTGCTCTTCATACTAGTTTACTAAATCTGGAGCTAATGCACCAAGCTGGCAGAGAGCCGTGAGCCACAATTCATGGGACTGTGAGCCACATGTGGCTCTCGAGCTACAGTTTGGGGAGCCCTGGTCTAAGGCTTCTGCTACATGTTCCCTTCTCCAAAGCTTGGTATGGAAAGATCTATTTATGAAATGTTGTGACTTGTGACATACTGGACATAGTCACAAATGTTTCCAATTATGTTGGATTTTCTGTTGCCGGACACGTCGCACACAACTCACTTGCAACAGATTTCAAAGCAAGTTACACGTGACATGCCCTGATAGGGCTGTGGAGTCGGTAAGCCAAACCTCCGACGACTCAATTTCCATGACACCGACTCCACCAAAATGGGCTCTGACTGACTCCACAGCCCTGGTAGGAACACTCATTCATGATAGTTGACCAGTATAAATACACCCTTACTGTAGATTTTATAAAACACTGGTAGGGGAATCATAAGTTGCTGATTGACAGCTTTCGTTTTTATACTTTGCATATGGAGAATGCTGATAATCAGCAGCCGGGATAATCAAGCCTGTAGATCATAGTAACATAGTTAGTAACATAGTTAGTAAGGCCGAAAAAAGACATTTGTCCATCCAGTTCAGCCTATATTCCATCATAATAAATCCCCAGATCTACGTCCTTCTACAGAACCTAATTGTATGATACAATATTATCATGAATATTAAGGACTCGCAAGTGTGCACACATAAGGGAGAGGACTCCAGCACTTGGCTCCTTCTTTAGTTGATAAATAGGGATCTTACGATAACTACATCAAGGAGCTCTGTAGGTTATCCAATGATAGAATTAGGGTCTCTGTCCTGGTTTAGGGTAACATAAACCTGGCCAAAATTTAGTTTAAGCAAAGCAGAAGAAAGGAAGTTTTCAATTGTATTTAGTTAAGAAAATGCTTCTATGACTAGATATTTTCTGTTCTACACTTGAAAACAAACGTTCTGAAAGCGAACCAAAGAACACCAGGGGGCGCTACAATAGAAGTCTGTAACTGCAATATTTAGACACAGCCGTTTCTAAAAAGAATACAAAAAACAATGTTCTACTTTACCTGAGCTAACAGAGAAAGTGTATTAGTTAAGTTTTATCGGTCGTCCATGACAGCACTACGGAGAGAGGGGATCCGCCCTTCAGGAACAGGAAACCTACAGATACATAAGGGCGGCACCTCTCCCACGCCTCAGTTGGTTTCCTGTTCCTGGAGGACAGGATTCCCTTCAGATACGACTTCGTTCTCCTATCAACACCCAGGCCGGCTGTCCGACCCAGGTAGCGAGGGGGTCTCCTACCTCGGGCAGTGCGGGTCCCTGGAAGCGCCACGGTGGGTCCGGGTAGGACTCCACGACAGTGAGCGGTGCAGGCTGGAGCGACGTTCGGAGGAGGTCCATCCCCAGTGGCAGCGAGGTGAGTATGTCCCCCCCAGGGTCCGTTCACCCTCCTGGGCCTCTGTCTTCCCCGCCTCTGGTCCCCCGTCGGTGCGGTGCAGGCTTCTGGGAGCGCCCTGTGCGCTCCTTTCGGTTTGGGGGGGCTGAGCCGGGGTCGGGCGCTGGCTTCTGCCGCGATCGCCGCTGTGCTGCGGCCTCGGGCGGCGGTAGTGTAGCGGTGGGCGGCTGGGGGGTCCGGCGGAGCCGTCTCCGACTTCCGGAGGCGTCCCTGAGTGCACTGCCCGAAACTGGAAGTGACGTGCAGGGGGCGGGACCGGGACCGGAAGTCAAACGCCGGCCGGCTTTTTGCTTACAGCACCGCTGTCCTGCATGCGGCGGGGGAGGGGGAGCGATTGGGGGTGGAGGAGTGTCCTGCACGTGGGGGGGTTGATTTGGCCACGCAGCTGCACATGTTCCGGATCCGGGGCAGGGCTGCTTGTGTGCCCATCTGCAGCTATGGATGAGCCGGAAGCTGCCGTCGGTCTGCAGGAGCAGGACAGAGCCTCGGAGAGGTCCCATGCGAACCCCCAGCCGAAGACCCGCGGACGCAGTGAGCAGCCCAGTCGCAGATCTAAGCAGAAGGATCTGGACCGACCGACCCCCCCCCCCCCCCCCCCAGTAATCCGGTACCTACCGCTACTGCCTGGGTAAGAGATCTTCGTGAACGTACCCTGATGCAGTCTTTTCCTATGTTTATTTCCTTAGGGGAAAAAATGCGCTGGTAAAGTAAAAAACAAGGAGTGCGCACTATGCGCTTGCCCTTTGCCAGACGCCTACCCTAAAAGACTTTGTCAGTCGTGTGTGTGTGGCAGACGGTAGGGAATAGATTGATGGGAACACTGTATAGCGGTAGCACCGGGTGAATTACATAGCCTTTTTCTCCGCTCCCATAGGTGGCGGAAGAGTCTCCTGATTTTATGTCAAACCTTAGGGAGATTATCAGGAAGGAGGTGAAAGATTCCCTGAAATCCCTGTCCCGGGGGGAGCCTTCCAAAAGAAGAAGGGAGCCTTGCGCCTCAGATTCGGATTCGTCCGCTGGCCCTAGAAGGGAGAATGATTCAGACACCTCTGTCTCCTCGGCGTCCTCTTCAGAAGAGGATTCTAATCGTTTCTGTTTCCTGCTGGACCAGATGGACAAGCTGATCAAATCGGTTAGATCCACGATTGGGGTGGCTGACGAAAGGCAAGAACTTTCAGCACAGGACCTAATGTTTGGCGGTCTAGACCCAAAAAAGCGTAGGTCATTTCCGCTTAATGACAAGGTTCAGAACCTTATCAAAAGGGAATGGAAAAAGCCGTAGAAAAAAGGCTCCTTTCCACCGGCCTTTAAACGTAGATATCCCTTTGAGGACCCCCTGGTGAACACGTGGGATAAAGCACCAAAATTGGACGCATCGGTGGCTAAGGCGTCTAAGAAATCATCAATTCACTTTGATGACATGGCTTCCCTAAAGGATCCTCTCGATAAGAAGGCTGACTCATTTCTTAAAGGGACATGGGAGATGTCGGCAGGTGCCCTAAGGCCTGCAGTAGCTGCCACATGTGCAGCCAGATCAATGATGGTCTGGCTGGATCAACTAGGGTCCAAATTGGAAGAGGGAGTCTCCAGAGAATCCATGTTAAAATTCCTGCCAACAATTCAGAATGCCGCTGCCTTTCTCGCGGACGCATCTGCAGATTCTGCAAGAATGGCGGCTAGAGCGGCAGGATTATCAAATGTGGCACGCAGGGCCCTATGGCTGAAATGTTGGCCGGGTGACCTTCAATCCAGATCCCGTCTGTGCTCTATCCCATGCGAAGGGGAATACCTGTTCGGTCCAGTCCTAGACGAACTGCTGGAGAAAGCCGGAGACGAGAAGAAGAAATTTCCCAGTCTACCGACCACTTCTTACAGGCGTCCCTTCGCAGGAAAAAGGTTCTTTTGAAGGAGACCAGCTAGAGACCAGAGCAGATGGGACGATAAAAAGAAGAAAGGTACTGGATTTATGTTTGGAGGTGGGGGACGTCAGGAGCCATCCTGTGAGGTAAAAAAACCACCCCAATGACTAGTCACCCCGGTGGGAGGTAGACTATCTGCCTTCTACCCAGCCTGGTCCAAAATCTCCAGTAGCGATTGGATTTTGGGAATAATAGCTACGGGTCTGAGTTCTCCTCTATCCCTCAGAATTTGTTCAGAGTTACTCCACTCAGGTCCTCTCCAGCGGAACAGGCGGCCCTAGAAACGGAAGTTCACGACCTGCTCGATAAAAATGTCCTTTCGGAGGTTCCGGAAGGAGAACAGGGTAGAGGATTCTACTCTCCTCTATTCCTGATACGTAAACCTGACGGCTCCTTCAGAACAATTATTAACCTTAGGGCGCTTAACAATTTCCTGATCGTACAATCATTTAAAATGGAGACTATTAACACCGCAATAAAGCTACTGTTTGGATTTAAAGGACGCCTATTACCATATCCCCATTTATGCAGGACACCAACGATTCCTGAGGGTGGCGGTGCGGTTGGATGGGGTAGTCAGACATTTCCAGTATAGGGCCCTCCCCTTTGGTATATCGGTTGCCCCTCGGGTGTTTACCAAGGTAATGGCTGAGGTTATGGCACACCTACACGAGTCTGACATTCTAATAATCCCCTACCTGGATGATCTCCTTATCGTACGTAAAACGGCGGATCACTGTCTGGAACAGTTACATAAAGTAATGTCGGCCCTGAAGCATCTGGGGTGGATGCTAAATGTTAAAAAATCACAGTTACAGCCCATGACGGTGCAGCAATTTTTAGGCCTGACCCTGGATTCCCAGGTTTAGGAATGCCGTTTGCCTCATGAGAAAATTGATCGCCTGCACCTTCAGGTGCTGAATGCCTCAAAAAAAACCACCATGTCCCTACGAAGAGCCATGTCTCTGTTAGGCTATCTCTCGTCCTGTATTCCAGCGGTCCGATAGGCCCAGTATCATACGAGGATACTTCAGGACAAGGTGCTGTTACAACAAAAAAGGTTGGGGGGATGTCTGGAGAGCCTGCTGACCCTATCCCAAGACGCTATTGTATCCCTCGAGTGGTGGCTAGACTGAGAGAACCTGTCCACGGGGGTCCCCTGGGAATATAATGTAACTCGTATAGTGACCTCAGACGCTAGCCCTTCTGGGTGGGGGGCTCACATGGGGGATATATTGATCCAGGGGCTTTGGGATCAGTGTCAGATGGAAATGTCCTCCAACCTGAAGGAGTTAACGGCAGTGGAACAGGAAGTTAAATCACTCCTTGTCTATCTACAGGGCCACCATGTGCGGGTATTCTCGGACAATCGGGTCACCGTGGCATACATAAACCACCAAGGCGGGACCCATTCCAAATCCCTAATGTGCGTAGCAGATCGTCTGTTGCAGCTAGCAGAGCAAAATCTTCTCTCATTGACGGCTCTTCACATAAGAGGAGCAAAAAACACTATGGCGGATTTCTTAAGCCGCAACACATTGAGGCAGGGAGAATGGTCCCTGAACGGCTCCATCTTCGACCTCATCGTGCAAAGGTGGGGTCAACCGGAGGTAGATCTGTTTGCCACAAAAGAAAACAGAAAAGTGACACAATTCTGCTCTCTGAACCCCAGAGAAAATCCTCTGTCAGTAGACGCCCTCCTCATAGACTGGAACTTCAGGCTAGCTTACGCCTTTCCTCCCCTGTCTCTACTTCCTCTGGTGGTGAGGAAAATCAGGAAGGACAAGGCCACAGTGATAGTAATTGCCCCCTTCTGGCCCAGAAGGACGTGGTTTCCATGCCTAAGGGCTATGTCAATATCCGACCCATGGGTCTTGCCAGACATCCAGGATCTCCTATCCCAGGGCCCAGTCTACCATCCTCGGGCGGTTGGCCTTCATCTGACGGCGTGGATTTTGAGTGGGCACTGTTAAAGGATAGGGGGTTCTCTCCGGGCCTCATTAACACTCTGCTGAAGAGCAGAAAAATAATCACCACAAAAATTTGTCAGGATCTGAAAGAGATTTCTTCAGAACTCGGGGGTAATAGCTGGTCAGTCAATACTGATAGACCAGATTTTGGAATTCTTACAGAAGGGGTTAGATATGGGGTTATCCCCAAATACTCTTAATGTGCAGGAATCAGCCTTAGGGGCCCTCTTTGGCTGCAACATTGTTGAGAATTACTGGGTCAGCAGATTCATCAGGGCGACAAAACTGTCTAGGCCAATGCTAAAGAATAGGGTCATGCCATGGGACTTGAGCCTAGTCCTCTCAGCCATGACAGAGGCCCCATTTGAGCCAATTTCTTCAGCCTCTATTAAAAATCTATCCCTTAAAGTAGCCTTCCTGGTGGCCCTAACATCGGCGCGTAGGATAGGTGACATCCAAGCATTATCCAGGGTTCCCCCTTACATGCAGCTTAGGGATGGTGGAGTAACACTGTCCCCTGATCCAGCATATCTTCCTAAAGTAATGTCCAGATTCCACAGAACACAGGAAATAGTTCTTCCATCTTTTCTCCCCAATCCTACTAACGATAAGGAAATGAAGCTACACACTTTAGATGTAAAAAGATGTATCCTGGAATATCTAGCAGTAACCGATCCCTGGAAGATGGATAACGCCCTATCAGGGTAGTAGGAAAGGTCATAGAGCATCAAAATCTACTTTGGCTAGATGGATCAGGGAGGCTATCTCGCTGGCATACATCTCAAAGGGCAAGCCGGCGCCTGAAGGTCTAAAAGCGCATTCCACTAGAGCTATGGCGGCTTCGTGGGCGGAAAGATTGGAGGTGTCGATCGACCAAATTTGTAAGGCTGCTACTTGGTCTTCTCCAAACACATTCTATAACCACTATAGATTGAACCTGGGTGCCTCTTTTGACCTCTCTTTTGGTGTAAGGGTGCTGCAAGCTGTAGTCCCTCCCTAGTTAGTTACTCTCTGTAATTCTCTCCGTAGTGCTGTCATGGACGACCGATAAAGTCTTAGTTACTCACCGGTTAACGGTGTTTCTCGGAGTCCATGACAGCACCTGTACATACCCTCCCGTCTTCTTAAGTTCTCAGTGTACACCTCTTCCTTTATTTATATAATTCACGGGTAGTGAATAGTTTATTATTGTATCATGGTTTATTATGTATACTATTAACCTTCGTGGTCCTCTTGTGCTCTGTAAACCAACTAATGCGTGGGAGAGGTGCCGCCCTTATGTATCTGTAGGTTTCCTGTTCCTGAAGGGCGGATCCCCTCTCTCCGTAGTGCTGTCATGGACTCCGAGAAACACTGTTAACCGGTGAGTAACTAAGACTTTCTATTTCTTATTAAATAGCTCATTAATTATTAATTAGGTTTTGAGGATTAGCTTGTATAGCCAAATCACAGATGTAACGTCCTGTCTAAACCTTGAGATAATTATTTAACATCTTTTTCTCCTCTGGCCGTTCTGCTCCGTGCAGCGTACAGATTTTGACAGGTGGCATATAGGATTTCTCTAATATCTTGGGACTATCTACATTATTAATGTAATGGCTAATAGTTTTCTGCTGTAAAGGATTAATTTTGCCTCGCTTCACTTTTAATCATATGAGCGGAGTGTGGATACGATTACCGAGATGCCATATTTAATGTCATTAGTTATCGAAGTTTGGAAGTGTTCTCACAATAATTGTTTGAAACAATAAATGTGTTGATTTTGTTCCGTTCCAATTATGTTCAGCTTTATGTCAGCTCTGTGATTAGTAATTGTTTGATCGTCTTCGCAGCTCCAGTCTTAGAATGAGTTGAATCGATGGAAATAAATAGCACAAAGTCTAAAAACAATCGAGGGAGTCGAATGTAAATATGTTCAAATATTGTGGAATTTAGGATTTAATTAGCGAGAATGACAGATGGCAGAGGGAAACTACTGATAGTCTGGAACACCGTGACTTTACGGGGTTGGCTTTTTGTTCTACCGCCCAAAGTCGGAATGAAATGTTGTATTAAACCTTATGTAACATCGTATAAAATGTTTTACTGTGAAAGTGAATGCCATACATATTTCTGCTTTTTATACACATTAAACCCTTTTTTTGCTCCAAAACATGCTGCCATAGTTAATTATCTGAGAAATTGCTCAAAAAATTGCTTTGTGAATGGCAGCAGATGGTTTTAAAAACAAACAAGCAAACAAAAAACTTTGATTTTTTACAACCTCCTCAGGTTCAATGGTGAGTCTCCCCCACTGATCCCAATGTCTGTTAGGGTATGTGTCCACGGGCCGGATTACGTCCGGATTAGCTGCGGATTGAACGCTGCGTATAACCACAGCGTTCAACCCGCAGCGTCCAGATGTTACAGCATAGTGGAGGGGATTTTATGAAATCCCGTCTCCACTATGCGTGCGAACATGCATCCGGCGGTCCTGCGTTTACGGACATGTGGCGCGTCTTTTTAGAGCGCAGCATGTCTGCTTACCTTGCGGTGATGCTCCGTCACCGCAAGGTAAATCACAGGGCCCTATGTATAGGGTGCGGCGATTCCGGATGTGTGCAATGAACACATCCAGAATCACCGCGTGTACAGAAGGGGGCGGCGCTTTGGGCGGAGTGGGTTTTCCGCTCCATCCAAAGCGCCGAAAATCCTGACCGTGGACACGCACCATTACTATCTGCTGTGCTGACATTACGTCAACACCGGTAGCTGATCTTAACGGCTCTGAGTGCCTTTCACCGCCAACTCATTTATTGGCTCTAACATGTTCAACATGATGTCAGCACAACAGACCATTACAGGCATCATGAGCAGTGGTGAAGGCTTAGCGATGGACCTGGGTAGGGTGAGTAAAGCAATTTTTTTTTCTTTAAACAAACTGCAGCCAAGGGACAGATTTTCCAAACCTGGAAAATTCCTTTAACTAGTTTACTCTTGATAGTACAGCCCATACACTTTAGATAGCTTTCAGCTATTATTCCTGAAAAATGTGCATGCTTGGCCAATGGGCACTGGGGGTTAATACTCTGGAAATGGATTACGGTATCTTATGATGAAGGATCGGACACAATTGAATTGAAGATGATTGATTTTTCTTTCCCTGCCTGGTGATGGAAAGTCAGCGTGTCCCCCTCCAAAAAATTGGATAGTTTGGACGGTTCTGCAGAAATTAGTGTATTTGGCAGACTTTCACCTATTGTGAATTTTCACAGGTAGGTTCACACGTAAAAACCGCGCTGCATTGTTTGTACATGGTTCACCAAAATCACTGGAAAAGCGCATAGGGTGCGCCAAAAATTTCAGAAAGTCATGGCAAAACAGTGCAGATTTGGAAAAACACCAGAAAAATGCATCTGTAATGGGCAAACACTAATTACTTAGGTCATGTAGTGATGGTGCAGATTGTCAACAAGATAAAGGTTTAAATATCCTAATTATTTCATTCCAGTTCCATTATATACAACATGTATAAACCAGTAATATACGACTTAGTGAGCTGTATTATTGCTAATATTTGTGCCCAAGATGGGTATGAAGGGGTTACGAAAAACAATATCAATTTGGTGTACTTTAATCAATTAGCGAGTTAGTAAATGGCATAGGGAGGTCCACTTAAAGGTGCACTTTAGGATAAATGGACTTAGCATCTGGTGGAACACCTGCTAACACCATCTGCTAGCCCTAGCTAGTGTGTGTAGCAAAATGGGACTGGAAATCAAATGTCCTGTTGGAATCACATGGAAACATAGTTGAGCTTTTCATCTGTTGTGTTTGCCTGTCTTTCATATAAGGAAACTGCCAGTATGTTATAGGGCTCAACGATCATGGTATTTTACACGTGACGTGCCCTTGATATTTTGACACTTTTTATAACAATTGTGTGTTCTAAGTTTCCTGTCCAGAGATATAAGTGTACGTTACTGGAAGGGTAACATTGGCCCCATGTACATGATTAGCACCTTATGCATGTTGGTACAGTGGAGAAATACAAGCGCTGTGCAGGACTTTTAAATAATTCTCAGCCACCCAAATTAAAATTGTTGAGCATAAAAATCGAAAAACTTAGCTGATTTATATTAAAGGGTTGTCAGAATAATATCTTTTGCGCATTAATTAACTCTGTATAAATTAAGTGTATGTCATTTAATATTCATGACAATCCAGACCTTTTTTCAATGAGTGTATGCATCTCTAGTGATTTAAAGTAGCTACAACATTTAAAAAAAGTACAGTGATGAACAGTCCGAATTGACCACATACATAGATATCAGCTCACATAGAAGCTAAACATCCAATACTGTAGTTGAAGGGAACCTGTCACCAGATTGGACTGATGAGATGCGGCCATCACCTTTCAGGGCGCATTCTGTAATGCTGTATATCTGCCGCCAACCCGACCTGAAAGATAAGGTTCACACTGCGTTAGTGCAGTCCGTTCAACGCATACGTTAAACGGACTGCGCTAACGCAAGTGCTGACTTTGGCACAGCGCTAGCGCAGATGGAGCATCTGCTAACTCCATCTGCACTAGCAGTGACGGACCCTGAAACGCTGCAGCCCGTGTCTCGGGTCCGTCACTCAATGTCGGACGCATCGCTAGCTAGCGATGCGTCTGACATTGCATTCAATGGCCGCGTTAACGGACTATGTTACACCGCGTTATGCCGCGGTGTAACGTAGTCCGTTTAACGGAGACACTGAACGCAGTGTGAACCTAATAAGAAAAAGTGCTTTTATTCTACTCACCAGCTCTTCTTGGTCTGGTGCCTCCCTTCTTCTTAAGGTGCCATCCTCCTTTTGTTCTTCGTTTGATATCGTGCTCCTGCGCAGATAGTACTTCTCTGCCCTGTTGAGGGCAGAGCAAAGTTCTGTAATGCACATGATTCGGGTAAGGTCAAACGGCCTCGGCGCATGCGCACTGCAGTACTTTACTCTGTCCTGTGCAGGAGCGCGATGCCGGGAGACTGTATGGATGATGTAGGGGTGCGTCATCCACACGAAGCAATAAAGATGACGGTGCCGGACCAAGACCAGAGACACCCCTTGGACCGGACCGCCCTGCAGGTGATTATAATAAGTTATTTTTCTTATCTTTCAGGTCAGGTGGGGGCAGATATACAGCATTATAGAATGCTGTGTATAAATCCTGAAAGGTGATGGCCGTATCTCTCTTCAGTAAAACCTGGTGACAAGCTTGCTTTAAAATAAAACATTAAAACATAATGGCCCTTAATTACTTAGTCTAACGAGTTCTGATCTATGGTGACCAATCACGTCTGCAGTTTGTGGATATGACTGGCTCGCACAACGGTCATGGGGACAGTTGAGAGGCTTCCACTCACATTAGACTCTTATAAATATTGTCGGGTTCAACCACCTATTGTCTGAGTATGGGAGTCTTTACCTAACAATATGATTGAAGTGATTTTCACCAAATTTATTAAAAGTCCCTTGCATATTAAAGGGAGTATGTCTGCCAATTTTTTTTTGCAGCATAATGTAAAAAAGTCTCATTCCAATGATGTATTTACTTACTGGGATTTGTGTTGCGGTTTCAATTAAATAATAAAAAAAAATTATCACTACAGGACTTTGTCTCGTGCCTCCTAGTCAACTGCTCTATATAACCCCTCCCCACCACTGATTAACACCTTTCTGTCAATGCTCAGTGTACACAGAAAGCTGCCAATCAGTGGTGTGACCGGGGTTATAGAGGGCTCAGCATTCTGAGCACTGCTACATCTGCAGCAGAGAAAACAGCATGCAGACAAGTAAGTGACACATAGCTGTAATCAGGGTCTCAGTCTAACATCATGATGCTCTCAGATTGAATAATGAAAACCTGGTGATAGTTTCTATCAGAAATTTGGCAGATTTTTAGCTGTTGGACAATGAGGTTTTGTATAAAAATGTAAAAATTATACTTGCAGAATTGTCTGTTTCCTTGAGTCCTGCACCACAATTTAGTGAGCAAGATATTCCAAATATAATTTACATAGTAGTGGCGAAGTTTATGGCAAATGCTGTGTACTTCTTCGTAAATGTGGCATATCTAATATATGATATATCGTGGATATTTGGTATATTACGGTATTTAGGTTTTCTATTTTATTGTGATAATTACAGAAGATCGGATATTTTGAAATTCGAATTCACCAGCTTTGCTAAACTTCCACCCAAAATTTGGTTTTCAGCAAGTAAATTTGCGCAAATCTCAATACTTATTGCTTCTCACTGCCCGGAAAATACAGGTGCTTCTCACAATATTGGAATATCATCAAAAAGTTCATTTCAGTTCATCAATACAAAAAGGGAAACTCATCTACTATATAATTGTCTAAGGGTCACTTCCATCTTTCTGTCTTTCTGTAACGGAAATCCCAAGTCGCTGATTGGATCAACATGTTAGGTTAGGCTATGGGTTGAATTAGATGGACTTAAAGTCTTCCTTCAACCTTAATAACTATGTTACTATGTTACAATCAGCGACGGGCCCAGTCCGGCGGCAAAATGGCCGCTCCTTCCTCCCCGCAGTCAGTGCCCGCTCCATAATCCCCTCCAGTCAGCCCTCACACAGGGTTAATGGCAGCGTTAACTGACCACGTTATGCCGCGGTGTAACGCACTCCGCTAACGCAGCTATTAACCCTGCGTGACCAACTTTTTACTATTGATGCTGCGTATGCAGCATCAATTGTAAAAAGATCTAATGTTACTAATAATAATAATTATAATAAAAAGGTTATTCTCACCCTCCGACGTCACGCGCTGTCCTCGGCAGTGCAAGCGGCAGGTTCCAGTGCCAAGGATGCTTTGTGAGAAGGACCTGCCATGATGTCGCGGTCATGTGACCGCGACGTCATCACAGGTCCTGCGCTCATACCAACCCTGGCACCAGAAGCTACCGCGTGCACCGCACACAGGCGCCAGGACTTCAAGGGGCCTTCGGAAGGTGAGGTATATGTTTATTTTTTATTTTAAGTCTCTTTTTTTAACCTCGCATATAGTGCCCACATTGCTATATACTACGTGGGCTGTGTTACATACTGTGTGGGCTCTGTTATATACTACATCTCTGTGCTATATACTATGTAGCTGGGCAATATACAATGTGACTGTGCAATATACAACGTGACTGTCCAATATACTACGTAGCTGTGCAATATACTATGTATCTCTGTTATATACTATGTGGCTGTGCAATATACTACGCAGCTATGCAATATACTACGTGCCTCTACAATATACTACCTGGCTATGTTATATACTACGTGGCTCTGCTATATACTACTTCGCTGACCAATATACTACATAACTGCAATATACTACGTGGCTGTGCAATATACTACGTGGCTGTGCAATATACCGTA
Organism: Ranitomeya imitator; assembly: GCF_032444005.1. Taxonomy (NCBI): domain Eukaryota; kingdom Metazoa; phylum Chordata; class Amphibia; order Anura; family Dendrobatidae; genus Ranitomeya; species Ranitomeya imitator. The sequence goes on from NC_091287.1 coordinate 387,619,696, forward strand.
TATACTCGAGTATAAGCCGAGATTTTCAGCCCAAAATTTTGGGCTGAAAGTGCCCCTCTCGGCTTATACTCGAGTCAAGGTGGGTGGCAGGGTCGGCGGGTGAGGGCGCTGAGGTATACTTACCTAGTCCCAGCGATCCTCGCGCTGTCCCTGCCGTCCCACGGTCTTCTGTGCTGCAGCTTCTTCCCCTCTTCAGCAGTCACGTGGGACCGCTCATTACAGAAATGAATAAGCGGCTCCACCTCCCATAGGGGCGGAGCCGCCTATTCATTCCTCTAATCAGCGGTGCCGGTGACCGCTGATAGAGAAAGAAGCTGCGGCACCGAAGACAAGGCAGGGGGACAGCGCGAGGATCGCCAGGACTAGGTAAGTATAGCATATTCACCTGTCCTCGTTCCAGCCGCCGAGCGTCGCTCCATCTTCCCGGCCGGCGCCTCCATCTTCCCGGCGTCTGCGCTCTGACTGTTCAGGCAGGGGGCGCGATGACGCATATAGTGTGCGCGGCGCCCTCTGCCTGATCAGTCAGAACAGAGACGCCAGGAAGATGGAGGCGCCGGAACGAGACGCCGGGAGCTGCAATCAAGGGAGGTGAGTATGTGTTTTTTTTTTTTTATTGCAGCAGCGGCGGCAGAGATTTATGTGGAGCATCTATGGGGCACAGTGAACGGTGCAGAGCACCGTATATGGCACATCTATGGGGCACAGTGAACGGTGCAGAGAACCGTATATGGCACATCTATGGGGCACAGTGAACGGTGCAGAGCACCGTATATGGCACATCTATGGGGCACAGTGAACGGTGCAGGGCACCGTATATGGCACATCTATGGGGCACAGTGAACGGTGCAGGGCACCGTATATGGCACATCTATGGGGCACAGTGAACGGTGCAGGGCACCGTATATGGCACATCTATGGGGCACAGTGACCGGTGCAGAGCACCGTATATGGCACATCTATGGGGCACAGTGAACGGTGCAGAGCACCGTATATGGCACATCTATGGGGCACAGTGAACGGTGCAGAGCACCGTATATGGCACATCTATGGGGCACAGTGAACGGTGCAGAGCACCGTATATGGCACATCTATGGGGCACAGTGAACGGTGCAGGGCACCGTATATGGCACATCTATGGGGCACAGTGAACGGAGCAGGGCACCGTATATGGCACATCAATGGGGCACAGTGAACGGTGCAGAGCACCGTATATGGCACATCTATGGGGCACAGTGAACGGTGCAGGGCACCGTATATGGCACATCTATGGGGCACAGTGAACGGTGCAGGGCACCGTATATGGCACATCTATGGGGCACAGTGAACGGTGCAGGGCACCGTATATGGCACATCTATGGGGCACAGTGAACGGTGCAGAGCACCGTATATGGCACATCTATGGGGCACAATGAACGGTGCAGAGCACCGTATATGGCACATCTATGGGGCACAGTGAACGGTGCAGAGCACCGTATATGGGGCACAGATATGGGGCACAATGAACGGTGCAGAGCACCGTATATGGCACAGCTATGGGGCACAATGAACGGTGCAGAGCACTGTATATGGGGCACAGCTATGGGGAAATATGAACGGTGCAGAGCACTGTATGGCACAGCTATGGGGAAATAATGATCTATTTTTATTTTTGAAATTCACCGGTAGCTGCTGCATTTCCACCCCAGGCTTATACTCGAGTCAATAAGTTTTCCCAGTTTTTTGTGGCAAAATTAGGGGGGGGGGTCGGCTTATACTCGGGTCGGCTTATACTCGAGTATATACGGTACTACGTGGCTGTACAATATACTACGTGGCTCTACAATATACTACGTGCCTATGCAATACACTACGTAGCTGTGCAATATACTATGTATCTCTGTTATATACTACGTGGCTGTGCAATATACTACGCAGCTATGCAATATACTACGTGCCTCTACAATATACTACCTGGCTATGTTATATACTACGTGGCTCTGCTATATACTACTTCGCTGACCAATATACTACATAACTGTGCAATACACTACGTGGCTGTGCAATATACTACGTGGCTATGTTATATAATACGTGGCTGACCAATATACTACGTGCCTATGCAATACACTACGTAGCTGTGCAATACTACGTGGCTATGTTATATACTATGTGGCTGTGTTATATACTACGTAGCTCTGCTATATACTACGTACGCTGTGTTACATACTACGTAGCTCTGTTATGTACTACGCAGCTCTGTTATATACTACGTAGCTCTGTTATATACTACGTCACTGTGCAATATAGTACGTAGCCTGTGCTATATACTACCTACATATTCTAGAATACCCGATATGTTATAATCGGTCCACCATCAAGTATATTAATTAGTCATTACAAACAGAGTGATTTATTTGAAATGTTTATTTCTGTTAATTTTGATGAGTATGGCTTATAGGCAATGAAAATCCAAAAGTCATTATCTCAGTAAATTAGAATACTCTATAACACCTGCTTGAAAAGTGATTTTAATATCTGAAATGTTGGCCTACTGAAACGTATGTTCAATAAATGCAATTCAATAAATGTTCAATACTTGGTCGAGGCTCCTTTTGCATTTTTACTACTCTCATCATTGTATGCCTGGTCTCGCTGATAGCAGCGGGAGCCTGTGCAATAAATAAAATAAAAAAATGGCGTGTGGTCCCTTCTATTTTTGCTAACCAGCACAGGCAAAACTGACAGCTGCGGGCTGCATCCCTCAGCTGTCAGCATTATCTTGGCTGGTTATCAAAAATAACCAGCCAAGATAATGGACCCCAGGCATAATGCCACCGCTCAGCAGTGAATCAAGGAGACACTGAGCTAAGCCTGAAAATTCTGCTTCGTTACCGATTGCTGACGTCAAAAGGTGATCGGAGCTCACTGGAGTCTGAAGTTGATCTTTTCACATTCTTGAGATTTGTCTTTTTAAAAGCCATTCTGTCATTTTAGAAACTTGTGTTGTCTACATCAGCAGGACCACTGAGCTGAGTGTTGGCTATAGCTATGTCTATGTATTGTCACCAGAGCTGAGTTTATACAGTCACCAGAGCAGCAGGGAGAGGCAGCACTGGATACCGGGTGAAAGGGTTTTCTTTTGCTTCAGTGAGCCTCTCTGTGAAATGATTTGCAATCTTGCTTTGTTCTGCAAGTTTAGGTAGTGTCTACACAACAATATAGATGTAAACTCTCTTTAAAGGCAAGGGGATGTCAACCATAGATAGCATTTGAGAGACTTTTATTAATGCATTTTCCTTGGGGCCATTACCTTAACCCCTTTACGACCTATGACATACTTATAGGTCATAGGTCGTCCCCCCTCTTTGATGTGGGCTCTGGCGCTGAGCCCGCATCTTTTCTGGCACATGGCAGCTGATTTTACGTGACCCAAACAGCAGCCGTTGGAATCGGAATAACCTGTGAATCTCTGACAGCGGCATTTAACATGCGCGAACCAGAAGTGCGTCACTAACCCCATCCATCGGCACCCGTGTCACATGATCACGGAACGCCGATGGGTTGGCATGACAATCGACTGTCTACAGCAGACCCCCGTCCTTGTCATTGCCGATCTGCTATGAGCGCCGCCAGTGGCTACAGCGCTGCTATGTGTAGCACAAGAGATCAGAAGATCGCAGCTTCAAGTCTCCTAAGGCGGAGACTATTGAAGCAAGTAAAAAGTGGGGAAAAAAATGTAAAAATATTACAAAAGTTTAAAAAATGTAAAAATTCAAATCACTCCCTTTTGCCTTATTTAAAGTAAAACCATAGAAAATAAATAAAAAATACACATATTTGGAGTCGCTGTGTTCAGAAATGCCCGATCTATGAAAGTATAAAAATAATTAATCTGACCGGTAAATGGCGTAACGAGAAAAAAATCAAAATGCCAGTATGACGTTGTTTGGTTGCCACAACATTACAATAAAATACAATAGTAATGGTATGAATAAAAGCTCAGCACTCTCACCCTGCACCAGATCACTAAAAATGGAGACGCTACGGGTCTTGGAAATTGCCATATTTTTTTTTTTTTTTTTTTACAACTCTCAAATCAAAAAGAACCTATACATGTTTGGTACCTGCAAACTCATAATGACCTGGAGAATCATGATGGCAGACTCACTTTTAGCATTTTGTGAACATGATATATCTATATTAAAAAAAACAATTGTGGAATTGCACTATTCTTTACAATTTCACCGCACTTGGAATTTTTTTCCCGTTTTGCAGTACACGATATGGTGAAACCTATGGTGCCATTCAAAAGTACATCTCGTCCCCCAAAAAAACAAGTCCTCAAATGGCCAAATTGATGAAAAAATAAAAAAGCTATGGCTCTGAGAAGACAGGGTAGCAAAAAATGGAAACTCCCAAGGTGGTGACGGAGTTAAAGAACCCCCTACCAGCCGGATCTTTGAAAGGAGAATTAGTATATTCTAGTCTTCAGTATAGACTGTCAACCTTAGACATGATTCAGCTAAAAATATATTTATGAGATGGCAGGATGCAGACTTGGCACAGCTGAGAAAACGCATACAACTGGCAAATGCTTCAGATTTACTGTAATAGCTTGTATGGCAGACCGATTGTTTATTCTGCAAGTAGCATGACCCAGCGGCTGCTCTCAGAACATAAGCGACTTTTGGTTTATCTACTACATCAGTTTACTTGTCAAAAGCAGCAGCACTGTTTAATGTAGTGTTTTCTTCCTTCCTACTTCTTCTGTTGGTTTAGCCCTGATTAGTACAGATGACATTTCGTGTTGCTGTTTTACTGTTTTTTTTTTTTTTTTCCAAGATGACATATCTAAAGCTTTAGACATTTTCTGGTTACAGTTTCAGCTATTGCTTTGATCATTTTTTGTCATGTCAGGTCTTTGAATTGAAAATGCATGTTGTACCACAGGACCTGGCATTTTTATAGTATGAAAAAGTGATTTCACCTTTTATTATAGAAGCAATTTCATAAACAATGGACCCTTTCCGGCAGCTGGTTCCCACCAAACCTGGGAATGGCAATCCAGTGCATGGCAACCCTTTACTTTCCTCGAATTTATCGGAGGGAAAGGAGATCTGATCTTCAGGTTGGTTTTTCTCTCCGTTATCTGTTAATGACGTATTGGATGTGGGAATAAATGAGCCTGCATTAAGGGTGAACCTGATTTAGGGCCCATTAACGCTGAACGATAATCAGGAGTGTTCCAGGTTGTTGGCCTGTCTAAACAGGCTGGCAATCAACCGACGAATGAGCAAAAGTGAAATAATTTTTAAGCGTGCTTAAAAATTATATCATATTTCAGGAAGCAGATCATCCTGTGTAAACAGAACATGTGCTGCAAAGACCAATGATGTTCTATGTGTACAGAACGATTATATTAACAATTATTCTGTGCGCTTAGGAAGTATGTTAGGCCTGTCTAAAGAGACTAGTAAATGACCACTGATCACATAAGAGTGGTCATTTAGTGGCTATCTAATTACAGCCTTGGGTAAGGTAGCTAGTCCCTTCAGATAGCACTAGACCACATATGACTAATTCTGTGGCTTTGGGTCAGAACTTGCCTCAAATACTTAGTTTGTCCAATACGTTGTATAATGCCCCCACCGATTTTAAACCTTGTAAATAATTATTTTTGTAAATATCTCTTGTCATCTGTGCCTGTGAGTGGCGCGATCGCTGACCACACACTTGGCATCACGTGACCCTGACTGAAGCCGCCGCTGACATCTGCTGATGTTGCATCAAGTTCCAGAAAGCCTTCCATCACCCGGGTGTGACCCAGTCATGCACGCCCCTCCTGATTGACTGGACTGTGGGTGGAGTTTCACTGTACGTCACAGCCCAGTATCCAGCATGCGCTTTCCCTCCCCTGCTTTCATTAGCCGCCAGCGCCCGCTGGATGTTGGGCTGTTACGCCGCCCACAGCCCAGTCACAGGAGAGGTCTGCGGAAGACAATTGATACTTGTCAATAGAGAAGCTGCTTATAGACCTGAAACCTAAACTGCTGCCTGAACCCAGAACCGCGTGACCATAATATCACATTAGTACAGTAATATACAGTCATGGCCAAAAGTATTCACACCCCTGCAATTCTGTCAGATAATACTCAGTTTCTTCCTGAAAATGATTGCAATCACAAATTCTTTGGTATTATTATCTTCATTTAATTTGTCTTAAATGAAAAAACACAAAAGAGAATGAAGCAAAAAGCAAAACATTGATCATTTCACACAAAACTCCAAAAATGGGCCATACAAAAGTATTGGCACCCTCAGCCTAATACTTGGTTGCACAACCTTTAGCCAAAATAACTGTGACCAACCACTTCCGGTAACCATCAATGAGTTTCTTACAATGCTCTGCTGGAATTTTAGACCATTCTTCTTTGGCAAACTGCTCCATGTCCCTGATATTTGAAGGGTGCCTTCTCCAAACTGTTATTTTTAGATCTCTCCACAGGTGTTCTATGGGATTCAGGTCTGGACTCATTGCTGGCCACCTTAGAAGTCTCCAGTGCTTTCTCTCAAACCATTTTCTAGTGCTTTGTGAAGTGTGTTTTGGGTCATTGTCCTGCTGGAAGACCCATGACCTCTGAGGGAGACCCAGCTTTCTTACACTGGGCCCTTCATTATGCTGCAAAATTTGTTGGTAGTCTTCAGACTTCATAATGCCATGCACACGGCCAAGCAGTCCAGTGCCAGAGGCAGCAAAGCAACCCCAAAACATCAGGGAACCTCCGCCATGTTTGACTGTAGGGACCGTGTTCTTTTCTTTGAGTGCCTCTTTTTTCTCCTGTAAACTCTATGTTGATGCCTTTGCCCAAAAAGCTCTACTTTTGTCTCATCTGACCAGAGAACATTCTTCCAAAACGTTTTAGGCTTTTTCAGGTAAGTTTTGGCAAACTCCAACCAGACTTTTTCATGTCTCGGGGTAAGAAGTGGGGTCTTCCTGGGTCTCCTACCACACAGTCCCTTTTCATTCAGACGCCGACGGATAGTACGGGTTGACACTGTTGTACCCTCGGACTGCAGGGCAGCTTGAACTTGTTTGGATGTTAGTCGAGGTTCTTTATCCAACATCCGCACAATCTTGCGTTGAAATCTCTTGTCAATTTTTCTTTTCCATCCACATCTAGGGAGGTTAGCCACAGTGCCATGGGCTTTAAACTTCTTGATGACACTGCGCACGGTAGACACAGGAACATTCAGGTCTTTGGAGATGGACTTGTAGCCTTGAGATTGCTCATGCTTCCTCACAATTTGGTTTCTCAAGTCCTCAGACAGTTCTTTGCTCTTCTTTCTTTTCTCCATGCTCAATGTGGTACACACAAGGACACAGGACAGAGGTTGAGTCAACTTTTTAATCCATGTCAACTGGCTGCAAGGGTGATTTAGTTATTGCCAACACCTGTTAGGTGCCACAGGTAAGTTACAGGTGCTGTTAATTACACAAATTAGAGAAGCATCACATGATTTTTCGAACGGTGCCAATACTTTTGTCCACCCCCTTTTTTATGTTTGGTGTGGAATTCTATCCAATTTGGCTTTAGGACAATTCTTTTTGTGTTTTTTTTTTTCATTTAAGACAAATTAAATGAAGATAATAATATCAAAGAATTTTTGATTGCAATAATTTTCAGGAAGAAACTGAGTATTATCTGACAGAATTGCAGGGGTGTCAATACTTTTGGCCATGAATGTAAGTATATGCAAAAGTTTATATACTTACAAACTATTGATTACAACATTGCAGATAAAGTGACTTTCTAGTAAAGTCTAACCAGAAGTTCTATATAATGAATTATACCAACAAGTTTTCACTAACATAATACAATGTGAGTAAGTGGCGGACATGATTTGGGGCTTTTCATTAGATCTATTCCATTTGCTTGGAAGCTTCCATCTGATTTCTCCAATACTTCACTGAATGAATGAGTAATAATATAAATGTTCTCTAATTAGACATAATACGCTTACACTGACTGCCCCCTGCTGCCAGATCTGAATATCATCATCATAGGTGGCTGCAGGCTTTTCATGCCCTTTCCAAAATGAATGTTGACGTGAGACCATGAAGAATCTATTCTAATGGCAGAAATCATGCACAAGTGTATAAGGCTACGTTCACACTAACGTTGTGCGCCGCTGCGTCGGCGACGCAACGCACAACTCACGCAAAAACGCACGCAAAAACGCTGCGTTTTGCGACGCATGCGTTGTTTTTTGCCGAAAATCGGACGCAAGAAAAATGCAACTTGTTGCGTTTTCTTGGTCCGACGCTTGCGGCAAAAAAGACGCATGCGTCGCACAACGCAACAAACAAACGCATGCGTCCCCCATGTTAAATATAGGGGCGCATGACGCGTGCGCACTGATGTATTTGTGATAGCCGTGATCATTTGAGGTTTTCCTGGCTGCGTCTGCTGGTACTACATGGAGTTGGTGTAGAATGATACATGGCATGGTAATGACTTTCTTGCTTTATACACCAACAGGCACAGTGGGCAGTTGTATACGGCAGCCCAGTTTAGGTTCTAGCCTATAGGATTTGTCACTGAAAGGGAGTGCTTTAATGGAATGCTAAATAAGTAGCTAACATTCAGTTGTCTGTATAGGAGTGTGTTACCTGTTCATAGCAGCTCCTAATTAGATCTGAAGCACTCTGATTGTTCTAGCAATGGCCATGTATAACTCTGGTCGATTACAGTATTAAAGGGGCTACAAGTCTACAGTCGCTGTAGGTGATGGCAGACTTATGAATCCCCACATTGTGTGCACTGCGCAGTGTGAGGATTCTCCAGTGCTGTGAGCGGGCAGTTATGACAGCAAGCATGCGATATCCATACTCCCGGCCATATTCCAACTAGACTGTTTCTTCGCTTAATACACTTACTTAGAGTATGCATATTGCATTCTTGCTGTCACATGCAAAAAATATTCACCACGTGTAGTGAGCGCTCTGTGAGGACTCACAAGTCTGCAGTCTCGTAGAATAACTGCAGATTTGTAGTTTAAACCCAGACAACCCCTTTCAAAGGGAATTCATGAGCAGGTTATTTATAATCTGAGGACAGTATGAAGTAGGAGTTAACACACATATTACAACCATGTGTTGCATTCTATATGTACTGATTTGTGTGACAACTGCTGCACACAGTAAAATGAGTGATACATCATTGGAATTGGGGTCTCTTTTCCTACATTATGCTGCTCTCAGATGGGCTAGCAAAACCTGCTGATCAATTCCCTTTACATTGCTAATCAAAACAACATGTAGTTGAAGTGATCATGTTTAAAAGCTAACTCCCACCTATGCTAAATATTACCCTGAATATATTCTACCTTAACACCCAACTTGTTATAAACTATAATCTCAAGAAAGTGCAGAGAGAAATGAAACCTCTAGTTGAATACTTTGGATATAAATCATTGTGAAAAACACAATGTTCATAATTAATCTCATTTGGTAGAAAGTGAACTATTATGAGATCCTTAAAAGAAATGTAGTAGTTTCCTTCCAATTCTATAAGTATGACTTACAGGAGGCTGCAAGCAAGGGTTTCACCAGGTATTTTCTTAGTATATACGGACGTATCACCTCTTAGGGTAGGTGCACAGCGGATTGGATGCAGCATCCAGATGTTACAGCATAGTGGATGGGATTTCAAAAAATCCTATGTCCACTATGTATGCACAGACGCCCGCGGATAACCTGGGGAGACGGACATGCGGCGAGTCTTTCCAGACTGCAGCATGTCAGTTTATCTTGCAGAGAAGCAAGTCTTCGCAAGATAAATATCACCTGTACAATATATTTTACATGATTCTGCACAGTTCAGTGAACACCTACGGAATCACCTGCATAGCTTTGGATGCAGCAGACATGTGCTGCGTCCAAAGTGCTGACATTTACTGACTGTGCACATACCCTTATGATTTGTCTGTTTTAGCAAATCATTGAATTATGCATGGTATACCAATTCTGGAGCATCTTTTCTGCAAAGTTCTGAATTATGCCATTTTTCTGTTGTCCCTCATAGAAATGTACATGAACTGAGGGTCTTACACGGTTCAATGAGTGCTGACAGAATTTTACTGTGTAAAGACACAACACTTTGACAAGGAAAATGGAAACTCTCAGTTGTTAATTTATTTATAAAAGTCCAGGGCAGAAGAAGAAAACAAAGGCACAATGTTTGTTGCTTTATGAGGGTGCAAGTATTTACTAAAACAGATATGCAAAGAGTTTTTGGTTTTTTTGCACACCTACAAATCTACAGTTTGGAGAAAGAAAGTACTGGTGAACTCATCAATGCAAAAAGACCTGGGCGCCCACGAAAGACAACAGTGGTGAATGATCGCAGAATAATCTCCATGGTGAAGAGAAACCCCTTCACAACAGCCAACCAAGTGAACAACACTCTCCAGGAGGTCGGCGTATCAATATCCAAATCTACCATAAAGAGAAGACTGCATGAAAGTAAATACAGAGGGTTCACTGCACGGTGCAAGCCACTCATAAGCATCAAGAATAAAAAGGCTAGACTGGACTTGGCTAAAAAACATCTAAAAAAGCCAGCACAGTTCTGGAAGAACATTCTTTGGACAGATGAAACCAAGATCAGCCTCTACTAGAATGATGGAAAGAGAAAAGTATGGCGAAGGCGTGGTACAGCTCATGATCCAAAGCATACCACATCATCTGTAAAATACGGCGGAGGAAGTGTGATGGCTTGGGCATGCATGGCTGCCAGTGGCACTGGGTCACTAGTGTTTATTGATGATGTGACACAGGACAGAAGCAGCCGAATGAATTCTGAGGTATTCAGAGCCATACTGTGTGCTCAGATCCAGCCAAATGTAACCCAACTGATTGGTCGTCGTTTCATGCTACAGATGGACAATGACCCAAAACATAAAGCCAAAGCAACCCAGGAGTTTATTAAAGCAAAGAAGTGGAATATTCTTGAATGGCCAAGTCAGTCACCTGATCTCAACCCAAAAAAGCATGCATTTCACTTGTTAAAGACTAAACTTTAGACAGAAAGGCCCACAAACAAATAGCAACTGAAAACCACCGCAGTGAAGGCCTGGCAGAGCATCAAAAAGGAGGAATCACAGCGTCTGGTGATGTCCATGAGTTCAAGACTTCAGGCAGTCATTGCCAACAAAGGGTTTTCAACCAAGTACTAAAAATGAACGTTTTATTTAAAATGATACAATCTGTCCAATTACTTTTGGTCCCTTTAAAAGCAAGGTGGCATATGTTAAGGAGCTGAAACTCCTAAACCCTTCATCCAATTTTAATGTGGATACCCTCAAATGAAAGCTGAAAGTCTGAACTTCAACTGCACCAGAATTGTTTTGTTTAAAATTCATTGTGGTAATGTTTATAACCAAAATTATAAAAATGTTGTCTCTGTCCAAATATATATGGACCTAACTGTGTGTGTGTATGTATGTATGTATGTATGTATGTGTATATATATATATATATATATATATATATATATGTGTATATGTATGTATATATATATATATATATATATATATATATATATATATATATATATATATATATATATATATATATATATATATATACACACAAAAGCACAGTAAAACCAAAAACACACTGTTGCAAAAAATCACAGTGGACAGCAAGTGCTAGTGAAAAGATGGAAAAAACAGGGTATTTGGTTGATACGTTTTTTGCAAAAAATGTATATTAAGCCGCTCTACCAAACGTCAAGGTATACCCATATCAGAGCAGTCCTAACTAATGTATGTAATCCCTATCTGATATATTTAAAACCTGGTCCTATGTACAATACCTGTATGAGCAGGATTTTTTTGCAACAGTGTGTTTTTGGTTTTACTGTGCTTTTTTGTGTTCTCAAGTCTCTTGGTGGTGTGAACATGTCTCTACGGGCTTGTTCACTGTGCACGCAGCTCATGTGTTCTGGATATATATATATATATAAAATAAATATAAATAAATAAATAAATAAAAAAAATATATATATATATATATATATATATATATATATATATATATATATATATATATATATATATATATATATATATATATATATATATACACGGTGGGGCAAAAATGTATTTAGTCAGTCAGCAATAGTGCAAGTTCCACCACTTAAAAAGATGAGAGGCGTCTGTAATTTACATCATAGGTAGACCTCAACTATGGGAGACAAACTGAGAAAAAAAAATCCAGAAATTCACATTGTCTGTTTTTTTATCATTATTTTTGCATATTATGGTGGAAAATAAGTATTTGGTCAGAAACAAACAATCAAGATTTCTGGCTCTCACGGACCTGTAACTTCTTCTTTAAGAGTCTCCTCTTTCCTCCACTCATTACCTATAGTAATGGCACCTGTTTAAACTTGTTATCAGTATAAAAAGACACCTGTGCACACCCTCAAACAGTCTGACTCCAAACTCCACTATGGTGAAGACCAAAGAGCTGTCAAAGGACACCAGAAACAAAATTGTAGCCCTGCACCAGGCTGGGAAGACTGAATCTGCAATAGCCAACCAGCTTGGAGTGAAGAAATCAACAGTGGGAGCAATAATTAGAAAATGGAAGACATACAAGACCACTGATAATCTCCCTCGGTCTGGGGCTCCATGCAAAATCCCACCCCGTGGGGTCAGAATGATCACAAGAACGGTGAGCAAAAATCCCAGAACCACGCGGGGGGACCTAGTGAATGAACTGCAGAGAGCTGGGACAAATGTAACAAGGCCTACCATAAGTAACACACTATGCCACCATGGACTCAGATCCTGCAGTGCCAGACGTGTCCCACTGCTTAAGCCAGTACATGTCCGGGCCCGTCTGAAGTTTGCTAGAGAGCATTTGGATGATCCAGAGTCTGATGAAACCAAACTGGAACTGTTTGGTAGAAACACAACTTGTCGTGTTTGGAGGAAAAAGAATACTGAGTTGCATCCATCAAACACCATACCTACTGTAAAGCATGGTGGTGGAAACATCATGCTTTGGGGCTGTTTCTCTGCAAAGGGGCCAGGACGACTGATCCGGGTACATGAAAGATTGAATGGGGCCATGTATCGTGAGATTTTGAGTGCAAACCTCCTTCCATCAGCAAGGGCATTGAAGATGAAACGTGGCTGGGTCTTTCAACATGACAATGATCCAAAGCACACCGCCAGGGCAACGAAGGAGTGGCTTCGTAAGAAGCATTTCAAGGTCCTGGAGTGGCCTAGCCAGTCTCCAGATCTCAACCCTATAGAAAACCTTTGGAGGGAGTTGAAAGTCCGTGTTGCCAAGCGAAAAGCCAAAAACATCACTGCTCTAGAGGAGATCTGCATGGAGGAATGGGCCAACATACCAACAACAGTGTGTGGCAACCTTGTGAAGACTTACAGAAAACGTTTGACCTCTGTCATTGCCAACAAAGGATATATTACAAAGTATTGAGATGAAATTTTGTTTCTGACCAAATACTTATTTTCCACCATAATATGCAAATAAAATGTTAAAAAAACAGACAATGTGATTTTCTGGATTTTTTTTTCTCAGTTTGTCTCCCATAGTTGAGGTCTACCTATGATGTAAATTACAGACGCCTCTCATCTTTTTAAGTGGTGGAACTTGCACTATTGCTGACTGACTAAATACTTTTTTGCCCCACTGTGTGTATGTATGTATATATATATATATATATATATATATATATATATATATATATATATATATATATACATACATATACACATATACACTACAGCAGTTATGGAGCGGAGCAAGCAGATAGTGGTGTTGTCCGAGTGCATGCAGAGTTTGCAGAGCTGGGCTACATTGCAATGTGCAGGATCTGTGAGGCAGCAGTGTGGACAGCGACAGGTGGTAAAATCTTTGCCAGCATTGTAAGCAGAGCCGCTGGGACACATCTACAGCCCCGACTGTACGCTGGCATCGTCATGTGTGGCCATTATACAGTATTGAGCATCATGTGGGGCCATTATACAGTATGGAGCATCATGTGTGGCCATTATACAGTATGGAGCATCACGTGGGGCTATTATACTGTACGCATCATTTGGGGCCATTATACACTATGGAGCATTGTGTAGCTATTATACAGTATAGAGCATCATGTGTGGCCATTATACGGTATGGATCACTGCGTGGCCATTATACAGTATTGAGCATCATGTGGGGCCATTTTGCAGTATGGCGCATCATGTGGGGCCATTTTACAGTATGGCGCATCATGTGGGGCCATTATACAGTATGGAGCATCATGTGGGGCCATTATACAGTATGGAGCATCATGTGGGGCCATTATACAGTATGGAGCATCATGTGGGGCCATTATACACTATGGAGCATCATGTGGGGCCATTATACAGTATGGAGCATCATGTGTGGCCATTATACAGTGTGGCGCATTGTGTGGCCATTATACAGTACTAGATGGTGGCCCGATTCTAATGCATTGGGTATTCTAGAATATGCATGGCCATGTAGTATATTGCACAGACCACGTAGTATATTGCCCAGCGACGTAGTATATTGCTCAGTCACATAGTATATTGCCCAGCCACGTAGTATATTGCCCAGCCACATATGTAACAGGTTAAAAAATAAAAAAATAAACATATACTCACCCTCCGAGGGCCCCTTGTAGTCCTGTCGCCTGTGTGCGGTGCGCGTGGCAGCTTCCGGTCCCAGGGTTGGTATGAGTGTAGGACCTGTGATGACGTCGCGGTCACATGACTCTGACATCATGCAAGTCCTTCTCGCATTGCATCTTTGGAACCGGAACCTGCCGCTTGCACTGCCGAGGACAGCACGCACGTCGGAGGGTGAGAATAACCTTTTTTTAATTATTATTATTTTTAACATTAGATCGTTTTACTATTGATGCTCATACGCAGCATCAATAGTAAAAAGTTGGTCACACAGGGTTAATAGCTGCGTAACCGGAGTGCGTTACACCGCGCTCCGGTAACGCTGGCATTAACCCTGTGTGAGGGCTGACTGGATGACTGGAGGGGAGTATGGAGCGGGCATTGACTGCGGGGAGGAAAGAGCGGCCATATTGCCGCTGAACTGTGGCCGTCGCTGATTGGTCATGGCAATGGTCGTGGGCGTTTTGCCACGACCAATCAGCGACTTGGATTCCATGACAGACAGAGGCCGTGACCAATGAATATCCGGGACAGACAGAAAGACGGAAGTGACCCTTAGACAATTATATAGTAGATAGAGCATCATGTGTGGCCATTTGCAGTATGGACCACTGTGTCCATTATACAGTATGGAGCATAATGTGGGGCTATTATACAGTATGTGGCGCACTGTGAGGCCATTATACAATATGTGGAGCACTGTGTGGCCATTATACAGTATTGCGCATCATGTGTGGCCATTATACAGTATGGCACATCATGTGTGGCCATTATACAGTATGGAGCACTGTGTGGCCATATTTTTTTTTTTTCTGTTTATAATTATTGTTTACTAGATGGCAGCCCGATTCTAAAGAATCGGGAGTCTAGAATCCATATATACTTTATTTATTCAAATGTAAGAATAATACAATTAATAAATAATAGTAAGAAAGAACAAAAAATGGCTGCACTCAACAGCTCTTGACAATTGTTATTTAAGTAAAAATTCAAAAATCACACCAAAATGGCGGGCGGAGTGTGTCACAGTACGGCACGTTTCTGATTGGTCGCTCGCAGCAGGCGGCAACCAATCAGACACTGGACACTGTTGACGTCACTTATCTCCGGACATTATCTCCGGACATTATCTCCGCACATTAGCTCCGGACATTAGCTCCGGACAAAGCCACGAAAGTTGGCACAAATTGCAGGAAGTAGTATTCTAGGCAATTAATCTCCGGACATTAGCTCCGGACATTAGCTCCGGACATTAGCTCCGGACAAAGCCACGGAAGTTGGCACAAATTGCAGGAAGTAGTATTCTAGGCAATTATATATTAGATGTGGCAAAGAAGAGGTTAATAAACGGCAGTCTCTCAGTATAACAGTCAGTGAATAATAGGCAGTATATGGAGAAAACACCAAACAAAAGTTCAAAATTGGTGTGAAAATGTAACTGAACCACTTCACAACTAAATATATATAGTTTTGGTAAATGGTATTATCATTTTTTTGACGAAATTCGGCAGGAGCTTGAAGAGCAACGTCACTGGGCCCGCCTCCACGCAGTAGAAACTTGCTGTGAGGTAAAAATTCAAAAATCACACCAAAATGGCGGGCGGAGTGTGTCACAGTACGGCACGTTTCTGATTGGTCGCTCGCAGCAGGCGGCAACCAATCAGACACTGGACACTGTTGACGTCACTTATCTCCGGACATTAGCTCCGGACATTAGCTCCGGACATTAGCTCCGGACATTAGCTCCGGACAAAGCCACGGAAGTTGGCACAAATTGCAGGAAGTAGTATTCTAGGCAATTATATATTAGATGAAACAGTGTGATCAGCAGTGCTAAATGGGTGTGGTTGGGGCTTGGATATAGGTGTGACTAGTTGTGAATGGGTGTGGTCAGGGACATGGTCTAAAATTTGCCACGATGCGCTGCGTGCACGGCTACCTTTTGTCCCTCTTTGCCTTCTTCAAAAGTTGGGAGGTATGGGAGAAGACACCCTTCAAATATGACACACCTGGAGCAGTTTGCAAAAGAAGAGTGGTCCAAAATTCCATTTGTATGAAGCTTGATGATGATTATAGGAAGCGATTTGATTTCTGTTGTTTTTTCCGAAAGGTGTGCAACCAAATATTAAGTTGAGGGCGCCAACAATTTTGGCTGCCCTATTTTTTTTTTTTTTGTGAAATTTTATCTAAATTTGCCTTTTTGTTTCTCAGTTTATTTGTGATGCTCCAATACACACAAAGGAAATAAGCATGTGTAAAACAAAACATGTGTAATTGCAATAATTTTCTGGGAGAAAATTATTGCAGGCTGCCATGACTGTAACTAGATTACCTATTTGGAAACACACCTAAATATTGAACCAATGTACCTTATACAGTCAACTGAGGCAGACTGCTGTATGTTGGTATTGCCTTTTTTTGCAAGGTGTCGAACTCCTTTTAGAGGCCGAATGAGTTTGAGACTGGATTGATACAATGAAACCACTACAAATTAAACGAAGACTTAAGATTTAAATTTGTTGCCTTATATCATGTGATGTCAAGATGCACTGAAAGTGGCTTATATGAGTAAGCAATTTGTGAACCTGTTTCATGTAGATAGATGACATTGTGCAGTGGCTTTCAAACGTATTCCCCCCACCCCTTGGCATTTTTGTGTCTTGCTACCTCACAATCTAGAATTTCAAGTTTTTTTTGAAGGTTTGCATCAGTTCGTGTAAAGAACATGCCTACAACTCTGAACATTTGGTTTTCACTTTATTGTGAAGCAAGCAACAAATGTCAAGATAACTGAAAAATTCAGTGTGCATAACTATTCACTCCCCTAAAGTCAGAACTTTGTAGAGCTTCCTGTTGTGGCAATTACAGTTGCAAATCGCTTTGGATAATTTTGTGTGGTCTTTCCACATCTTGCCACTGGGATTTTTACCCATTGCTCCAGGCAAAACTGCTCCAGTTTCTTCAAGTTAGTTGGTTTGATCTAGTGAACAGCAATCTTCAAGTCCGATCACAGATTCTCAATTGGATTAAGGTCTGAGCTTTGACTAGGCCACTCCAAAACATCTACACTTTCCCCTTCAACCACTCAAGTCTTGCTTTAAGGCCCCTTCACATTAAGCGACGCTGCAGCGATACCGACAACGATCCGGATCGCTGCAGCGTCGCTGTTTGGTCGCTGGAGAGCTGTCACACAGACCGCTCTCCAGTGACCAACGATGCCGGTAACCAGGGTAAACATCGGGTAACTAAGCGCAGGGCCGCGCTTAGTAACCCGATGTTTACCCTGGTTACCATGCTAAAAGTAAAAAAAACAAACACTACATACTTACCTAACGCTGTCTGTCCTCCAGCGCTGTGCTCTGCACTCCTCCTGTACTGTCTGTGAGAGCACAGCGGCCAGAAAGCAGAGCGGTGACGTCACCGCTCTGCTTTCCGGCTGACCGACGCTCACAGCCAGTACAGGAGGAGTGCAGAGCACAGCGCTGGAGGACAGACAGCGTTAGGTAAGTATGTAGTGTTTGTTTTTTTTACTTTTAGGATGGTAACCAGGGTAAACATCGGGTTACTAAGCGCGGCCCTGCGCTTAGTTACCCGATGTTTACCCTGGTTACCAGTGAAGACATCGCTGGATCGGTGTCACACACGCCGATCCAGCGATGTCAGCAGGGAGTCCAGCGACGAAATAAAGTTCTGGACTTTCTTCAGCGACCAACGATCTCCCAGCAGGGGCCTGATCGTTGGTCGCTGTCACACATAACGATTTTATTAACGACTAGCTGAAGAGCCCGGCGTTGCCTGGGCATAGTAAATATCTGTGGTTAGTTATAGCACGTCACTTCTCTTATTTTCCCATCACGCCTCTCATTTTCCCAATCACATCTTTAATTTTCCCCCTCACACCTCTCATTTTCTCCCTCACTCCTCTCATTCCCCCCTAACACTTGTCATTTCGACCTCACATCTGTCATTTTCCGATCACTACACTATTTTCCCTCACTCCTCTCATTTTGCACTCACACCTTTTCATTTTCACCTCACACCTCTCATTTTCACCTCAGTATATACATGTTTGTCATCTCCCTTATATATAGTATACACCTGTGTCATCTCCTGTATATAGTATATACCTGTATGTCATCTCCCCTGTATATAGTATATACCTGCTGTGTGTCATCTCCCCTTATATAGTATATACCTGTATGTCATCTCCTCCTATATATAGTATATACCTGTATGTCATCTCCTCCTATATATAGTATATACCTGAATGTCATCTCCTCCTATATATAGTATATACCTGTATGTCATCTCCTATATATAGTATATACCTGTATGTCATCTCCTCCTGTATATAGTATATACCTGTGTGTCATCTCCCCTGTATATAGTATATATCTGTGTGTCATCTCCTATATATAGTATATACCTGTATGTCATCTCCTCCTGTATATAGTATATACCAGTAGGTAATCTGCTCCCGTATATAGTATATACCTGTGTGTCATCTCCTCCTGTATATAGTATATACCTGTATGTCATCTCCTCCTGTATATAGTATGTACCTGTATGTCATCTCCTCCTCTATATAGTATATACCTGTGTGTCATCTCTCCTGTATATAGTATATATCTGTGTGTCATCTCCCCTGTATATAGTATATACCTGTGTGATCTCCTGTGTTAGACCTCGTTCACACGTTATTTGCTCAGTATTTTTACCTCAGTATTTGTAAGATAAATTGGCAGCCTGATCCCCAGCCAACAGGAAGCCCTCCCCCCTGGCAGTATATATTCGCTCACACATACACATAATAGACAGGTCATGTGACTGACAGCTGCCGTATTTCCTATATGGTACATTTGTTGCTCTTGTAGTTTGTCTGCTTATTAATCAGATTTTTATTTTTGAAAGCTAATACCAGACTTGTGTTTGTTTTAGGGCGAGTTTCGTTTGTCAAGTTGTGTGTGTTGAGTTTTGTGTGGCAACATGCGTGTAGCAACTTTTTGTGTGTCGAGTTGCATGTGACAGGTTAGGGTAGCAAGTTGTGTGCAGCAAGTTTTGCGCATGGCGAGTTTTGCGCGTGGTGAGTTTTATGTCTGGTGCCTTTTGAGTATGTGCAAGTTTTGTGTGAGGCAACTTTTGCATGTGTTGCAAATTTTGTGCATGTGGCAATTTTTCCGCGTGTGCAAGTTTTGCGTGTGGCGAGTTTTCCATGAGGTGAGTTTTGCACTTGTGGCGCGTTTTGCGTGAGCCTAGTTTTTGCATGTGGCGAGTTTTGCGCGTGGTGAGTTTTGAGCGGCGACTTTTGTGTTTCAACTTTTATGTGTCGAGGTTGGTGTATGTGTGGTGAAATGTGTGCTGAGGGTAATATGTGTTCAAGCACGTGGTAGTGTGTGGCGCATTTTGTGTGTGTGTTCATATCCCCATGTGTGGTGAGTATCTCATGTCGGGGCCCCACCTTAGCAACTGTACGGTATATACTCTTTGGCGCCATCGCTCTCACTCTTTACGTCCCCCTTGTTCACATCTGGCAGCTGTCAATTTGCCTCCTACACTTTTCCTTTCACTTTTCCCCATTATGTAGATAGGGGCAAAATTGTTTGGTGAATTGGAAAGCGCAGAGTTAAAATTTCACCTCACAACGTAGCCTATGACGCTCTCAGGGTCCAGACGTGTGACTGTGCGAAATTTTGTTTCTGTAGCTGCGACGCTTCCAACACTTTAACTTTCACTTTTTTCCCCATTATTTAGATAGGGGCAAAATTGTTTGGTGAATTGGAACGCGCGGGGTTAAAATTTCGCCTCACAACATAGCCTATGACGCTCCCGGGGTCCAGACGTGTGACTGTGCAAAATTTTGTGGCTGTAGCTGCGACGGTGCAGATGCCAATCCCGGACATACACACACACACACACACACACACACATTCAGCTTTATATAGTAGATATCGTTGCTACGTCACAAAAAGCAACGATATCGTTAACAATATCGTTATGTGTGAAGGTACCTTTAGCATTATGCTTTGACCATGTTTGCATGGTCTTCTGATTGGGAAAGTAGATTGTGATCCCCATTGGGGACACTCATGACAGATAATGATGTATGTAAGAAAATAATGGCTCTCAAAACGTAAGAAAATAAATTATGCACGTATGCAGTACTGTAGAAAGGCTCTTGTGTGCATCTTGGAGGAACAGACACAACACAGAATTTTACTGGAGATGCAAGCCGGTCAAGTTGACAAAAGAACTGAATAGGTTGCCGCTTTAAAAAAACTCTTGTATTAGCAGTAATGTAAGGAAGAAACATTGTAGTGTTGTGACCCATTGTGCTACAGTCTTGATGAAATATCATTTTGTTGTAAAATGTATCTTCTACAAGTGATGTAGAGTCAGACCTACGTGTAATAGCACATGTAAGCGGTGTCATTTATATACTATACATTTACTCTCAGAGGAGGGAAATAAAAAATAGCGTCGTCGGTTTGTGTTTTTGTGAGCTGCCTGTGCAATTGTTTAATACTAATCAATCAGTAGTCAGTGATTTCCCACAGAGACGAAGATGCTATCCTGGTGGGAAAATAGAGAGCTGTTTAGATACATCTGAAATTGATTTAGCAATTGTTCCTTTCAGCATCTCCAGCTCTATTATTCCCGATGAAAACATTTTAGGAAGATGGCAGTGCTTGTTCAAGTTATGTATTTTATTAAACTTCGTAATCCAGGTTATGGTTTGTGATCCAAATTTATGCCATGGTGCCTACACTTCTCCAATATATATTATGCATTTATGGTAAAACAATCTGACCGTCATCGGTATCAAGACTTGTGTAATTTTATGCAAACCTACAGTGGGGAATATAATAGAAGGAAAGGAATCCAGCAGCAGATCCATTGGTGAAAGATTATTTAAAAACAAAAATCTTTAATATATATAACATGGTTAAAATTATTGTATAAAACAATTAATTTAGAAAAAAAGGCAAGTGACCCGGGAAACTCATGGCCTTACATGTTTCAAACCTACTGGTTTTTAATCATAGTTCAGAGTGTTTGAACGAGGTGGCAGTAGGAGTTGGGTAATTCTTTCTGTGGTCCGATGCAGCAGGTTCATCAGGTTTGGCGGTGCTCGGTGATGCTGGGCGCTCCAGCAACGTTTTGTGAAAGCACGGAAACCCCCGCAATTCCATTGCCTTGATGCTGCAGCCTCCTGGAATATGGCCGCTGGAGTCAGCGCATGTGCAGATTGAAATCTCTGCAACGGGAGACGAGATCTCGGGAGACGAGATCTCACTGCCGCGATCTCAATCTGCTCATGAGCTGCCTCCGGAGACCATTTTCCCGGAGGCCACAGCATCGAGGCAATGGAAGTATGGGGGGGACTCATGCTTTCACAAAATGTTGACGGAGATCCAGTACCTCCGAGCACCGCCAAACCTGCAGCATCAGCCTTGGGATGGGATTTCCCAGAGACCACCGCATCGCAACAATGGATGTGCGGGGGCTCCGGGCTTTCACAAAACGTTGGCGGAGCCCCAACAACACCGAGCACCGCCAAACCTGCCGCACCAGCCTGGGTCATATCGTCGGACCACCAAACACTCCCTGTGACTCCGCTCCACCAGCGCTGCTGATTCCCCTCCCCCCCCCCCCCCAGAGTAAGCTGAATTCAAGACTGTAAGACGGACCCCCATTTGACGCATCAATTTTTTCCCCCCATTTTCCTTCTGAAAATTTGGGGTGCGTCTTATAGTCCGAAAAATACAGTAGTTAATTTTACGGAAATCACAAACTATGTCACTATCGGAACACCCCCACACATCCCCTTCCATGATTCACGTGGAGCACAACACATAAAAACCTTCTGCTCACCTTTTCTGTGTCTCACAAAGACATTGCAGTTGGTACCACAGTACAGATGTCTGTACAAATCACCAATTAATCTAATATCAGCCCAGACAAGGCTCTTCTGGACAGCTGATTTTGAGATGTGTCCTCACATCATTTATGAGGGCTGTCATTTGTTGTGCTGTGAATTTGCGGTTTCTGTGGTTGTTAACTCAGATTAAATTACCCT